>NC_138522.1:59877118-60477118 GCF_000230855.2 Cajanus cajan | reverse complement strand
GAACCAATAGTATATTCTTCATCACTACTGTCATCCGGGCCACTTACTAATTCTTCCGATTCATATTCTTCTTTAGAAATACCCCTACCCATGGAATGGGTTTTTTTTCCTACTCCACAGTTGTCAGGTTTGAACAAGTCATCATCTGAATCATCATTACCAAACCCATCAATATCGTCATCTGTAGGGTCTATAGTAGCCTCAACAGTCTTCTTAGGCCTACCTCTCTTCTTACTGCTACAACTAGGTTGTTCATGTACTGGTTCTGGGACAGGTATTTCAAATTCATTCAATATATCTAAGTCACCACTATTACTAGCCTGTCTTACTTCTAAAGGTCCTTCAAACCTATCAACTGAAGAATTCTCTCCACCTTTAACAAGTACCTCAAATAATTCAATATCTGAAAGCTCTTCTTCATCAGTATCACCCAAATGTACTGAAGGATAACTATCTTCAGTTTGTTTGTCAGAAACAACAGTCTCATGCAAACTCTCAACCCTACCTCCATACTCATCAACAACACCACCATTTGGCACACTCTCATCAGCAAAACCACCCCCTACCTCGGTCTCATGATCAACAAAAGACCCAAGCCCATTGTCATCAGCCACAGGCCCATCATTTCTTACATCAACAACTAATGGTAAACTTTGTATAATTTCAGCTTGAGATGTTGGATGTTCAACATATAATCTAACATTTCCAAACTTTCTTGCTATCCTTATCATTTCCATGGCCCCATTATCATCAGACAACAATTTAAGCCCATTCTCAAAATCTGGCTCACCCACAAAATACCACATCTTATCCTCTATAATATATCCCATTTCCTTTAAAATACCCAATATTTCAAAGTAAGACCATTTATCAGGGTCACAGGACCATGTCAAATCATCACCCACATAATCTAACTTCCCTTTATTTACAAACTTCCCCCCATGATGGACAACTACTTCAAAATATGAATCCATATCAGGCAACTCCTATAAAAATTCACAAAACACACATTTTAATATTAACCTATTGTAGTAATACATTTTTTTCCAAATATATCAATTTATTTATTTAAAAATTAACACAAACATATTTAATTAATAGAAACAATGAAATATTCAAAACAAATTCATAACATAAATATGCATACATAACAACCAACACTTTTGTAGCCCAACATAGTCAAAAAAGGAACATTATTGGGCCAACATATGCAAATAAATTAGGGTTTGATGTGTCACTGGCCCAACATATGCATTTTTACGGGTCAACAATGTACAACTCAGTGAGGCCAATATATGCACAACACACAACAAGATTTTTTCATACAGGAACCAAAATAAACCACAAATTGCCACCAACACATTCTTTGGGACCACACCAAAACCAACGAACCCAGTGTTTGGGACCACACCAAAACCAAAATCTCCCCAATAAACATCAAAACGCAACTCATAACCCAGTCCCACTCTTACCCGTAGCCCTAAAGTGAACCCAACAAGACCCTTTAATAAAAAAAAACCATAAACAAAGGACTTACCCGATTAGAACAACACAAAAACGTCGCTTCTTCTTCTTCAATGCATGCGCCTTCTTCTTCTTCTTCAAAACCTTAAGAAAAACTTTATCTCCAAACAAACCAATGAATCAGACTTCTCTCGTTTTCTCTTCTCTCTCGCGCGATTTTGGCACAAAAGATACTCTTTCCACGTTGGAAATCCACGTCAGCATTAATTACAATTATCACATTTTAATTTTTTGCCACGTGGAAAAAATCCAAACGCCGTTAAACAAATTTTGACGGAAGGACCACATTGAAACCAATTAATTTATTAGGGACTAAATTGAAACCAATTAATTAGTTTGGGACCAAATTGAAACCAAAAATTAAAATGGGACAAAATTGAAACAAAAAATTATTATAAGGGACCAAATTAGATTTTTAGCCATAAAACAATGTAGTTAATGTGAATAAATTTGCTTAATTTTAAAAATAAAGAGTAAATTGATAAAAATTAAAACCTAAAATAATTTGCGTATTGCTTTGGTTAAATTTAATAGAGTGCAAGTCATTTGAATGTTATGCTATCATTTAGTTAATAGAGTACAAGTCATTTGAATGTTATGCTATCATTTTGTATTGTGTTTGCGCGAGGAAATAACACTGAGCTAAATTAATTTATTTAACTTTTATTACTGAGTGCGCGGATAATGATATCCAATTCAAGTGCCGAATATGTATTTATCTTAAATATTCACAAGAACAGCATTGACCCTCAGTGGTAATCTTACCTAATTTAAATACATTTTTTTATAAAGATATATGTAGTCTTAATTTTTTTTTCCCGATTTCATATGCTATATTTTTTTTTTTTGGGACAGTGCATATGCATTTATGCATGCCCTTTTCTATTGTTTTTAAATTATAAATCTTGTTTGCTAGATATGTGAAAATATATCACTATTTGGGACAATGCAAGTATATCTTGTTTGCACAACTTACATTCACTGGGTGAAGGGGCTTGAATCTTAATCATTTACTATAATTTTGCTTATTAATTGTTTTATATATTTTTCAAATCTATTTTCCTGTTTTTGTACAATGATCTATTTACCTATTGAAAGCCATCATTTTCTTTATTTTCCGCACTAATTGCATATAAAAATCAACTTCATTAGTCTAGGTGGATTCAAACATATTCATTGCTGTACTCAAATTATTTTCTGTAAAGGTAAGAATAAAATTTATTGGTTTGACACCCATCACCTACTTTGGTAGGAAATGGAATTGAATACTCATAATTCACTCGTGGTTTTGCATTTACCTTTTTTTACGTCAACCATAATTCTCTTTCATTCTCAAAAGTATTATACGAGGTTCCTCTTATAAACTTCTTTTTTAAAAATTAGCATACAAAAATGCCTTACACTGTTACACACATCTTATGTTCCACACTTTATCTTCTTCGAAAGAACATCACTACTCTCAAGAAACTATGCAAAATCCCAACGTTACCAAATAAAACTTAATTAACAAATAAGTGCTTCAATTTCTCATTATCTCGTCTATCCATGTTTTGGGTGTTGCTAAATGCTTCCTGTGAGAAAGATATGTTACCTCCTGAATTAAACTATTGATGAGAAAGTTTAAGATAAATTTTCTGGCTTATGGATTCAACTCAGTTTCGCTTCCAGCGTAGGTTTTAATTGAATTGGTGTGTTAGATATATGTGGAAATCAAATTAGCCGTTAACTTTTTTTGTCCCTACAAAACCATACTTTATGTGGGAGATAATCATGCTCAAGAAAGGCTGTGAATTTTTTATATCACTGTTTTTTTTAATGGACATGGTACAAGATTATAATACTATTGGTTAAACTTAAAATAATATTTATTTTTCCTAGTTGTCACCGTTCAATTAACGAGACAGACAGACATATAAATCAAAATAGAGAGAGAGAAGAATAGCTTTTGTAATCTAGATATAAGAACGGGCTTTTTCACCAAATTAGTATATAATTTTCTTTTCAAATTATGTAATTTATAAAATTTTATAGTGTTGGTGTATCTGGTACTTATGATAAGAAACTGTATCTCGCAGTAACTATATATTTTTAAAGTTAAAAATGAAAAAAATGGTAGACATATATATCTAAACCACCACTTGCAATATTTTTATTTAACTTGGGGTATGCATGGTTATCTGTGACCATGAGTACCCAATTCAATTTTAAAAACAAAATGGGTCGAGTTTGGTTCACGGATTCAATCCACTTGTGTTTATGTTAATATGATTGAATTAAGTATGGACTTTAACAATTTTATACTGCTCAACGTGAATTGATTAAAAAGAATTTTAAAAACATCAATATAATATATTTAGTCGTCATAAAAATGAAAAACATTTGATCTGATCTAATAAATGTACTTCATAAAATAATTTTAATTTTTGAACATATTATAAATTTCCTTTAAATTTTCTTTTACATTATTAACTAATTAAAATTCATGTATATAATTAACTTTTAAAATGTTTACTATAAAAAATAGCAATTTTATTATGCATAACATTTAATTATCAATGCAAAAATCTTTGCACTATTAATATATTTAAATTAATAATATTAATTATTACCGAATACACTTTCATCTCTTCTATGCGAAGGCATGATTCATGTGAAAGCAATTTTATATTTTAATTTTAATCAATAAATGTTTTGGAAAAAAATGTGAAATTATTTCATGTAAATTGACGCATTTTTTCTTCAAATAAATTATTACATGGTTCAAGTTAATCAATCTTTATACTACATTTTTTTTCCGAGTCACTAATATGTGTCTAACGTCTTTTCAAATTAATATATACAAACATATTAATAAATTAAGTTATCATATTTATACAATCTATTCTCTAATTCTATTTGAGATTCGGTCGGACAATATTAGATGTGACATTCTTCTACTATTTCCGACATCTATTTATTAATGTGTTTTATATATAATAGAGATTAACCGTAAGCCACGTAATCTTATATCATGTAATAATTTATCCTCTCTTTGCATTAAATAACACTTCTAAATTAAATCTTTTTTTTAAAAGAATGATATATATCTATCTGAAGTGCAAAGATTTTCAACTGGTGTCATTTTGTTTTCTAAGTTAGATCCATTTCCATTTTTTCTTTCCTTTTTCTTTTACCCAACTGTCGCGGACCATGAAAATTGAAGTCTCCCTTATAGGAAAAAATCCAAATCCCCATGAGAGATAAAACAAAAAAGTTTATAAGATTATCTTTCTAATTTATTTTAATTTATTTTATAGAATTGAGTTAAATTCCGATCTACCTTTTTAATTAGAGTCATATAGATTTAATATATATACCAAATTTAATAATATTCAAAGTGAGAAAGTTAATAAAAAAAAAGCGCAAAAGGTGGGAGGCAACTCTATCGATCCTAATACCTCCGATCTACTCAGCTTCTGATATTCCTAACCCTTTCGTCACAACCGTGACCAATTCTTCGTAGCAATCGCTCCCTTATCCATCTTTCTCATCATGACATGATTGAATCCACAATTAATTTGCACATTTTTTAAAACCGCTTCTCCAACTTGAATTTTATAACATATACAACCTACCCTAGTCTGATAAAATATTTATAAACTATAATAAATCAGTAATTCAGAAAGAAAATTACTAAAAAAAAGCCATAAAAAATCTATTGCCAAAATAAGGACATTGTTAAAGACTCCACGCCGATCAATAATATAAATCTCGCCACTGTTACTGAATTGTTATAGAGTCACAACTATAAAAGAAATGTGTTGGAGATCTAAATCAACCAATAATATAAATAAATAAAAAATGATGTATGCAAGAAAGAAGATATGGAAGGCAAAGGAAACTAATCAGGTTTACAACAATGAGGAGAAAAACGAAGGGTTCCCGCATGGACTCTGCCAGTGGAGGCAGTAGCAATCAAAGCATGATATATTATTAGTCGAACATATACTAACTAATTAATATATATCATACAAGTACACAGGGTGACGGCAAAACAGAACGTGCAAGTAATTCTTTCCAGAAGTAATCTTCATCGAACTCGAGAGAAGAAGTAATCATCGACATGTCATTGTAATGACATGAACCATTCCCATCTTCACTTGCACTTAGATCTCCACTTTGATGCATCAAAATAGAATTACCCTTATGCGGGGTTTGAACCACCTTGTTGGAGTCCTTGCCCGTGAGTTGTTGAACCACTGATCGGAACTCAGAAGCATCGCACGCTCTCACCAACAATGGACTCGATATGTACGTTATTTTCACTCTTTTCTTCGGCATCCTATGCATCATCTTTAAGGTAGCAGTGTTGGACTGCTTGTGAGGGTAGCAATGATGTTTGGGATCATAACTCAGTTTTCCCATTTGAGTGTGTATTTTCTAGACTTATAAGACAGCTATAAATTGATAAAAATTTTACAACTTGGACAGATAAGTCTAAAGATGAATCATGAAGCGTTATGGTGGCTTTTATAGGCTTCCAACTTGGTGCTCATGGTAATAATATACGCGAGAGGGTTCCTGGAAGGAGGGGTTATATATTGTTTGATATTTAATTTAAATGGTGAGGAAAATGACAAATTTGGAAAAAATGCTGAATGGTGTGGAAAAGTGGTAACGTGGCCACCAGCATGGCTATGATGTGTTACTTCCTGCTACATGTATGGATATGAGGGTTTTCGTTCTAAAATGACTGCGTCCTATTGACATTGTCGCTCTCATTTCTTTTTATACTCTTCATTTTTTACGTTGCAGTCCTTTTCCAACGTTCTAGTCCTAACTCTATTCCCCTCCTTCTCGATTCAAACAAGTTTAATTTGATCTTTTACTTCAACTTGTCTTTGTGATTTCATTGATTGTTATCCTTTTTTGATAAATCAGATCAGGGTTCGTGCTATTTTATTGTTAATTATCTGTGTTTTAAATTTTTTTTCTGAATTAAAAACCTTTTATGATAATATTTTTTCCCCTGTTAGTTGACATTTATTAAAAACTACCAAAATAAAATAGAGGTTTAAAAAACAAAAAAGGAGAGACTCATATTTACTTTTAATTTTTTAATAAATTTTAAAAATTAAATATGTTTTTAATTTCTAAACTTTTGTCAATTTTTAATTTTAGTCTTAAATAAATTTTATATAGTTTTAATTCTTAAAATTTTCTTCGATTAGAAAAAGAATCTTGACATCAAAAATCAAAATTTTAATAAAAGAAAAAAATTTAAAGACTAAAAGTTTAAATTGACAAATTTTAAATTAATAAAAATTTATTTAACAACTAAATGTAAAAATTGATAATAAAAAATTAATAAAATTTTAAGAAGTAAAAATACATTTAATTTAAATTTTAATATGCATAAATAATGTTTTTAAAAGAGAATGTCAAGTATGTTCATTTCTCATATATTAAAAAGTTCATATTAAGGTTAGTAGTTATTACGTAGTACATATAATCTCAACCCTTGTTGTTAGGTCAAACAAGCTTGTAGTTAGCGATTACATTTCTCATATATATCAATAAGATATCGCAAAGAACAGAAAAGTGTTTTCAATAATTGACAAGTATTGTTAATTATTTTTTATTATAATGATGATATACACAATATTTTAATTAACTTGTGACGTTTGCACGAAGGTCATGTGACAACCTGACCTCTTACTGCACGGATTAAATATTACACTAAAACCATCGAGAAGAATGAGGAAAATTAAGTCTCCAATAGCGAACTGACAGAGAATAAAAGATATGAGAGAAAATTTAGTTAAAATTTATAAAGTGTGATTGGTATTATTTTTTAATTAAAATTTAAATTTTATTTATATACATTACTAAAATAAAATTCAAATTTAGATTAATAAACAATATTAAGTACTGTACTTAGGTTATATATATATATATATATATATATATATATATATATAAATTCCTTACCTGATTTAGTTATTGTCTAAATTTTTTGAATATTTAATTTTTTTAAGTTTCTTGTTCATGTGACAATATTCAAACTCAGTCAAAACTTCGGATGGCATGATTAAGGAAAACAATCATGTTTGCTTGCTATCGTGCATTACGCACCATACATGTTTGTTTGTTTATTTTTTATTTTATTTTATAGTATTATGAAAAAGGGTCAAGTATTTTTGGTCGTCACTGAAAATGACTCCTTTTTTTTTGTTACAAAATGACTCGGTTTTTAGTCTTCATATCTTTAATAAAAACAAGGTATTATATTTTTTTATATGAAAGTATTATAAAAGTAATTAGTTTATATAAGTGTTAAGTATTTAAAAATAAATTAAAAATTAATATATAAAATAAAATATTTTCAAAGAACTAAAATATAATTAGTTTTATTTGAATTTGATTGAAATATACCCGTCGAAAATGTAATGACTTTTTATAGTTGATCAATTATGAATTTTATGTATTAATAAATTGGATTTATTTGAATTTTTTAATAAAGAATAACTACCTAATTAAGTTAACGCCTTGTACTTATGATTTATTAACAAGTTGGCTTGATCTCATAAGAAGGATTATCATTGCCCCATGATATATTTCTACGAAAAGAAAAACTTCATTTTCTTTTTAAAAAAATCAATTCAAATAAGATCCATATTTAAAAGTTTTTGCAATTCAATCATATTCGACAAAATTAATAAATATATTTTTTTACATGATTCATTTAGAATTCTAAAATTAATAATTAAATACTAATTTATATTTGCAGTGAGTGATTTCTATTAATTAAATATTATTTTAGTATTTGTGAGAATCGATATTGGGAATACCAGATTAACTCCTATAAGAAGAATTAAGAATTGTTATATATTTAAATATATTCAAAATATTGATTCTTAGAATATTGTTTTAAAAATTATATTTAAGATAATTTTTAATTAATTTATAATGTAAAATTTGTTATACTAATTCTATCCAAGTGAATTAATCTGTTTTTTTATTTTTCATTTTCTTTTAGTATTTGCATAACTTTAAAATATCCTTTAATTAAAATCAAAAAGAATAAAAAAAAGTCATTCCATTTTGGTTATAATATTTTTTTTCCTATTTGTACTAATTAATTAATTAAAGTCAAGAGTCAAGATTGATATTGAAGTTCACGGATTGAATACAAGAAAATTAAATTGCAAAATATTAAATCAATCACTTAATCAAACAAAGATCATGTCTTAATTACGAATAAAATAATAAAATATAGAATCCGATGACTGTCCTTCTCCTTCCACTCGAAGATAGACAAAGAGAGAAATATCGGTCAGCATCTCTCTTACTATAATCTAAAGTTATATTCTCGTATATGTTAAAATTATTTTTATAATAATTAATTTAATATTATATTTATATTTTTTTTAATTTTTTTGTTATTATAAAAAATATTACACTAACTGTGAAAATTAAACTTGCGTAACATATATAAGGTAATTTTATGACTTATAACTAAGTTTTATAAAAAAATGCATATTTTATGTATGTATTAACTAAAACTTGTTCTATAACACAAGGTTTATCTATTAATTTTAAGAAAAATTTATGTAGTATTAAAATAATGTTTGCTAAGAGGAAGTTGTGTCTAATAAATGTAAATTAATTTTTAATTATTAAATTTAAGATTTTATGTGAATTATGTTCGTGAAAAAAAGAATTGAAAATTTATTTTTAGTCTTTTTATACATCTAAATATTGTATGGAAAAAATTTTAGCTCGAGAGACTAAGTTTAGATATTTCAAAAAAAATAGAGAAATGAAAACTATTAATTTTTAAAACTTGGGAATAAAATATAACTTTTTTGGAAACTAAAACCCATGGGCTTTTATGTGTTTTTTTTTATAAAGAAATTACCAAATTATATATGTAATATTTAACGATTCATATGTTTTTTTTTCTTCCGAAACACTTATATAGCAGTGTTGTTAATTAAGTCAATAGTTAGACTAATATTAAAGAAAATATAATACAAATTTTACTCATGTTTAAAGCTTATCGTCATCTTAAATTTTAAACAAAACCCATAATAATAAAGAATTATATAGTTTATCTAATAACAAAATTTTGATCTTATAATAAAACTAACTTATTTACTAAAAATTTCAACACAATATATATATATATATATATATATATATATATATATATATATAATTAATATGAAATATTAAAATTTGAAAACATCTTTAATTTTCATCTAGTTCCTATGCATCTGAGTACAAAACTTGTATCACAAATACATACCTAACAATTGAACAACTTAACAACTTATTATTATACATTACAACTTAAACGTCATTTAACTCGCATCTTAATCATACAATAACATAAAATCATACTAACTTACATATTTACAACTTAACCATCTATCAGTATGCATGTCAACTTTCAACTTAATAACAATAATAAAAAGTATTTAACATGTACCTCATCATATAGAACATTAATGTACAATCATCTATATTGTCAACATATAATTTCATCATACATCTCCAACAACTTAGTATCATACTATTCTTATAACTCATGTGTCAACTAACTTACATCATTCAACTTATAACATTTCATAGCATATATGCAACACATCATCCATGAACCATATTTCATCTTAACCACGTAATTATCAACATACATCATCTACCATACAGTTTATATATCCTCATTCAATATAAAACAACTTAAAATATTATACAACATGTATCAACATACAATTTATCAAAATCAACTATCATATAATGACAACCTTCGCATAACACAACACAATTAGAGTTTCAATAAAATCAAACTCGTCTTTATTTCATATGAAAGTGAAAAAGGTTACTTACAAATTTTATTAATTTAAATTAATGTATAAAATAATTTTATGATTATTCGTTAATTTGAATTAATAAAATGAAGTATCAAATAATTTTTTTAAAAAAATTTATAAATTTGATCTATGCATTAAGAACTTTAAATTCAACAGTTTGATCGTTAAAATTTGATATAGATCGAACATGAGTTATTGAACGAAAATAAGTTAAAGTAAACTTACTTATAGAGTAGACAAATCTCTCATCCTCTCTCTCTCTTTCTTTTCCTCTCTCTATATATATTATAAATTCATTTTCTGATTTAGTCATTGTCTAAATTTTTTTGAATATTTAATTTTTTTAAGTTTCTTGGTTACGTGACAATATTCAAACTCAGTCAAAACTTTGGATGGCATGATTAAGGAAAACAATCATGTTTGCTTGTTATCGTGCATTACGCACCATACATGTTTTTTTTTTTAATAGTATTATGATAAAGGGTCAAGTATTTTTGGTCCTCGCTGAAAATGGCTCCTTTTTTTTTTTGTTACAAAATGACTCGGATTTTAGTCTTCATATCTTATTTTTAGTTTCTATATTTAATAAAAACAATGTATTATATTTTTTATGAAAGTCCTAAATAGTTTATATAAGTGTTAAAGATTAAAAATGAATTAAAATTTAAAATATAAAATAAAATATTTTCAACGAACTAAAATATAATTAGTTTTATTTGAATTTGATTGAAATATACGCATCGAAAATGTAATGACTTTTTTTTATAGCTGATCAATTATGAATTTTATATGTTAATAATTTGGTTTTATTTGAATTTTTTTAATGAAGATTAACTACCTAACAAAGTTAACCCCTTCCCTTGTGCTTATGATTTATTAACACAATGATTTGATCTCATAAGGAGGATCATCATGCCCCATAACATATTTCTACGAAAAGAAAAACTTCATATTTGTTTTTAGGGAAACTCCTAATTGTTCCAAAGAAGTTAGAAAGAGATTTAAAAAAAAATCAATTCAAATGTAAGATACATGTTTAAAATTTTTCACAATTCAATCATATTCGAGAAAGTAAATAAATATATTTTTTACATCACTCACATAAAGTTCTAAAATTGATAATTAAATACTAATATAAATTTATAGTGAATGATTTTTATTAGTCAAACATTATTTTAACATTTATGAGAATCAATCTTAGAAGTATCAAATTAACTCTCTATTAAAAAAAATTAAGATAATTAAAAATATTCAAAATATTGACTTTTAAAATATTGTTTTAAAAACTATGTTTAAGATAATTTTTAATTAATTAATAATGTAAAATTCCTTATACTAATTCTATCCAAGTTAATTAATTTTTTTTTATTTTTTGCTTTCTTTTAATATTTGTATAGCTTTGAAATATTATTTAATTAAAATCAAATAAAATAAAAAGAGGCATTCTGTGAGACCCCTTCCCTCTTTTCCTTCCTTCCTTCACTCTCACTCACTCAAACTCTCTCTTCTTCCCTCTCATTTCCTTTTTCTCTGAACTTTGGTGGCTTAGGTGCGGAGTTAGAGTCAGGAGGTGCTAGTTGAGGGTGAGCTGACTTCCTTCTTCCGTGTGTTTCTCTTCAAGTTGTTCTCCTCCTCAGATCAAGCTTCTTCTCCGTCGAACTCTTTCTTTTCTCCTCCGTTTCTTCTTCCCGGAGCCCAGAATTCTTGTACCGAGATAAGGGAAGCTAGGGTTTTTCGCTGTTTTTGGATGAAAATGAGTTCTAGAAGCTCATTAGCCGTTGGTTTTGGCTGATTTTGACTGAGTTTGGTGAAGAATGGATTTTTGAGGTTTTGGGGTTTTTGATGAAAAATTTGGGTTTTCTTGATTTAATGGTTGCATGTTGAAAATGAGGGGTTTTTCGTGATGCTTGTTGAAAATGTAGTACTTTGGTCCGATTGCATGTGAATTTTTCTGGTTATTTTGCATGGTTTGAAGAGATTTTTGAAAGTTTGAGGGTTGCTGCTGGGTAGCACGCCGGGCGTAGTTCTTCGCGCCGGGCACGTGACCATCAGAGACTCCATTTGGGCAAGCACGCGCGGGCACAATGGTGAATGCGCCGGGCGAGCTTGAGGATGTGAGTCTCTAGATGGCCCACGTTGGGCGTAGTGGGACATCGATGGGCGCGATATCAGTGGATGACCCATGTTTTGGGGTTCTGGTGTGGTGCCGAGCGTGACCTTGTCTCGCCGGGCGGGAAGACTCCTTGGGAGTCTCTGCCAGAGGTGGCGCCGAGCGCAATTTATATTGCGCCGAGCGTGAGACCCTAGGAAAGTCTCTACTTACCTAGTGCCGAGCGCGGGTTTGCACGCCGGACTTACGAGACCTTGTGAGGTCTCTACCTCCTACCACGCCGAGCGCAATAGAAATTGTGTCGGGTGCGATGACCTCTGGTGCTCTCTGGTTGGGCCACGCCAGGCGCGATCATGAGTGCGCCGGACACGGATGAGATGATGATTTATGTGCTGAAATTGCTGAGAAAATGTTGTTTTATGCTGAGTTGAGTTGTAATTGATGAATTTGCTGTGCTGATTAGATGATAATGCTGAAATGTGATGTTAAGCTGTAATATATGTATATTGCTATACTAAACTGTGTTGTAAGCCGTTATTGCTATATGATGAATTACTGTGCTGTGCTGAACTATGTGCTGTTATTAGCCGCTATGTCGGTGCTGTTATTAGCCGCTATGTCGGTGCTGTTATTAGCCGCTATGTAGGTGCTGTTATTAGCCGCTATGTCGGTGCTGCTATTAGCCACTATTGTGGTGCTGTTATTAGCCGCTATATCGGTGCTGTTATTAGCCGCTATGTCGGTGCTATTATAGCCGCTATGTCGGTGCTGTTATTGCTGAATGCTGTGACAATTAAAGCTGATGTTGTTAAGCTGGTTGGTGTGCTGATAGATGTAATTGTTATCAGTCATATTTCGCATATGTATGCTGATTCTTTTCACTAGCTTACCCTTTGTTGTTTCCATGTATTTGGACTGCTATGATCATACTGTTGTGTGGGAGCAGGGCAGGGTTAGGTTGGTGTACAACTGAGGAAGATCTGCAGCTGGCAGAATGAAGTTTTATTCTTTTGATGTGTTTAGCTACTTAGTTAGCACTGTGCTGGATGTATTTTGTTTTGTACACTCTAACTCTGGCCGGATTGGGACCTCGTATATACATATATTCTAAATCCTATATTTATATCTTGTTCTTTTCTGTCTTGTGTTTTCGGTGTGCTGTACTGTGTGTAGTGCTTAGCCGGATCGTTACACATTCCATTTTCGTTATAATATTTTTTCCATATTTGTACTAATTAAGTAATTAAAGTCAAGAGTCAAGATTGTTATTGAAGTTCACGGATTGGATACAAGAAAATTAAATTGCATAAATATCAAATCAACCACTTAATCAAACAAAGATCATGTCTTAATTACGAATAAAATAATAAAATATAGAATCCGATGACTGTCCTTCTCCTTCCACTTGAAGATGGACAAAGAGAAATATCGGTCGGCATCTCTCTTACTATAATCTAAGGTTATATTCTCGTATATGATAAAATTATTTTTATAATAATTAATTTAATATTATATATTTATTATATTTTAATTTTTTGTTAGTATGGAAAAATATTATACTAACTATGTTTGAAAATTAAACTTGCGTAACATATATAAGGTAATTTTATGACTTATAACGAAGTTTTATAAATAAATAAAAATCATATTTTATATATGTATTAACTAAGTTTTGTTGTATGACATAAGGTCTCTCTATTGCTTTTAAGAACAATTTCTTTAATTAAAATAATGTTTGTTTAGAAGAAGTTGCATTTTATAAATATAAATTATTTTTTAATTGTTAAACTAAAAATTTTACATGAATTACGTTCGTGAATAATATTTAAAATTTATTTTTAGTATTTGTATACTTTTAAATAAGGTTTAAACATGTTTTTAGTATCTATAAAATTAATGATTTTGATTTTGGTCTCTAAATTTTTATTTTTTATTTTTTATCCTTCTAAAATTTATAAACATTGTTTTTAGTTTTTGTGAAATAAATGAATTCTGATTTTAATTCTTATATATATTTTTTTGTTTTCATCTTTTTAAGATTTAAACTAACTATTTTTAGTCCTTAATGATAATTTTAAGATAAATAAATAACATTTATTTTAAAGACGTATGATTTTTAAAAAAAATATTAAATATTAATATAATGTCAATAATGGTTATAAGTAATACTTAAGATGGTTATTTAAATTTTTAATAGATAAAAAGTAGTTAAAAAAATAATTATATAAAAATAGGGATTAAAAATAATAATTTTAATTTTATAAGGATGAAAATATAAAAAATTTTACAAAGACTAAAATTAAATTTTTTAATTTTATAGGATTAAAAATATATTAATCCTTTAAATATTGTACGGAAACAAATTTAGCTTGAGAGACTAAAGTTTAGATATTTCAAAAAGTGGAGGAATGAAAACTATTGATTTTTAAAACTTGGGAATAAAATATAACCTTTTTGGAAACTAAAACCATGGACCTTTATTTATTTTTTTAAAAAGAAATTACCAAACTATATATGTAATATTTAACAATTCAGATGTGTGTGTGTGTGGTTTTTTTTTCGAAACACTTGTATGGGAGTGTTGTTAATTAAGTTAAACAGATAGACTAACATTGAAGAAAATACAATACAAATTTTAATCATGTTTAAAGCTTACCGTCATCTTAATTTTTAAATAAATCCCACAATAATAAATTACTATATAATTTATTGAATAATAAAATTTTGATCTTATAATAAATCCAAGTAATAACTACAAATATTTAGGTACCTCGTTGAAATAGCTAGCTAGGATACCTCGTAGCATAACAACTCCCCGTCCCCATGGAAACAATAAGTCTCTACGCTCTAGAAGCACCACATAATATATTGATATGAACAATAACTTGATCTTAATGATATATATTCAATTAGTTTTCTCGTTGTATACACTTGTACCCATCTTTATATTAGTTACTTGGTTCATATTGAATCATTCATATTCGTTGTTCCGTGGATGGAAAAAAGATGGTAGGATTTTTGGGCAGAAATTGATCATAGTTGGTTACATATATACCTAATAACATTATAGTTATAAGAAAAACAACATATTAATATATGTGATAAGTCTCACTGCTGCGACAAAAAATTGACGAAGCTTTCTAACGTGTCTGCTTCATAATAAGTTTGTGGTTCGGAAAACCTCGACGGCATTGTGTGGTGAATAGCAATATCAAATTGTGGATGTGTAGTGATGTCATGGCTATGGCTAGGAACCTCAACCTTTCCTTCTATACGATTTCTGCAGGTGACAGAAGAGTTTTTGCCCGTAAGATTTTGAACCATAGCACGAAATTCACAAACATCTTTTGCCATAACAAACATGGGGCTGGAAATATACTTGATTTTGATGGGTTTTTTATTTGGTCGAACGGGTATGGGTCTAGTAAGTGGGTGCTTATATGCCTCACTAGAATTGTCCTTCACCATTTTCACAATAAGATCGATATGAATAGAAAAGAGTTCAAATTAAGAGTGGGATAATTTACATGTAAGTATAGTGCCAATGACACCCATTTTATATAGCTGAAGGGTGTTAACGTTGGGAAGAAACTTCCACGAAGCTAGGAAACTACCCTAAAGCACATAATTGGGAAAACGCCAACTTTGCATTATATTTTTCTTTTTGCCTTGGACAAACTTTCCAATATGACTGCCCTTTAAAATTAATATTCAGCTTGATTTTTCTTTTAGCCCTTATTTTTAAATCACCTTTCAGACCTAATTAAACAAGCTAAGGGTAGTATTTATTTTGTTGGTGGGCAAAGAAACTAAGGGTAGTGGATCCTTGAATATTGTTATAATTAGTAAGATTGATTATGTTTCGATTTTTTTTATTTATTAGTTAAGATGGATATGGTACAGAGTAGAAAAATAAAAACAAAATATATATACCTTTCCCTTTCTTCTCTACTTCGGAAGATTTTGATTTACTAATTCGAAGTTTCTATACCTGTTATTTTTAATTATTTAAAATACCCATAACTAAGATTTATTTTTATAAGAAAAAAATTTATTAAAATATAATAATAGACATAGATAAAAAACACAACAAATTAATATATATATATATATATATATATATATATATAAATAAGGGGTCAATTTATTTTAATAATAAATCTATTTAAACTTATTTAATTCAATATATTATATTTTATATTAAATTTTAATGATATAACTGATAAGTTAAAGATTCTTATAGATTAATTATAAATTTTAAAAAATATTTAATATTTTATTTTATTAATTCAAATTATTGAATAATTAATATATATATATATATATATATATATTATTCTTTTGTAGATAGAAGTAAATAGATCTTATTTTTATTTTTTCTTTTGTAGTCTAAATAATTAAACATAATCATATTGGCTTTTATTTTTTTCCGGTTGATTTCATTCCGAATGTAGCCCCCTTATCTTATACTAATGGTGTGCAAAAAATCCAAATTAATCCGAATCGATCCATAATCGATCCGATCCATATTGAAAAATCCGATCCATTTTAAAAAAGAATCTGAACCGAACCACTTTATAAAACCGTTCAATTATCCGATCCACTTTTACAAAGTGGTTCGGTTCGGTTTAGTTTTTAAAAAAAACTGATCCATATATGAGTAAAAAGTGGATAACTGATGAAGATTTTCGCAAACCCACCACTTGGCAAGTGAACCAAGTTTCGAAGTAGTATTCAAATATCGTCCTTAGGGATTTGAGTGTTCAGTAATTCTTGCTCTAATGATTTAAATGAGAATGTTGTTATGATTTCAAATGAGTGAAGATAGGGTAGAACAACGCAATAAAATAAAAGTAGTAAAAACTATGGTTAAGAAACAAGGATTGGTTCAGAGCACTTGCTAACTCGTAGATCTTCTTAAAATAAATGCGATTCTAATTTCATTATCTCCACGTTCATTAAGTAATCCAACAAGATTCCTCAAGGTTGGATCCTAAAGTTATTAAGCTCACAACATGATTCCTCTATGTTTTGAGTTTAATACTTCGTATTAAGAATGATGACTTGAACAATATGACTAACCAAATCAAGTCTATTCCTAGAACAAGAAGTGATTAGGTGCAAGATTCAGTTCAGGTTTTCGAAAACGTTTTCCAACCGGATTCAAAAGCCAAAGATCATATAACGGGTGATCAAACCGATATAAGCATTAAGAGAAGAATCAAGCACAAATAATGAGATCAAAATGCATATATTTAAGAAGAAGAGGAGTTAGTAGTTACATCCAACCAATCCTTAACGGAGTTTAGCCACACATGGCCATTACAGGATCAAAGAGTGAAAAGAAGAAATTACAAAGCAAATGATGAAGAACTGGAGTGAATCTTCGTTCCCAAAGGATCCAGCTTCCAAATCTCTGTTTTCCCTTCGTTCCTCCTTCTTCCCAGCTTCTCCCCTGTTTTTCTCTGTATCTTCGTGATCTTGTCTGTTCCCCGTTTTTCTCCTCCTTTTTCCCTTTTATATCAGCTCTACAACAGGAAAAAAAAGTGACATTTTTAACTCCACCGCTGCAGCTGTAGAACCACAGCTATGGCTGTGGAGAATCCTTCAAGATGAAGCAACTTCTGGCGCTACAGCTGTAGCTCTGCAGCCATGGCTGTGGAGACTCCTTCATGATTAAGCAACTTCCTGAGCTGTAGCTGTGAAACCACAACTATGACTGTGAGTCTCTGTGGCTTCCCTTGATCTCCCAAGCCTCAACGCTCAAGCTTTGGACCCTGCAGCTGTAACTTCAAGTCTCTGGAACAAAAAATGAGCATTCCAGATTTCCACAGCTATAGCTGCAGAACCACAGCTATAGCTGCAAGTCTCTCGACCTCTATATCCTTCCCAGACGTCCACAGCTAGAGCTCCAGATCCACAACTATGGCTGTGGATCTCTGCCTAGCCAAAAATCCTGCAAAAAATGAGAAAATTCCTTAAGATTGCTACTACTCCTCTACTCTTATAGTATGACTTAATTCTATAAATTAAAGGGGTGAAATAACATATATATTATCTACAATTATACAAAAAGATTGCCAAAAGTTGAGTGCAAAACATACATAAAAGTCACTCAACAATAACTGCACCGCACCGAACCGATTCGATTTCAAAAAAATCGATCCATATTTTAAAAAAACCAAACCGATCCACTTTATAAAAAATGGATCGGTTAACCGATCCACTTTTATAAAACGGTTCGGATCGGTTTGGATTGGTTTTTTCAAAAAACCGATCCATGAACACCCTTATCCTATACTAGAGGGGTAGAGGCACTTCGTGCCTCTAACAATTATTCACTAATAAAATATTAGAAAATTGTGAATAATTATTTTAAAAAAAATTAAGATTTTTTTTACATCTAGGGTATAATGGTCCATTAGAAAATGGAGACCAAAATTGCGGTTACATCTCTTATATTCCCTATTCCTCTTTATAATAGTTGTAGATATGAATTCACATCTTTTGTGTACGTCATTTTAATTTTCTTTCAATTAAATATTTACAATTTATTTTAATGAATTATAAGTTTGCATGCATTTTAACGCTTATGCAGTATTTGATTTTGAAGAGAGAAATAAAAAAGAGAAAAGTAAGTGAATAGAAATAAGTAAAAAATATGGTAAAGATAAAGTTATTTAATTTAACAAAAATAGATAAAAAAAATAGAAAAGAAATAATATTGTAACATTGTTTAGTTTGAATGAAAGAAGAAAAAAAAATTATAATTAAAAAAATAAAATTTTTCCCTTTGATGTTATGTACCAATTTTCCTTATTTTTGTTCATTTTTTATTTGAATAAACGAAACCCCATTTGAATAAAATACCAACCATATTCGAATAAAACAAACCCAATTCAAATGAAACACCAAATATATATGCAAATAACAAAAAATCAAAATTGAATAAAACAACAAAATATTCAAATAAATGGAACCAATTTGAATAAAACGCCAAACAATGCAACAACATTCGAATAAAAGAAAATCATAGTTGATTAAAATGAATTAGGTATTTCATGCTATTCGAATAAAATGAACTACCTCATCCTATGCTATTTGAATGAAATGAACTACCTCATCCCATAAACCATTCGGAAGAAATAAATGTGATATCACATATCTTAGAAAAAAGGTAAAACCTGATTTCTCACGCTAATATTTTATTCAAATGAAATAAACACATTCTAATAAAATAACGCATCATCCATACAACATGACTTAACTATTCAAATAAAAAAATTAGTGTCTCTTCGCTATTTTTACTTCATTTTGTGCATATATTTACATACATAGATTCCATGTTTGTTATAATTATCTATCTGATTACTTTACTTACTACAATCCAATATCGATTAAGTAGAAACACAAACATCAAACAACTACCTATGATATTATGCAACAAATAAGTAAATCTCATGCAAGTAATCATTTATATAAGAAAATAAAATAACTATTCTTGAACATATATGCATACTTCATATAAAAGAAGTAATTAATGTGTACCAAAAAAAAATAGTCATCAATTAAACGTTTATACAAGACTTAGTTACCTTAGGGTAACAACATCCAAAAGAGAGTCACCTCTAACGTGACTCACTATCGAACAACACAACTCTACCCATTAATCTTGTCTTACTCTCATACAAAGTATAATCATAACAATCCCAAATCATAAGAAAAAAACACAAGGTAAACTTATGATACAAAAACAACGTCATACAACAGCATGCAACATAAATAACTTAAAAGGAACATCATTCATCACATCATATCATGTCTTGTCGTACAACTTAAGGTACCCAAGCAATAATTCGTACAACTTAGGTAATTTCATCATAGTTATCAAACAATAATTTGTCTTCATACAATATTATGTTCACATTGTTCATCATATAACAACTCATACACCTTTGCACCTTCATCTTAATAACATATACATACACATACACATAAACATATATAACCAACAATAGTTATGTAATAAGCAGCATAGACTACGATAAGTACTAATACACCACAAAGAACTACAATAATACAACCATTGATAGAACTTCAACCCACTAAACACATTCAAAAAAATAACAGATATATAATTCATGTGTTGTGACACATTAATTACGAAAATTTCCTGCAATTAAGGTGAACAATTTAAGTGACTTAACCCTATCAAATCACAATAATTGGTATAATATCAAAAATCAACGTCTCACACTAAAGCCAAAAATAACGACTAGCACGAGACTAGAAACAATGGTTAGCATAAGCTAGATCAATTTCTCTAGTTTAGCCACTTAAACTTAGAAGTATGATATATGTCAAGGTAGAACAATTTGGATATGGACCTGCCACGTCATTAGCTTGCAACACTAACCCCCAATAAGATTAGTCCACCAACTACCCTCTAATACTCGATTAAAGACTAAGTCCTTGGCTTTATACTTTTATCGGTTGGTCACTTGTAATCAGTATAACTTAACATTGTCCCTGTAATGTGATCATTTTATACATATATGTCTCAACCGTGTCCACATATGAATACCACATAAAACCTATAGGAGACAACTGGAAGCAACATACCCATTTAGAAGCTAACTTATTTACTTCAACACAACATATATCCACACAATGGGATATTAAGTTTGAAACATCTTTAACTTTCCTCTAGTTCCTATACATTCGAGCATAAACATGTATCACAAGCATATATCTAACAACTGAATAACTTAACAACTTATCATCGTGCATCGTTACAACTTAAACATCATTCAATTTAAGTCTTAACCATACACTAACACAAGATCATATATCAACTTTCATCTTTACAACTTAACCATCTATCAACATGCATGTCAGCATTCAACTTTACAATAATAACTAATAGTAGTTAGCATGTATCTCATCACATAGAACATCAATGTACAACTATCTATATTATCAACATGTAATTTCATCACACATCTCCAACAACTTAGCATCATACAATTCTTGTAACTTATGCGTCAACTAACTTACATCATTCAACTTATAACACTTAATAGCATATGCAACATATCCATAAACCATATTTCGTCTTAACTACATAATTATCAACATACATCGTTCATCATACAGTTCATATATCTTCATTCAACTATAAAATAACTTAAAATATCATACAACATGTATGAACATACAACTTATCAAAATCAACTGTCGTACAATGAAAACCTTCACATAACACAATATAATTGAAGTTCCACTAATTTAATCAAACTCATATTTATCTCGTATGAAAGTTAAAAAGCTTATCCACAACTCTTATAAATACTTCAATTTCTAACTTCATCTTCTACTATACTAAAAATCACAAAAAACATAATAATTTGTCTAAATGATGACAACTTGACCTTTGTTCACTAAAAAGGTCATAGCAAGAGTTATAAAGCTCTTTTTCAGATGATTGCAAAGTCATTGGAAAACTAATATCTAATGCTACAACTTTATGAAGACAACAAAGTCTAATTTGAAAAATACAAATTTGCTCAATTGTTTCAAAACTTATTAGCTAATTTCTTTCAAAGACACTCCTGATTCTCATCTCCAATTTTATTCAATCGTTTCAAAACCGTTCAGCCGTTTCCTTTTAGAGATACCCCTAATTCTCATCTCATCTCCAATCGTTTCATGATAGAAACCATATTTGTTTTTCACAACTTTGGGATTCCCAAGCTTCTATATTCCATCCCAAGCTCACCTACAAGCTCCAAACTCAAATTTAAACCATAAAAACTCATTTGGACATCATATATAACATGGAAACCAATTCTAATGCAAGATGCGTACCTTGAAAATGAGAGATCAACAATTTTAGGTTTTGGGTTCACCATCCCATAAACCCTCACATCACAACTTCAATAATCATCTAAAAAACAACAAATCAAACCACCAATAGACAAATCAACAACACATTCAACATGCGTAACAACAATAATAAAATCAAGTTTCCCTTACCACTTGTAGAATTGAATCACCAAGAGGAAAAGGAAGGTGAAAGGAAGAGGTTTTCCATGCGGCTTCGACCGAAGATCTTTAGCTCCACAAACTTGAATCCTCCAACTAATTAGTATGCTTAGCTTTAAGGAAGAAAAGGAAGAAAGATTTTCAAGAGGAGAGGTAGAAATGTTTTCTAACTTTTCTCTAAATACTTCTAAAAAGAAGTTCCATGCTTCCCCTAAAAAAAATACCACACCAACATCCTTCCTTTAAAAAACTTAACCACATAACTAACCTATCACTCTACTAAACTATACCCCACCTAAACGAACACATCATGTAACGACCCGACTGGTCACTACACACTACATCGTACACCTGAAACTGGACAGAAAGGAACAAGTGTATACATATAGTGTCTAGAATATACATATATACATGTCCAAGTCTGACTAGATTCAAAATGTACAAAAATACATCCAAAGCTACTACACCAAGTAGCTGAAACAACAAAACATCAACAAGGATCAGCTCCGCCTGCCAGCTGCAGACTCACCACTAGCCACCAACCTATCCCTGCTCTGCTCCCATACATAGTATGATCATCGCAGTCCAAACCACATGGAAACAACAAAGGGTAAGCTAGTGTAAAGAAATCGACATACATACATAAATATGTAAATAAAAGCATCTAAAACTATCAGTACACCTGTACAACTTATACTACACCACAGCAAATTCAGCAAAATATCAGCACCGCTCAGCTGCTATAACAGCACCACAATAGTGGCTAACAGCATCGACATAGCAGCTATAACAGCACCACAATAGTGGCTAAACACAGCATACAACTCAGCAATAAACAGCACAGCAAAACAGCTCACAGCACAGCACAACAAAATTAGCATATAGCACAGCTAAGTAGTATTCAACACAGCTTACTACTCACAACTCAGCTTATCATTCTAGAGCACAACCATATTATAAATCAGCATTTAAAATCATCAATAACAGCCCAGCTCAGCATAGCGATATACATCTATTACAACTTAACATTATTTTTTTTAGCATTTACACCTAGTCAGCACAGCATATTTATCAATTACATCTCAGCTCAGCAATTACAGCATAATTCAACAACTATCAACATATCATTCAGTTCGACTCAAACAATAAGGTTCAGCATTAGCATCACACAACACAACACAACTTTTCATCACACGACATTGGCAGCATTAATCAGCATAAAACCATATTATCAGCAAATTCAGCATATAACTTCACATCCTCATACGCGCCCGGCGCACTCATGGTCGCGCCCGGCGTGGCACAACTAGAGGGCTCTAGGGCCAGCGCGCCCGGTGCAAGCGTGCCTGCGCCCGGCGAAACTTAGCCAGAGAGTTCAAAGCTCTCTCGTGCCTGGCGCAATACCCAATTGCGCCCAGCGCAGGCCAGGCAGAGACTCCAAGGAGTCTCACACGCCCGGCGTGCCCTAACTCGCGCCCAACGCAGGCAAGGCAGAGACCTCCCTTGGTCTCGCGCCCAGCGCAAACCAAATTGCGCCCAGCGCCCTCGAGGCAGAGACTCCCAAGGAGTCTCACACCCAGGGCGATAAGGGCCGCGCTCAGCGTAGCACATCAATATCATCATTCAGCTTAATAACATTCATCATTAACAGCTTAAAACAGCACGATCAACAACTTCACAACGTACAACATGTTCAACACATAATACGACCCAACCATCTTGTTTACAACTCATCTATCTTGTCAAATTACTCACCCAAACAACACCAATACACCTAAACACCTAAAACAACTTTCAACTTAACCAAATCACTAAAAGTGAAATGGTAGCCTTCACATAAAACAGCGCATCAGGAGTTATACTACTTCTACCATACTCATCCTTATCTCATATGAAAGATAAGAAGATTTCCTACAACTCTCATGAAGACACCAAGTCCTAATTCCTTCATCTACCTTGTTAAAAATTCTAAAAACCGCAACAGCTATAAGTAATGCTAGCAGCTTGACCCCTCTTCACTAAAATAGCCATATCTGGAGTTCTAAAACTCCTTTTTGGGTGATTCCAGCGCCATTGGAAAGCTAACATCCAAGGCTACAACTTTCAGGAAGACTATAAAGTCAAATTCTGAAAATCAAACGCACGCCCGGCGCATTAAAAGCGAGCCCGGCGCAATTCTCAACCAGAGACCTACAAAGGTCTATTGCGCCCGGCGTGGTTCTCCCCATGCCCGGTGCGATTCACCCAGGGATTTCCCATTTCAAATCGCGCCCGGCGCAAATTCAAACAGGAACCCTTACCTACTTCGAAAATTTCATCAAACCTGCACAAATCAAGTCATCCAAACACATGTAATCGGTTCAAAACTCTACATTTTCATCCAACAGCTCAAAAATCCCAGCTTTTTACACATGCAACATCAAACAAAGAAAAATCCCCGAATTTTCATCAAAACCCCGAAACCCCGGAAAAAAATCCATTTTCATCAATCTCAGCCATCAATTCGCAACAATCAGCCATCATGTGAGTTTCTAGCTCACTCCCAACAATCAATCACAACCAAAACTAACTTCCCTTACCTCGATGCGAGAATCCGAGCTCCGGGAAGACTAAGAAGCTTGAACGAAGAGGAGAACGAAAGAGAAGATAAGGAGAAGGAATCCGTCTTCTGGCTAGCTCCACAAGGCTTGCGTTTGAGAAGTTCAACCTCTAGGTAACCACCTCTTCACCTAGAGAGCATGAAATTTGAGAGAATAAGGAAAAGAGAGAATGGAAACATAAAGAGTAGAAGTGAAAGTGAGGGAGAGAAAAGGGAACGAAAAAGAAAATAGGGGTCTCACACATCAAACATGAATGTTATATTTAAAAATTTCTCTTATATAACATATTTCGTATATAATAAATAATTAAAAAATTTTCTTCTCTCCACACTACTTCATCCCTATTTTGATGAAAACAAACGGTGTTAATTATATTGTGTGTATTTGTTTTTATATTTCTTCTAACCGAACATGAATCCATTCTCCTTATTTCTACATTTTTATCTTGAAAAGTGAAAAAATGTAGTTAAATGGTATTCAAACGATTAAAAAAAAAACACACCACTGCATTCTTGGCAAGTAAATTTTTTTTTTTTTTACACCAAAGGCAAGTAAATTTATTAATTATTGTTTCCTTAGATAGTGATCGATTGAAAGGCCATAAACTTTAAATTGCACGTGGTATGACCTGCATATCAGTCTATAAGTGGAAGGTACTAGTTTATGGTTCTATTCAACAAATTGAACACGATGGAAACTTCTATTTACTTCAAGACGTTGACTAATAATTGGGAGCGTCGGGTAATTTCCTCGAAACTAGTTTCCCTCGACATATTTAGAAATTTTTAGTACCATTTATTATTGTTGTTTTCATAGAGCTGTGTTCTCATCATGCATCAGTAATTAATCCTAAACTATTTAAGATTTTTAAAAATAAATTTCTATATTTTAAAAATTTATAATCAAGTAATTTTGAAATATCAAAATTATGTGTAATTGGCACTCTAACTACAGTTCTATTAGGGTTCGTTAAATACAGAAACCTAATTAAAAGAATTAAATAGTTTATTAACTACTGAATAATTAAACTAGCTATGTGCATGTTATTCCATGAATTATTTGAAAATTTCAATTAGGTTAATATTTTTTTTGAATCCAATTAGGTTAATATATGGATTAATAACAAAATTAATTTAAAATATTTAGAACCTAATAACAAATTTTCAAAGTTTAAAGATTTATTTTAAATTTCTCAAATAGATCAAGACGCATATATTTACTCAAATTTTTAATAATTTATAAATAATATTTTAATCTGTGCAATTCAAAGCTTTGACATCGTATTATTGTAAGAAAGATTTTGGTTTAAAATAGTTGAAATATTATGATGATTAAATGTAAATATTTTTTTCTAAAAAAATGTAAATAAGTAAAATTTACGTTTTAAAAATATCACTTGAAGTAGCGTCTTAAAAAAAATACAAGTTATTAGAGTCATTTATTTGATCTGTATATATATATATATCAAACACTATTAATAAGATCAAACAATACTTTACCTTAGTAAAAAAACTATAAACTAACCGAAAGTATTTGTCAAACATAATCATATACTAAAAATATAAAGACGAAGAATGCAATTAAATATAATATTTTTTTTTAGTCGAATAATTTATTTTTTTTAAATAATCGACATCATACTTCAACTAATAAGCGGACAAAATGAGATGTAGTTTTATAAATAAGAAATTATAAAGAATAAATTTGCACAATTATAATTACGATAACCTAAATCACTTGTAAGTTATAAGAACATCTCCGACGTTTGAATCTATTTTGAGTTTTTAATTTATTTCTATTTAATTTTTTTTTAATATTAAATAGGATTTTAAAAATGTCTTTTATTTTTTCTTCGATAGAAAAAGTTTAATTCAAGTTTTTAATTTATTTTGACAATAGACCTAAAAAATTTTATTTAAAATTATTTTGTTAAATAAAATAATAAAAGATACTTTTTTTTTTATCATTTAAGAACCAATGGTTAAAAATTCGTATATAAAAACAGTATTCAGTGACATCTACACTATCCTACTCTGATAGTAAAATTTATATATATATATAAAAAATATTATATTAAGAACTATGATCGGATGGCATAAGATAAATTATAAGAATTAAAAGTATAATAAAGTGAAATAAATAAATGGTAATTAAATTAAGTTATGAATTTTGATGCAGAAGGGATATAAAATAATTTTACGGTAGAAAAGAAATGAAAGAGGTGGGAGAGGAGAGCCACGAGTTGGCGCGAAAGCAAAGGGAAGAAGAAGAAGGTGGCGAAGTTACAGGACGCGTTGAACAATGTCGTTTCCAATAGGCATTCGATCCACATTCATTCCACTTCTCACTTTCACTTCCGCTAACACACCATTCCATCTCTTCTTTCGCCATCGCCTGCCATCGCAATCGTCTTTATGCTGCTTAAGGCCTCCATAATAGATGGTACGTTTTATTCCTATTCCTACGTTTCCTTTTTCGCTCTAACTACGTTGAATCGCGTCACCATTGTTGAAACTTGAAACTCTAGATTCTGATTTTCGCCCTACGTAAGCGATTATTTGCACTAAACTATAACAGAATTAATAAGCAAGAAATATGATATGAATTCGACTAACTCAGGTCCTTGTTAATTATGCTATTTCTGCTGCTTGTGCGCAAAACACACTGCTATATTTCATCTGGATGCTTCTAATGTAACACTGGTTTATCTGTGAGGAAGAAGCTTGCATCGATTCAACGCTTTTAGTTTAGATTTTAGAATTTAGTCATCGTTCTGAATGTGGATGTCCATTCCAGGGATAAACAATAGGTAAACATTTTGTCAGCTTATGTTTTGCATGTGATAATGTAGAAATTTGCGTTGCGTCATTGACGTTTATGAGATTTTGTTTTCCTCTATTACATGCATTATGCACGGGTTTTTGCAGTAACTAAATGACGATTCCTAATCTCTATCTACAGGGGACTCCAGTGAATATTATTGTGGGTTCTCATGTCTGGCTTGAAGATCCACAAGTATGTTGGATTGATGGACAGGTAACAAAAATCAATGGGAAGGACGCTGAAATTGAAGCAGGCAATAGAAAGAAGGTTTGTGCTTCGTAGGCTGACAACAACCATGTTCCTTATTTCCTAGTTTTTTATTTTTACCACCTTTTTGATATCCAAAGTATCTAAAGGAGTTTAATGGCTTTGTCGTCGGTTTTATAAGTTATTGACAGGTTGATCCCCCTGATAAATCTCGTTTGCATTCTTGAATGAATTCCATAGTGTATTGAATAGCCAAACAATTCTCTTTGATTTCTTCCATTACCCCAGATGATAGAATAGGGCAAATAACAGCGATAGGAATGGTTAACTTGTGCTCATTCTATGTTTATTGGAGTGACAGTCTATAGTTTTACTTGTATTTGAACTACAATTAGGTGTAGAAACAAAAAGAAAGGGAAAACAAGGAAGTTTAAGGAAGAGATCCATAATGACTATTTCTATCTTCATCCTTGACCTTCTCAGCTTTAGCTTGATCTTTAAATCACCACTAGGATCTATGGAATATTATTAATGTTTAACTTCCTTAAAATACTGTCAAAATCATTGAACATGTAAGCTAACTCATCTCCATCTGTCCCTGTTGTTTTCTCAATTTTTTTCTACACTTTCTACACTACACTAGCTGAGTTATTGCCATTTGGCATTCTGTTCTGCAGTTAGAAAAATATTAAAATTTTTTAAACTTGTTTAATATTTTTTAATGCATACCTTTGTGGGAAAGTTGTATTTTCTAATGCTTGTATTTTCAGCTAGAAAAGGTGCAAAATATTGTAGTAAGGTAAAATTACTTCAGAGTTGTTACCTGTGCTTTTGTTTTGATTATTTCTAGGTTGTCGCAAAGTTATCAAAAATATATCCCAAAGATACGGAAGCTCCTGCAGGTGGAGTGGATGATATGACTAAGCTTTCCTATTTGCATGAGCCTGGAGTCCTGCAAAACTTAAAAACAAGATATGAATTGAATGAAATATATGTAAGCCTCTTCCCTTTAATATAATAAAATCCAGCATTCTATATTAGCCCAACAAATTGTTACCTATTTGATTAATTGCTGTGGCAGACTTATACTGGAAATATTCTGATTGCAATAAATCCATTCCAAAGACTACCTCATATTTATGATTTGCACATGATGCAACAATACAAGGGAGCACCATTTGGAGAGTTAAGCCCTCATATATTTGCAGTTGCTGATGTTGCATATAGGTAATCTAAATTTCTTCTAATTACCCAAATTCCAATTCTGTCTTTGAACCAAATTTTAGATTGATGAATTCATTAATACCAGGGCAATGATTAATGAAGGAAAAAGCAATTCAATTCTGGTCAGTGGGGAAAGTGGAGCTGGTAAAACTGAAACTACAAAAATGCTTATGCGATACCTTGCTTTCTTAGGTGGTAGGGCTGCCACTGAAGGACGAACAGTTGAACAACAAGTTCTTGAAGTATGATTCAACAAATCACATGTTTATTTAACTCTAATAAATTTTTCATTCAATTTTTTTTCTAGCAATGACATTCCCTTTTTTTCTCTCTTGAAATTTACCTATTAAATACTTTTGCATCAACTGATATGAATGCAGTCAAATCCAGTTCTGGAAGCATTTGGAAATGCTAAAACTGTCAGGAATAACAATTCCAGGTGAGTCTTACACATGGGAAGTAAATAATCCCTTGTTTTTTTTTTCTCTCTGATACCCTGATACATAAATTAATTTGGGATAAATATGATTTTGGTCCTTCCAAATAAGTTAATATTCATATATGACACATTTCTATATAACTAAATAAGGGACCAAAAGGAGACGATTTATTTTCGAGGGAATAAAAGCAAACATTACTCTACTTATATACATATTTCACCCAATTAATTTTGTTGTGAGTATTTGTTACATGTGGGCGATAAAGAATTGTATTTTACTCTCCCTTGTTAGGTCCAGAGTAGGCTTAATAGTTACTCACAGCTAAAATAAGAGATGAGTAAAAAAGAGACAAGGGAGAAAATAACCACAGTAAAAATATTATTTACTGAAAGGGAGGAAATTACAACACTTCTCTCTCTATAACTTACTCCTTTGAAATTAGGAGACTACTACTACCGAGAACAGATCTCAAGGTGTATAAGAGAGGAAGAGAGAAGAGAAGAAGATTTGGGATGAAAATTATGATTTTCAGCTTCCCTATTTATAGGAAAGTCCCAATGGCATTTTCGTAATTTCTCCTAAACCTTTAATATTATTTTATTATCATGTGGGACCCGCTTTTAATTTAAAAATTAAAAGCCACCGAAAGTGGCTTGGCAGCTGTACCCAACATTTCTCCCACTTGAAGATTATGATTAAGTTAATCATATCTTCACACCACTGACACTTCTTTATTGATACTTCATGTTGCTTATGTTTTCAATAGGCCAAATAAGGATCGACACCATGTAAACTTGTCAGTGTTGACAGGCTTTGTCATTACGTCTGCTATGTTGTCTTTTGTATGGATCTTCTGCATATCCACTTTTCCTTCTTCTACTACTTCACGAACAAAGTGATATTGAATTCCTATGTGCTTTGTCCTGGAATGAAAGGCTGGATTCCTTGCAATGTGCAAGGCACTCTGACTGTCACAATACACAGTAATTTTCTCCTGCTTGTGCCCGAGTTCTTCCAATAACCTTTGAATCCAAATTGCTTCCTTGCATGCTTGCGTAGCTGCCATGTATTCAGCTTCTGTAGTAGATAGAGCTACAACAGTCTGTAACTTAGACAACCAGCTCACTGCTCCTCCAGCAAGTGTAAACACATAACCAGTAGTAGATTTTCTTTTATCCAGATCTCCTGCAAAATCTGAATCAACATAGCCTTTGACAAAAAACTCCGATCCTTCAAAACATAATGCAACATCTGAGGTTCCTTTGATATATCTAAGGATCCTCTTTACAATACTCCAATGCTCTCTACCAGGATCTGCCATAAACCTACTGACCGCTCCCACTGCTTGTGCAATGTCTGGTCTCGTACAAATCATGGCATACATAAGGCTTCCCACCGCTGATGCATACGGCACTCGAGACATTTCCATCCTCTCTGCTTCGTTGCTAGGACTCATACTTGAGGATAATTTGTAATTGACAGGAAGTGGGGTAGAAATTGGCTTACAGTCTTGCATGTTGAAGCGCCGCAAGACTTTCAATAAATAATTCTTCTGAGAAAGCCAAATCCTCCTGTTTTTTCTGTCTCGGTGAATTTGCATCCCTAAAATCTTGTTTGCTGGTCCCAAGTCCTTCATATCAAACTCCCTAGCCAATTGTGCCTTTAATTCTTGGATCTGATCTTTGTTGGGGCCTACCACCAACATGTCATCCACATACAACAGCAAGATGATGAAATCATTGTCATCAAACCTATTGTAGTACGTACAATGGTCTGAACTCAGTCTGTTGTAACCAAGGCTAATAATGAAGGAATCAAATCTCTTATACCAACACCTTGGCGCCTGCTTTAAACCGTACAGAGATTTGGTCAACCTACAAACCAAGTTTTCTTTTCCTTGTTCTTTAAAGCCTTCTGGTTGGAGCATATATATTTCTTCTTGGAGTTCCCCATGAAGAAAAGCAGTCTTTACATCAAGTTGCTCAAGATGTAAATTAAATGCAGCACACATAGCCAGAACAACTCTGATTGTGGTTAATCGAACAACTGGCGAGAATATCTCGTTAAAATCAATGCCCTCTTTCTGAGCATATCCCTTAACCACCAATCTTGCACGATATCTCTCCACTTGATCATTGCCATCACGTTTGATCTTATAGACCCATTTGCAACCAATGGCTTTTCGACCTTTTGGAAGATCAACAAGTTCCCATGTTTTATTTCTATGTAAGGCCTCTATTTCTTCATGCATTGCTGCCATCCACTGAGAAACATCAGAACTCCTCAACGCCTCTTGAAAGGTTGATGGTTCTCCTTCTTCAGTTAAGAGACAGTACGCATCATGACTTGCCATAACATAGTCTGAATGCCAAGATGGTTTCTTCGTCTGACGTGTTGTTCGTCGAACATCTCCATCATTGTCCTCATTTGGTTCTTGTTCATCGTGCTCTTGTTCTGCTTCAGAGGTGTCATCTTCTTTAGATTTTCCTCCTATCTCCACTATACTGGTGTCTTTGATAGTGCTGTCATTTTCCTGCTCCTTTTGCAGTTCAGTTTCTGCAAACACTACATCCCTGCTAACAACAACCTTGCGGGCAGTGGGATCCCACAAGCGATACCCCTTAACATTGTCAGCATAACCCAAGAATATACATTTCCTGGATTTTGGGTCCAGCTTTGTTCTTTCTTGGGAGTTGTACATCACGTACACCGGACATCCAAACACATGTAATGAAGAATAATTTGATGGTTTTCCATTCCACATCTCCATTGGTGTCTTCAAACCAATTGCTGTTGATGGTGAGCGATTGATCAAATAACAAGCAGTTTTGACTGCTTCTGCCCAGAAAGACTTGGCTAATCCTGCAGTTCTCAACATAGCTCTTGTCCTTTCTAGAAGAGTTCGATTCATCCGCTCTGCTACCCCATTCTGCTGAGGTGTATGAGCAACTGTAAATTGCCTCTTGATACCCTCTTGCTTGCAGAATGCCAGAAAATCACCATCTATATATTCTCCTCCATTGTCTGTCCTTAAGCACTTAATCCTTTTTCCAGTATCAAGTTCCACCTGTGCTTTAAATTCCTTGAATACTGGGAACACATCTGACTTCTTCTTGATTGGGTACACCCACAATCTCCGGGAATAATCATCAATGAATGATACAAAATATTTTGCTCCTCCCATGGAAATTTCTGGTGATTCCCAGACATCAGAATGGATCAAGTCAAGTATGTGTTTGCTCCTTGTAGTTACTTTGGCAAATTGTAATCTATGTTGCTTGCTTGTCACACAGTGCTCACAAAATGGTAAGGTTACCATTTTAAGCCCTGACAAGAGATTACGTTCCGCAAGAATTTTCAGGCCTCGCTCTGACATATGTCCTAGTCTACGATGCCACATCATCGTTGCCTCTTCTTGACTTATTGCTGCAACTGATGCATCTGCTTCTTGCAACGTTTCTCCCAAAAGCAAGTATATATTTGATGTGATCTTCTCAGCTTTCATCACCACCAAATTGCCTTTAACTACCTTCAAGATTCCACCTTCAACGTGGATCTTGCACTTGAGATCATCTAGTTGCCCAATGGACAATAGATTCTTTTTCAAGCCCTTCACATGTCGTACCCCTTGAATTGTACGAACAGTACCATCATACATTTTTAATTTGATAGTACCAACTCCAGCAATTTCCAAAGCATGATCATTTCCCATAAATACGGATCCTCCTGAGATTGATTCATAAGTGCAAAACCAATCTCTATTTGGAGTCATGTGCCAGGTTGCACCTGAATCCAATATCCAACATTCATGGAGTTGTTTTTCGCCTCTGGAACTTATTGCTTCACTGTACAAGATTTCTCCATCTTCTTGGGTACTAGCAACACAACCTTGAGAGGTTGACGCTTCAGAATTCTTCCCTCCTCCACTCTTCTTGTGCCAACAATCTTTCTTCATGTGCCCTCTCATGCCACAATTATAGCATTTGAGGTTCTTCCTTCCTCGAGATTTTGATCTACCATGATTTTGACTCCCACTGGAGCCACGTTCCATTGATCTTCCTCTCATCATCGTCAAAGCTTCTGCTTGCTTTGAACTTTCCAGTCTGTCTTCCTTATTCTTTCGCCTGGACTCTTCTTCAAGAATAGCTCCGGCAACATCCTTAAAGGATAGACGACCAACAACATTATTGTTTGTTATGTTGATGATGAGTTGATCATATGAATCTGGTAAACTCTGAAGTAGAAGCTCCGCACGTTCATTTTCCACTATGTTGAAATCAGCTGTTGAAAGCTGAGCAAATAACGTATTCAGATTGTTGATGTGGTCCGTCACTGCTGTGGACTCACTCATTCGAAGAGTGTAGAGTTTCCTCTTTAAGAATATTCTGGTGTGAAGTGACTTGACCTCGTATAATTTTACGAGCGTGTCCCAAATCTCCTTTGCAGTTGTCTTCTCTGCTATGCTCGACAAAACTGAATCAGCCATTGCTAAGTGCAAATTGGCAACAGCATTGTCATCCATTTCTCTCCACTTTTCATCAGTAATATCTGATGGCCTGCCTTCAATTGCTTTAAGACAGTTGTCTTTTCTCAAAATTGCTCTTATCTTCAATTTCCACAGGGAAAAATTGTTCCCGTTGAACTTCTCTATCTCAAACTTTGCTGCCATAATTTCTTCTATTAAACCGACTTAAGTAACTTCCACTAGAATAGTACCGCCTACTGGAACAATGATAAAATCCAGTAACAAGAATAATTCTTTTCTGATGTGACTGATCAGACAATACTGCAGCCACAGAGCATACTAAGAATTTTCTCCGACACTATACCAATGTACACCACAGCGGAATAATAAACAACCTAGTGGCTCTGATACCACTGTTAGGTCCAGAGTAGGCTTAATAGTTACTCACAGCTAAAATAAGAGATGAGTAAAAAAGAGACAAGGGAGAAAATAACCACAGTAAAAATATTATTTACTGAAAGGGAGGAAATTACAACACTTCTCTCTCTATAACTTACTCCTTTGAAATTAGGAGACTACTACTACCGAGAACAGATCTCAAGGTGTATAAGAGAGGAAGAGAGAAGAGAAGAAGATTTGGGATGAAAATTATGATTTTCAGCTTCCCTATTTATAGGAAAGTCCCAATGGCATTTTCGTAATTTCTCCTAAACCTTTAATATTATTTTATTATCATGTGGGACCCGCTTTTAATTTAAAAATTAAAAGCCACCGAAAGTGGCTTGGCAGCTGTACCCAACATCCCTGACGGCTGACAGCCTGATATATAAATTAACTTCGTCTTGATTTTGTCTCATTGCATTCCCCCAGTTCTTTATCATACTTCCAAAATATAATATGTTAAAACAACAATTAAATTATTTCTGTTTATCAATTTTGCTTTACATAAATAAAACATTAACTGTTACATAATGTGTATTTAATTTCACTATTATAACGATAAATTAGTTTCAAATTGTCCTTCTCTTAACGGTGCAGTCGTTTTGGTAAATTTGTTGAGATCCAATTTGATAAGAGTGGAAGAATCTCAGGAGCAGCCATTCGAACATACCTTTTAGAGAGATCCCGGGTTTGCCAGATTAATGATCCTGAGCGCAACTACCACTGCTTTTATCTTCTTTGTGCTGCACCACAGGAGGTTACTTGCTGTATAATCCACTTTTAAGGGATTTTCTTAATTATATACTCATTGCAACTTTTGCTAACAGGAAATTGAGAAATACAAATTAGGAAGTCCTAAAACGTTTCATTACCTTAACCAGTCAAAATGCTATGAACTCGATGATATGAATGATTCCCTTGAGTATCTTGCTACCAGGAGAGCAATGGATATTGTCGGAATAAGCCAACAAGAGCAGGTATTTCTTTTTCATGAGTATGACTTTAGCTTATTTCTTACTAGAATATGGAACAGTTATTTTCCCAGTTCTTGCCTCTCTACTTCTCCTTGCTGTCTTTTTCTTAGGAGGCAATTTTCAGAGTTGTTGCTGCAATTCTTCATATTGGGAATATTGATTTTGCCAAAGGAAAGGAAGTTGATTCATCGATTCCAAAAGATGACAAAGCCAAATTCCACTTAAAAACAACTGCTGAGCTCCTTATGTATGGATGCCACTATTATTACTCCCTATGCTCATATGACTTTTTATTGCCTTTAAGATGATTGCCATTATTTTTTTTTTCTCACTTTATCAGGTGCGATACTGATGGCTTGGAAGATGCTTTGTGTAAGCGTGTCATGGTCACCCCTGAGGAAGTTATAAAACGAAGCCTTGATCCCCAAAGTGCAGCAGTCAGCAGAGATGGCCTGGCAAAAACAATTTATTCTAGGCTCTTTGACTGGTAAAATGCTGATAATAGAAATAAACCCATAGTTTCTTTCCCATATAATTCTTGATAGTATCACAAATACAGAAGGTAAGGATCTAGGATTCTGGTTTTGATCCCTGATGCATTAATGCGTTGGATAACAGGTTGGTGAACAAGATTAATAATTCAATTGGACAAGACTCCAATTCTAAATCTTTGATCGGGGTGCTTGATATCTATGGTTTTGAAAGCTTTAAATCTAACAGGTAACATGTAGTTCGGTAGAAGAAACATGCCTATCCATACAAGTACTTTGCATTACTGAAAATATTGAAAGCAACAACCTCTGCTTGTTTTCAATCCTTTGTAACTTATTTTCAGCCTATCCTGCTCTGCAGTTTTGAGCAGTTCTGCATTAATTTCACAAATGAGAAGTTGCAGCAACATTTTAATCAGGTAACGTCTCAGACCATGATAAACACTTAAATTTTCCTTATCTTTTCCCTTCTTCTTGACATGCTTTTTATGATGATTTCCAGCATGTGTTTAAGATGGAACAAGAAGAATACACGAAGGAGCAGATCAATTGGAGCTACATTGAATTTGTTGACAACCAAGATGTTTTGGACCTTATTGAAAAGGTTCTCCCCCCCCTCCCCCCTCTCTTTTTATTTTTTCATTTTCTTCGAGGACTATACATCCCCTTTAAATAATGAATTTCTTTGTGGACTATACATCCCCTTTAAATAATGAATTTCTTTTAGTCTCAATCTGCACGGATCAAATAAAGATTTACAAAACAAATTCCCACATTTATAAAGGAAGAGAAGCAGGAGAAGGGGTAGGAGTGAGGGTGAAAATGATCTTGGTTAAGTGGTTCTATTGTTGCTTCTTTTGAACAGAAGAATATGAATAAGTTCTATTTATACAATCATTTTATCATAGTATTTCAGACAACAACAGCTGCACAAAATTTAAAATAAGGATTTGAGGTTACTGAGTGATCTTTCACTAGGTTGTAATTTGGGTTATTTTGTAGAATACCCAAATTCAATCTTTCCAGTTTGTCCTCCTCTTCTTTTTGTACTAATCTTTTACATTATTTTTCATTTTTGCAGAAACCTGGAGGAATCATTGCACTCCTTGATGAAGCTTGGTAAAATATTGTTTTGTTCCCTGAATCTCTTCATTAAAAGGATGGAGATTCATAGCTTGCTAGATAATTTTTATCTTTTGTTTAAAATCTAAAACTCTTTGTTACAATGTTGATTTATTCCTTCATTCTAACTTCCCCCTCCTTTTGTCTTGCAGCATGTTTCCAAAGTCAACACATGAAACATTTTCTAACAAGCTTTATCAAACATTTAAGAATCACAAGCGCTTTATTAAGCCAAAACTGTCCCGAACAAATTTCACCATTTCTCATTATGCTGGCGAGGTATGACTTATTCTCATAGCACCAGCTTCAGCCAAAAAATAAGAAATCTTTGTTTCTTTATCTCTATTGTCATAAATGTGCAGGTGCAGTACCAGTCTGACCAATTTTTAGACAAAAACAAGGACTATGTGGTTGCTGAACATCAAGATTTATTGAGTGCTTCCAAATGTTCTTTTGTAGCAGGTCTTTTTCCTCCACTTCCAGAAGAGACGTCCAAATCTTCAAAATTTTCTTCAATTGGCTCTCGATTTAAGGTAACATTCCCTTTCTGGTCTTCATCGTTAAACCTATGGACTTTGTCAAAAAAAAAAAGAGAAGAAAAACGCATCACGCATCAGCATCTACCCATGTCATGGCCCACAAAATTGAACTATGTTCTTACGATCAGGAAGCTAATAAACCATGTTTTCATATCTTGAATGGTGCAGCTGCAACTACAGCAACTAATGGAAACACTAAGCTCTACAGAGCCTCATTACATTAGATGTGTGAAACCAAACAACCTCCTCAAGCCTGCAATTTTTGAGAATGCCAATATTATGCAACAACTTCGCTGTGGTGTGAGTATAGTTTGAAAATATAACTTGATATCCTCCTTTACAGAAGTATGGCCCTGGAATCTTCACATTTTCAACCATTCTTCAGTTGTCTCTAATGCTTGCCCATACAGGGTGTTTTAGAGGCAATCAGAATCAGTTGTGCTGGCTACCCTACTCGTCGTGCTTTCTTTGAATTTGTAAACCGATTTTCCCTTCTTGCCCCAGAGGTCACAGAAGCACAGTAAGAACTCTTGTTGCACATTTTTTATTCCCAAGACAAAGGAATTTTTGGCTTACTCAGTTTGATACCAAATTTCCATAGTGATAATGCTATGTTTTTTCTCCTATGGGCAGACATGATGAGAAGATCGTTTGCCAAAAGATTCTAGAAAAAGTGAGGCTTAAAGGATATCAGGTACTTCAAAATGTTTCACTAGAATTATTATTTTACTCTTGTTTTCTTTTCTAAATATCATAAAAGCTTGTATGGCCTCAGCAACAACTACAATTCATGGATATTGTATCACTTATATATAATACCTCTTTCGTCTATAATTAATTAATATCAACAAGGAATCAAGGATATTGTGCAATCACATAACATGCATATATGTATTTAGTTATGCTATACTCACATTCATGACCGCAAAGTTCGTTTTGATTGGCTGTCAATTGTGCAGATTGGAAAAACAAAGGTTTTCCTAAGAGCAGGTCAGATGGCTGAACTAGATGCCCAGAGAGCTCAAGTACTCGGTCATGCAGCAAAAACTATCCAACAGCGTATACGAACCCATCAAGCTCGTAAACATTATCTTGCGCTACGAAAGAAGACGACATATGTGCAGTCTCTATGGAGAGGTGAAATATTATAAAAATGAGATAACCTAAATCATTTATTAGGATAGGTGCAATCCGTATGGACTTCCCTAAATAAAATGGCACATCTCAGACTTCTCAGTTCTGTAGGACATCTTAATCAATTTCCTTTGTCTACATATTTTTCACATTCATAATATAATGTTTTTGTAGGAAGACTTGCATTAAAACTTTATCAGAAAATGAGAAGGGAGGCTGCTGCTGTGAAAATTCAGAAGAACATACGCAGATATGATGCTAGGAAAAGCTATATCAAACTCCACGCATCAGTACTTACTTTGCAAACAGCTTTAAGGGCAATTGCTGCGCATAAGGAATTCAGTTTTAGGAAACAGACGAAGGCTTCCATCATTATTCAGGTTACAGTTGACTACTATATGATTAGGAACATTGGTAAGAATTCAGTATTCAATATTTAAATTCTCAAAAAACTGCAGGCTCGGTGGCGGTGCCACAAAGCTGCGTCATATTATAAGAAGCTCAAGAAAGGTGCAATTGTCACACAATGCCGATGGAGGGGGAATGTGGCCAGGAAAGAACTTAGGAAATTGAAAATGGTAACTTTTTTAGATTTTCCATCGTTCCTAAATTATCTTTTTAACTATCCCATCATTTGACAGAACCCTCAGAGACAGGGCAATGAAAATGTAAATACATCCTACCTATAGTTTTATACAATGTTCTCATATACTTGTTTATCATCATTGTTATTTTCATAAATGGAAAACAACAAATTAAAATTGTCCACCTATAAACAAAATTGAAATTGGATTTTAGCTTCATTTCTTGTTATAGGAGCCAAAAGTTTCATTCTTATTCTATTTTTTGTTTTAACTTTTTAGCTATAATCATATTTTATGTAAAACACGTGTGGTAGATATAATATAAATCTTCAACTGAACAGAGGAAAATAATATCTCATCTACACGGGCCTGAAGTGGAAGTCATGCGATCTTTTTCTGACCACAATCCTTTTTCTTTTTGATAGTTTTATGAATAATCAAATGGAACCAATTAATCTGCTCTTATCACTCGATGATTAATATTTAAGTTGTACAAAGCCACAAACCTCGCTTTATTTCTTATTCCTGATTCTTTTATATCTTTCTCTCTACTCTCAGTTGACATTCATGTCCATTTTCTAGGCTGCAAGAGAAACTGGCGCACTTAAAGAAGCAAAGGACAAGCTTGAAAAAAGAGTGGAGGAACTCACTTGGCGTCTTCAACTAGAGAAAAGTTTAAGGGTGAGATATATGCTTTGCATATACATACATTTTGGAAGATCAATTTCAGCGTAAGAACAGCCCTAAAGAAAACTATTTGGAATCCTACAGGCCAACCTAGAAGAATCCAAAACACAAGAGATAGCAAAACTGCAGAATTCACTGCAGGAAATGCAGAACAAAGTTGATGAAACCAATGCAATGCTTGTAAAAGAGCGAGAGAATGTGAAAGTTATTGAAGAAGCACCTCCTGTTGTTAAAGAAATTGAGGTTATTGTTGAAGACACTCAGAAGATTGAATCACTAACAGCTGAAGTTGAGAGTCTGCAGGTAAGAAAATTCGGTTTTACAACATGTAATCTCCAATTTCAATCATATTTTCTTTTCTGCATAAAATGCTTCTTAACAGTGAAATATTGTAGACAATATATACTTCAAAGCATAGAACTTATATCATTCTCAGAGTGGTTCATCAATTCTCATGCCTCTTTTAATACGTTTCATGGGTTATTTGGAACAAAGTTTGATAGCATTATAGAATTTGGCATATTTGAGTGAGGCGAGAAAAAAATTTCAATGGGAATATTATTTAAGAAGTAACTATTTTTGTTCTGGACATTGCGAGAAAATGAGAAACAAAGTTTTTCTGAATATGTTTGACTGAGTATCACCACTCAGCTGAATGATCTATTAATATTCGTGAGCATTACAAAGATAATCAATGTCAACTACAATTTATGAGAGAAATGAAGTTATCAATAATAAGAAGGACAAATGAAATAAGATTTTCCATAAATTAAAGTTAGTTTATTTCATAAGCTAATTTGTAAAAGTTCTTTTTTTATTAATTTCTTCAAAAATTTATTTTTAACTTATTTCATAAATTAGTTTTAATTTATGGAGAAATTTATTTCATTTTTTCTCTTTATTTTTTTTCTTAGATGTATTTATGGAGAAATTTATCCATAAAAACCCAAAGTATTTAGGCTACTTGGAAAGAAAAACAACATTAAAATGAGGAACAACATTAAAAATACTCTTATTTCCTAGAATGCATCAATTTCCAACAGACTGTGAATCAGTGTAATAACTGTTTGATTGTTTCTATTAGGTATACTTAAGATAATGGTTATCTCATCTAAATGATGTTGGCTTGGATTTATATTCTCACAGACATCCCTTGAGTCAGAGAAACAGAAAGCTGACGCATTTGAAAGTAAATATAATGAAGCCCAAGCTTGTAGTGAAGAAAGCAGTAAAAAATTAGAAGACTCGGAGAAGAAGGTTTGTCAGCTCCAAGAAATCTTGACCAGGTAATATAAATAACAAAAATAAACTAAATGTCACTGTTCTCCCATGGTAATCAACAATTATTAACACAGTAAATATTGGAAAGAGCGTATCTAATTTTTTCATGAGGAGTATGACGATAATATTGGTAAACTCATCAAATATCACTCTTTCTTTCTATTCTTCCCTGAGTAAAAATAATAACTATAATTTTTATTATTTATATTCATGAGGATTACAAAGATAATCAACACCAATTACAATTTACAAGAGAGAAATGAAGTTATCACTACTTCCTAGAAAAATAATATCACATGACTCATATCTACCCTTAATTTGGTGAGATGAATGACCAGAATCACATAATTGTTTGATTAGGCTAGAAGAAAAGATTACTAATATAGAATCAGAGAATCAAGTTCTACGCCAACAAGCCCTGGCCATGACACCTAATAAGTTCCCCTCAGTACGCACCAGGTCAATTATTCAGGTACTCCTTGAAAAGAATCTTATAAACAAAATAATAATATGAATATTAAGATGGTTTACAACATTTTCTTATCTCTGTTGATAGAGAGTGGACAGTGGACATATTGGAGTGGAAGCAAGGACAACTTTGGTAACTAAATTTATTTAAATTATTTTTTATTTGTCTAGGATATGTATATGAGGATTTGACTTGTTTTTTTTTTTTCACTTGATGAACTAATCAGGATATACATAGCTCATCAATGAACCACAGGGAATCCTCTGAAGTGGAGGATAAACCACAGAAGTCACTAAATGAGAAACAACAGGAGAACCAAGAGTTACTCATTAGATGCATTGCACAACACCTAGGCTTTGCTGGGAATAGACCAGTTGCTGCTTGTATCGTATACAAATGCCTCTTGCATTGGAGATCATTTGAAGTTGAACGTACAAGTGTTTTTGATCGTATAATCCAGATTGTTGGTCATGCAATTGAGGTGTAAAATGTTAAGCTTTCATGCGATACTTCTCTCCTTGCTTTCCTACTTTGGCATGTTTATTTTCACTAACAAGTTTTATTTGACCTCAGACCCAGGATAACAATGATGTCTTGGCTTATTGGTTATGCAACACCTCTACACTTGTCTTGTTACTCCAGCGCACACTTAAGGCAAGTGGTGCTGCTGGAATGGCTCCTCAGCGCCGTCGTTCTTCATCAGGGACCCTATTTGGGAGGATGACTCAAGTAAGTAGAACTGCTTATTTAAATGGGTTAAGGATCAGTTTAGATAAATTCCTCCATATAAACTCTTACAAGAGAAGAAAATAAGAAAAAAATGAAATAAACTCTTCATAAGCTAAAATTTGTGTAAGTTAAAAAATAAATTTTTGGAGGAACTAAAATAAGAATTTCTATAAATTAACTTAAGCATAAGTTAATTTTAATTTTTGGATAAAGTTGTTTTATTTTTCCTTCTTATTTTCTTTCCTTATAAATTCTTATGAAGAAATTTATCCAAATAGATTCTAGAAACTTTCATTCTTCAGATAAGTCTTTTTTATTGCTATCATTTCAGAGTTTCCGTGGAGCTCCACCGGGAGTCAATGTTTCACTAATCAGTGGTAGCGTAAGCGGTGGTGTAGATACATTAAGACACGTTGAAGCCAAGTACCCAGCTCTCCTTTTCAAACAGCAGCTTACGGCTTATGTGGAAAAGATATATGGAATGATTCGAGATAACTTGAAGAAAGAAATTTCTCCCTTGCTTGGATTATGCATCCAGGTATAACAATTTCTTTATTACGCTCCTGTAAGCTTCTATGTATTGATCTACCATGTAAATTTAGTAAGCTTTTCCTTTGCTGCATTGCCTTTTAAATTCACTGATTCAATATGTACTGTTTGAACATGATGAGAAAGGCGCCCAGAACATCCAGAGCGAGCTTGGTTAAGGGATCATCACGTTCAGTTGCAAACACTGAATCCCAGAAAGCTTTGATTGCTCACTGGCAAGGGATAGTTAAGAGCCTTGGGAACTTCTTAAATACACTGAAAGAAAATCATGTTAGTATAACCACGTTTGACTTAAGGGTTTTTTTTTTTTTTTAATTTTTTTTTATGCTTACTCATAGCAAATTTTGCTGGCAATGCTAGTTCTTTCTCTTCACAAAATTATTTGAATCTGTCATATTAATTACATGACTATAATGAAATCTCATGCTTCTATTGAAGTTCAATAGAATTACATGACCTCCTTTTTGTCTCCAAAATTAAATATAATTTTTCTTTTTCTATTTTCAAATATTATAAAGTTGGTTTGTGTTAATAATTAAAATAAGGAGGCTAGTGTATATAGGGAGGGCTACATGGTTTTGTGAAACCTCAGGGAGGTTTATGTATTTTATCTTCCATTATTTTTGTTTTCATTTTTTCTTAGGTGAGTTGTTATTCATGTATTATTTAGTGTTGTTGGAATAAAATGTTTGTTCTGGTTAATCCCTTTTCTTCTTGACAGGTTCCCCCATTTTTGGTTCGTAAGGTGTTCACCCAAATGTTTTCTTTCATCAATGTCCAACTTTTCAATAGGTTAGTTTGTTCTACTTTCGTTGTTTGGGGTTGTTTTCTGTTCTGGAAATCAAAACTCTAATATTTATAGTCTCACACCTTTTTTCTTCCTGTAGTCTTCTTCTAAGACGGGAGTGCTGCTCATTTAGTAATGGAGAATTTGTGAAAGCTGGTTTGGCTGAATTGGAGGATTGGTGTTATAAGGCCACAGATGAGGTGCATTACTTCACTGCTGTTATAATTCACAATTCTTTCAATAAGGTATAAATGCTAACCCCACCCCTCTCCCTTCTCTCTTGGGGAAAAAAATGCAGTACGCTGGTTCAGCTTGGGATGAGCTCAAACATATAAGACAGGCTATTGGATTTTTGGTATCTATCTATCCTTCTGCATGGTACTTGTTCTACGGATCAAATAGTAAAATATTAAAAACTGATCTTCCCTGTCCATAATCTAGGTCATACATCAGAAACCAAAGAAAACGCTGGATGAAATAAGTCATGACCTGTGCCCAGTAAGTGATAGCGATCTTTTACTTGTAACTTAAAATTTCACTTTCCCCACTACCAAACTTTGTCAATTCGCTATTCACAGGTCCTCAGTATACAGCAGCTATATCGGATTAGCACCATGTACTGGGATGACAAGTATGGCACACATAGCGTATCCCCTGATGTAAGTCTTTACACTAACTAAACTATATTTAAAATCATATATGCCAGAAAGCTATGATAACTTCCTATCGAAGACGTGCAGAAAAACTATGTTTAGCTTTGCCTTATCAATGTTTTCAACTAGGTCATATCCAATATGAGAGTGATGATGACCGAAGATTCAAATAGTGCAGTTAGTAATTCTTTCCTGTTGGATGATGATTCAAGGTAAGCCGGATATTGTTCAACCATGAAATAAGAATTGCTCAAGTTTTCATCTTGATTTTTATACGCTCATTAATAATTCATTTGACTCATTCAATCAGTTCCATGACCAAATAATTCTCGGCCTCCTATTAAAATGATACTTGATTAAGGAAAGTCGAGTCTTATAAGTACAAATTAATCTTTAATTATCAATTTTTAGAACTTTGTGTAAATTATATCCATTAGAAAAAAAAAGAAATAAAAGTAAAGCTATGACTATATACAAAATATGACAACTGAAATGTCGGGAGAGAGAGAGAGAGGCTAAATTACTATGTTTCTGAATTTAACTACTAACTTGTGGCTGCACATTGATCGGAGAGAAGCCATAGGTGTATTTTGAGCTGAATATAATTTCGATTTTAGTGGATATGGTAGAATAAGACCAAACTCTATTATATTTTACAGGCTCCTAGTTGTTATTACTTATTATATTTAATACTTTTGACCTTGTCATTAACCATTTGGAAGCGTCTACTTTGCAGCATTCCGTTTTCTGTTGATGACATATCGAAGTCGAAGGAACAGATAGATATCTCTGATGTAGAACCCCCACCACTAATACGTGAAAACTCTGGCTTTAGTTTCTTGTTGCCACGCCCAGACTGACAGCTCTCGTAGCAGAATTCACCGAATGGTACACTTAGATTCTTTTTTTTTTTTTGGTATACATATTCAGTTAGATTTTATTATGGGGAAACTGGTTTTTTATTATTATTATTTTTGTGCTTTGGTTACAACAGAAAGAATATTGTATTTAGCATACGAAATTTATTACTTAGTAGTTTGAAAAGGGGATGATATAGTGCAGATCTTGCGGGGCGGAACTAACTTATAGGAGGGAGTCAAAAGCATACAAGTCTTTTTCCATGAAAGTTTCCCCATTTCCTTTTATTTTCCAAATTTGTCACTCGTTGGCACCTTATTTTTCTTAGGATAAGATTTTGTACCTAGAAGCATAGGATTTTCACCAAATTACAGGAATGAATGATGATTTCCCATGCTCCACTGTGTGTCAACATAGTACGTTATGTATAGACTTTTTTTTTTTATAAAAAAAATATTAACTTACATTTTAATTTTAATTTATCACTATAGGATTGTATTTTAAGCGATTACTGTGAAACAAAATGAAATTTGATATATTCTCTTGATAATAAAAAATGAACAAGGGCCCTGATTAGTTCATACATTATAACGACCATTTCATTTCATATATTTTTTTAAAATTTCCATTTAGCCTTTTACATTTATTTTCATTTAGTCTTTGTGTGAAAAATCAATTACTATAATATTTAATATAAGTGAAAAATAAGGTGATAAATAACTTAAAAAATGAAAACAAAACCAAGAATTAAAATTTAAATGTTCAAAGGATTATCGTGATGCATAGATACAATCTCATTAAAAAAAATTTGTTGCTGATTTACAAAGCCTCTTGATTTTATAAATTTTAATCAATTATAAGAATATATTTTTAAAATGTGTTGGTATATTTTAAAAAAATTTACCGTATTGCTATTCAATTTGAGTAATATTCTTACAATCACGTTTGCTTGAAACATAAAAACAGCCATTTTCAAAATATAGCATTTAAAATCCTTTTGTATCTCCTCACCAGTTACCCCCATAAGAGATTGGGGCTTTATACTAGCATTCATCCTAAAAGTTCCAGAAGATCCCGAACCTGCAGCACTACTTTGTGACGTTACCAGTCTCAGACAAAGAATCAGCAACATAAACGAAGATAGAAACGGTAAGTCGGGGCCTGCCTAAGCAAAAACTAAGATAGGAATGACGGATTGAAGTTTTTCTGACTTTAGTGAAACAGACTTGGCTTTATGGGTGACTTGCCATAATTGAATGAGAAATGTTATGATTGCACTCTTTTTAATCGGTTAAAATTTATTAAAACTCAAAAAATTGTAGTTAAAATTCATTACAATTATAAATAAATTAAAAAAAAACTGCAAATCCCGCATCTTATTTATAGAACCTCTATTATTATAATTTCATAGTTTTCAAGAAATTCAAAGATGATGAAATTCATTTCTGAATTGTCGACACAGGATAATTACAGCAGAAGGGCGTACATGATGATGAGGAAATTTGCACTCTACTTGATGAACGGTTTTACCTTTCGATGGCAATTCACAAACCACGTATGATGTCATCTCAGTGCAAATTTTACGAATTTATATTCGTAGTTGTACCAACATGTTATATTTTCGAATACATAAACAACGTTATTTTTCTAGAAAATACACAATTCCTGAAAACAAACGTTGAAAGGCTTCAAGTGGTACTGATGTAGAAACAAAACTATCACCTCTCACAACGAAGGTATTTTACTTGAGTAAAGGACATCAGTTTTCAATGTATGAAATTCATATAAAGTTGCAGTTGGCAAACAAAATTAGATTCAAATATCCAATTCTTCTTTTAAAAACAGAACCAAACAAAAAGGCATAAAAATAAGAGTCTTGCGTCTACATCTTTTGAACTGTGTGTTTGGATTTGCGTTTGAAAAATTGATTTACCAAAATCAATTTCGTGGACGCAGAAGCCATTTTTTTCAGCTTCAGCCAAAATCAATTTTCACCCTTAAAATCATGTGATGAAAAAAAAACCCAAACATTTATTCAACAGGAAGAATCACGTTTTTGCACAAAAATACGAGAGTCTAGATCTCCAATCGCGTATCCAAACACGCTAGAAATATGCAGCTAACCTGTCGCGACTGTATCAGGCTGCAATTCATTTCTTCTACAAAATGACTTAAGAAGCTAAATTTTCAGTGTTTTGATAAAACAACACCCTCTAAGCATGTATGACACCACTGTATCTACAAGAGAAATGAAGATCCTCCTATGGCTAGACATTAAAACAGAACAAAGAAGCTAAACGCTTAAATTTCATTATATCCAGATGAGGAACAAAATCGAAAAAACCAAATGCATCTGGATTGAAAAACGACATGTTTTCCCTTGTTTCATGTTGTCATGACACCTGAGGACGCATGTGGCCAAGCTGGTAGAAAGTAAGGAACTACTTTGCTAGATTCCCATGAAATGGTGCCTCCACGACCCTGATAATTAACAGTTTCCACCGTTTTGGTCTCCAAATCATACAGCAAAATGTTCCACCCTGACCTAATGAAGATAGATGTAGAATTTTGAGGAAGGAATGACAGTATCTGGGTTTCTTTAGCATGCGAACTTAAAGATGGCATCTGCTTCCATAATACTTTAAAATATAATCTCCACCTCAGTATCCACTTGTACTTCATATGAGTACAGTTGCAGTAAATGGATGAGTTGGTTCCTGGTTCCTTCTGAAGTATCCATATCTCTAGACCCAAGTTATTGCTCTGACCATACTGTAAAAGCCCATCAGATGACTCTCCAAGAACCGATTCCTCATGCTCATGTGATAACACACCTCTTGGTAATCTAATTAAAGCTATATACCTGTCTCCAAGACGAGGATCATAAATGGCAAGTTTTCCCCAGATTGCAAACCAGTGTACAACCCCTCCGACCACCATAGCGGCCGTCCTTGGGCGCAATGCAAAAGATGTGGAGCACATTAGAGTGGATTGCTTCCATTGTCCAGTTTTTGATGAGAAAGTCTCAATTGAAACAGTTTTTCGTTCCTTAAGTTTGCATTCACATCTTGCCCGGATCACCTTGTAGCACAAGTCACCATCAAGATATTCCTCAACAATCAATGCCATGCACAGAATTTTATAAAACTGCTGAGGCTCTGGGAGTTGATACTTTTGCTTGGTCACAGTATTGTACACATAATATGTCTTAGGGTGGAAACCAGAAAGAATTATCCCCTTGGAACTATCAATGAAGTACCCAAGATGTTTGAGGATTCCAGAAAGTTTCAAATCATCACCCTCTTTACAAGTGGACAAGATCGGGAGGGCAGGTTCCCAACGAGGGCGGCGGTATCCATCCCGAGGTCTTCCAAGATATAAAAAGTTGCATACGAAAAAACCCAAAAGTCGAAAACTTTGCCCCCATTTACTCAAGTAACATCGACGAAATGAAGGACTGCATATTACCCGCAGCCATCTTTTTGATACAATAATTAATTTGGAGATTGTTGATGGTGGTAGCCGAATTAGGATCTCATGCAGGATGTCATCACTGTTAAGTGCGCCAGGATACCCACTATTGCGTTTCATCCTATCAACTTTTGTCAGGCCAGTTATATCCTGCTAAGCATAAGCTACTTAACTACATCCTCACAAGAACCTAAAACAAATACAGGCATCTCTTAACTTATAATTGGGTACATAACAAGTTCATTCAGATAACATAATAAATAAATAAACTAACCCCATTTCCGCCACTGGTCTAGATTTTGCAACTGTAATGTCAAACTGAAACCCATTTATTCAGGGTTTCAGACATCAGAGGCAAAACTCGAATACAATGTACATGAATACCTGGTCAAGTCTATACGATGGTTTTTCATATGAATTAACATCATTTTCTTTTTCATGAAAACAGACCTGAATTATTTATGCTATTCCACACCGTTCTTATACTTTTCTGATGATGCTATTAACACACAATTTGCAACAGACATAGTTCCTAATCACAAGTTTTTTTTTTTAGCTTCTTTGATGAAACATACATGCGTTTGGTTAAAAGATTTGAACAATAAATTTACCTTTTCAGCAAAGAAATAAAATCTAAAACAGATACAAGACAGAATGGGATAAATGCATGCAAACACTGAATCAAATTTATCAGAAACAAGAACGGAAATGGATTCACTCACTCTTCAAATTTGGGGATTCAACGGTGAGTGCGTCCGGTGCTTGTCGATTGATCAAGCCAAACACACAAAGAACGAGTTTTGATTTTATAATCATGTTTTATGGTTGGGCTTTCACTATACTGATACTGGGTTGGGTTAAATTGTGGATCTGCCATGCAAGGCTCACTCGAGTAGACAATAGAATTGGCCCAACTCTTGTTTCATATTTTGGGCCACACTTCAAGGTAATATGGTCAACACAACTTCTGACCCAAACGTAGGAAGATGAGATTTTATTAACACCATTTTTTTTTCACTATGCATTTTTCTATTTTATTTTTTTATTCTGAAAAATATTTTTTGAAATACAAAAATTAATTTTGAAAAATAAATTTCTGGCATACCAGAAGAATATCGCAGGGTGTGAAGACAAAAAAAGGAATACAAAGAGAATTCCGTTGTAAGCTTACATTATTATTATCAATAGTGAAAAAAAAAATACTAGGTGACTCCATTAAAAAAGAGAGAAAATAAATTTATTTTGATAGTTTGTATGATTATTGATATAGATTAGTACAAATATAAATATAAATATAAAATAACAAAAGGAAGGATAAAATAGAGAAGATAAAAATGAACACCAAATGAAAGAATCTTTTTATTATTAATATAAATATTTGATCGATTAAACAATATTTTTACTATAAATATTTCCTTTGTTTATATTTACTTTACTATTCTTTTAATAAAAAAGAAAAACAATCTTAGTAATGTTGTATAGGATTATAATGAGTAAAGAAACTTTTTCTTTGAGTATAAATTCTTAATTTTTTTGTATCACTTTTATTTTTATGTTTCCTTTTAGTAATTATATTCTTTTAAGGGGCCCAATGCTTCAATTCTGTCGCTCCCACTATAATTTAGCAGAATCATATTCAATGGCTAATAGAATATACCTTTCTATTTATTTTCCAATTAAGAACAACAACTAAATTATCCTTATCATCAATATATCACTTTTTTTTTTTTTTATCGTTCTTTGTATTTTCCCCCAATGGGATCCCAATACATTTAATTCTAATTCTAGTTTAAACCAGTAAAGGTTGATATATATATTTTTAATCTATTAAATTTATGAATAAATTTGTTTTTATTTCACAAATTTGAAATTTTATTTTTTACTTTCAAAAAAAAAATAAAAATATATATATATATATATAGATATTATAGTCTTTTTTGTTCAAACATTACTAATAAACCTATCTTACAAAATTCATTTACTAATTTTGGTTAATAAAAATATCATATAATTGAGAGACTAAAATATCTTTTTCTTCTAAATTACAGAAACTAAAAATTTAAATGAAATTGGTGTAATTTTTAATAATTATTATATTATTTAATAATCTTTAATTAAATGATTTTTTTTTTCAAAACTCATTGAAAGTTTCTTTTTCCTAAATTATATATACAAAAAATTATATTAATCTAAAATATTTGATACCTCATTCATATTAATCCAAATTGACATAATGTATACATTTCAAGATAAGTAAAAATATGAATAATTTGATTACCTTCAAATTGTTGTTTAATTTTAACAAAAATTGACATAAATATACAAGATGATAAAAAGTTATAATTCAAATATTAGATCGATAAATTCACACCTAATATAAAATTATTAAGTGGTATAATAATTAATAAAAGTTAGTAAAAAATATTTAAAAAATAATTTAAGAAAAAAGATAAACTTGTCTAAATTTAAATAATTAAAAACATTTAATATTGTACCTGTCTGAGGGGCACACTAGTAATTTTCTCGTACTCTGAGAGTCGAACGAGAGCTCCAATCGAATATTCCGGTGAGGGGGAGGTACCTGCAAAAGGCACTCCGATGCTCAAGTCAGGATAAGCACAGATATCGATGGTAATTAATGAACAATGACGTTACCTTGTGACATGAACTATTTATACTGACATTTATGAGCCCTGACTTCCCTGGACCTTGTGGCAGGATTACTGTATTAAGTAATACGCTTCTAATCGGCTTATTGGTGTGATTAACTCTTAACCCTTGATTAAAGATAATCCTTAATCATTGACTAAGGATTATATGTATTTATGGAGCATTCGGTGGTCGATCAGTTGTCGACTACCTGGTTCGGCCTTCCAGGTGCCGATCGAGTGTCAATCACCTGGTGGCCGAATGGTCTTACCAGTACAAATATAATTAATGAAATAACATGATATTCCTTTGAAATTGATCATTCTATTATTAATGATATATCGTATAATAATTTACAAATATGTGTGAAAAACACATGGAATTTATGTATAATAAACTAGTGAAATAATAGGATATTTTTATGTGGAAGTGGAATTTATCTAACTTCTCAACTAGGAATAGGATGCTGAATTTGTTTGTCTACAACCTATTCCTCACAAATTACTAGCATTTTCATGGCAAATAATTCCAGATGGGTTTCATCAAAAGCAAATTTGTTAACAAACGTGTGCGTTTTTTTGCGATAAAAATGATGGGGATTTCAGCTCATTTATTTATTCAGTGCAGGGTGCAGCTGTGTTAACACTGTTTAGGGTTTAGGGTGCGTTAATTTTTTAAAATGATTTTTATTACATTTTATTCTTTAAAATGAGAAAATTTCACTTTTAGAATAGCTACATGCTTTTAGAATATATCATATACAAAATAAAACTCGTTATATTCTTCTCGTCTAGCACATGAGAAGCTTTAAATTTGAGGTTAGCAATTTATAAGTTTCAGGTAACCTGTAATTTTGAAGTTAATTTATCAAATACAACCATGGTTTCTATATTTTCACTTTTCTTAATGAAATGAAAATATACATTACTATTTTTTATTCTATATCTCGGTAGAACCAGCAATTTAGCCACCGAGTGGCACCACTTGATACCTGGTCAAACAGACCTTGTGCAGTGCCATCATAACAATAACCTGCACAGCACGTTCAAGGAGCTAATTAAGAAAAAATGTTCATTTGCTTACTTTCTTAAAAGAAAAAAAAAACTCTCAACTGTAAAAGAAAATCCAAAATAAACTGACTCATTGCATTAAATGAAAATTAAATAGTCCTCAACAAAACTAATCATTCTTTATGAATCATAATTGTGTTTGATTACGACAAATCAATGAAGTGAACGAACTCAAAAAGCTCTCAATAAGTGAATAACACCTAAAAATCATTTTTACCTTCCAAAAGAAGCAACTATACGTTGCTTTGCTTTGCGTTCACTATAAAAAAAAAAACAATTGATTATTTTTCACCACGTATTCAATCCAGACACTGTAACTGTGTATAGCTATTTTATGAATCCATGTGTGATTTAAATAGAACAAGGTCATCTGTTGAAAGAATAACTATAATATTACAACAGGAACTCAGCAAAATACATTGTTAGAAGATAGACAAAAATTCCTTAAATACATTTCCCACTAGAACTAGAACAATGTTACAATGTAATGAGTAAAAAGGAAGGAAATATGGACCATAGTTTACATCACTTGGTACTGTCACAATCAACATAAGAAACACGAGGCATTACTTCGAGCAACATCGCGCTCATCAAAGCCTTTAAGAAATGATCGGATAGCAAGATGCTCAGAAGCGTATGTCATGAAAGAAGCCAATATTATGCCCCCAACAACCATCAAACCTAACCTGTTAAAAATAGAAATGTAAATGTAACTTCAAGCAAATATTTGATATCAACGCTGATCTTTTAAAACAACACATTTTATTTTGTTTGGTTGAAGAGAAAATGATAAGAGAAAAGTTTACTTTTAGAAATAAAAATTCAAAAAAAAATCATCTTCTCTTCAATGCGAAATTTTCTTTTCTCTGAAACATACAGTGGGTTAATATAGACTTTTGACATTATCATAGACAATGATAACAAAGACTTGCCATTGAAAACAAAGCTGCTTTTTGAAGAAAAAAAAATATAAGTATTTTAACTAGACTTGCCATAACATGTTAGAACACAAATTACCTAGCAAACAAGGCAGTTATTCCAAAAAGACAAGGCAAAGATGGAGCTGCAATGGCCAACAAGGCCATCCCTAAACCATAGTACCATGTGGCAACATCACAAGATGGCATCTGTCGTTGATGAACTGTAAATACAGATAAAATATAAATTAAAAAAATAAAAAGGATCTCAGTATTAAAATTAAATGAAAAACAGAACCATAAAGACGCTTTACTCTTGAGAACATACGTTTTTCTGAATCATGATCAGATGATTCAGGATGTGACAAGGAGGATGCTACTCGTGATCCCACTATTTTTCCCCACTGATAAACCAAACGGATATAGCCTCCAAATAATATAAAGAAAATTGTGAATGTCCATTCATACATCAAAAGCAATCCAGTCCATGGCATCACTTGCCGAGGAACAATCAAGAGAGCAAGTCCCAGAGACACCACTGCAACCATAAAACAGACGCAGACAGAAACACCACCCAAATAAGAAGGAACCTTGTACTGAGCACCATTTATGAGCTGTTAGACACCACAGAAACAAATCTTAGTATGTTGAAAATACATAATCTAAGCATTAAATACATCCAACTAGAGGATGTGCATCCTCTCATTTGAAGCCGTAACATGACCAGGTCATTTGATGATAGAATATAGATAATCACATAGACAACTTCCTGTGCAGTGTGGGACTCGGTATTAGGGATTTTAGGAAGCCCCACATGCAGTGTATTGTGTTTGTCTTCCATCAAATGATTTCGTCATGCAAGGTCCAAATCCCCAACTTGAAGACAGAAGAGAAAACCAACCTGATGGATTGAATTGGTTGTTGCTGTTGAAATACTAGTATATGCAAGTGGCCCATTTGATCTAATCCTATAATAAAGATGTTTGACTTGATCAAATAGTGAGCTTCTACAAGATGAACTGAAGTACCCTTGATTCTGCAAAAAATAGTATGCTATAACACTTACTAAAGCCCATTAGCTTAATGTTAAGAGATTGGACAAGAATATCAATCCATGATAGCTGACCTTTGTAAATAAATGATAGCAGAAGAACAGTAAGGCACAGAAAGGTAGCAGAAAGAGAAATTTCACAAGAAAACTGTCTTTAGGATTTTGGCCCCCTCCTGTTCCAGGAAGGGATTCCTCAAGCTGTTCCCTTACATCCTAAAGCATCCAACCAAGGTTAGAACAAACAAGTCAGCAAATTTTTGTAACAAGCTTCAACTGGGCAGACGTGATTACTTAGACAAATGTGGTCTTTACAAATATGAAGAAAAGAACAATTTTTATGATATTATTAACGGACCAAAAAAGGATAATTAGTTGCAAACATACCTGCCAGACATCAACAGGTTTCAAAAGCCAAGACGTCCACCAGTCCCAAGGCTTAAGGGGGCCCAGTGTATAGTGAATCACACGGAGTTCATTCTCATCAACCATCCACTGGATAGATCAACATGAATAGTTACAATGCTAGATAACAGAATTGAAAGATACAATACATATGAATGCTCAGAGACAAATACATATATTTGGTATGTGAATGTGAATGAGTTGTATTAAATATTCTACATAATACTTGTTATTCAGGGTAGGTTCCCTAAAACAGGACAGAATGAAACAAAAATCCTAACAAGAACCTGAGGTACGGATTTCTAATTCTAAATGAAATAATTTTCATACACCTATCACTAAATATAAAAATCAGCGATAACATTTCAGAATTGATGGAAAGCAAAAGTTTCTAAAGGACCTTACATGCCCAAAAACAAAGCTTCTAACAATAACTAAACCAAAATGAAAATGCCAAGATGACGGTGAATCTTAAGCTTTCTCGGGTCATCACCTTGGCTCATTAATAAGCTCAGATTAACAAGTGCAATTTCCAACTGCTATGTGTGTGTTTGGTTTTCCATTGGGAAAGAGCCTGATGTACATTTGACCGCAAACAACTAGTCATTACTTTTTCATTTGCATCTTGGGAATTTGTGCTAATGGAAAACCAAACTACTAAAACTACCACATTGCCAATAGTGAATTTTTAACCCTATAGCAGCACAAAATAAATCCTTTGTCAACATTTATGTAGGTCACTTGATACCAAAATTTATTCCAATGATCACAAAGAATATCAGTTGAAAGACAGTACATGTAAAACAATTAAACAAATCACATCATATGTATTGAACAATATTACAATAATTAAACATCATATACATGAAAGTGTAGGACTCTTTCAGACAAGCTAATCATAGATTTGTAAAAATGACCAAACCTGGTATGAGCTCCATCTCAAGTGAACTCAAATGAGAAGATCCAGCATAATTAAGTTAAAATGGGGAATATATCTCTCATGTCTCACTAACTCTAATTACTTAAAAGGAAAATACTATCCTCTCATTACCTATATTCTAGTACCTTGTTAGCAAGCATGTAAAGACCGACATCAGCATTATACAGTGTTGATAGTCGCTCCATTTCAGGAACGGGTCTGGATCTCAACACCTCTGAGGACAAATTTGGCTCAAAGACGTGTGCATTGGGAAATTCAGAGTAATATGAATTGAGAAATCCTTGATCGCCTGTCAAAGGGAGAAAGATAGATAAAGACCATTGTTAAAAAGCTATCAGGTTTAAATCGGCATCTAGCATATATGGTCCTTAAAAAAATAAAAATAAAAAAATTCTATAGAACAAAGTAATAGAATACATAACTACCCAAAAATTATTTTACCTCCAGTGTAAGATGCGGTAGTTTTTATTTTGCTCATCATGTCATTAAAAAGAGTTTCAGATGGCTCCACCACCATGACTCCCGAATTCAACCTCTCGGAATGCTTTAAATTTGCGCAGAATTTTCCACACTTGAAAAGATCATCAATATTTTTAACCACAATAGTGTCCGCATCTAGGTAAACAACTGCATATTCACATTCAACACATAAACAAATAAACCACACATTGCACAACTTATAAGAGAGAGCTTAAAACCCAAAACCTAAACTGTCTCCTCCAGTTTCACTTGATTCAAAAACAACTAACAACTACCGGGGAAATAAAAGGAAAAAGTTTAACTAAATGGCACAACATAGTAACTACTCACATTTCAAACACAGGAATTTAACTAGAATGCAGGATTTTATACACTGTCATTCAATCATAAATTGTTCCCGTGACAGAATACTCCTTAGCAATGAAAAACACAAATTGTCATTTATAATAAGTTTGTTGACTAATATAATAATAAATTTAAATCATACTAAAAAGATGATTTTTTATTAATTGACTGCGTAAAAGTCTTTATCCAGCGAGTGTATGACAATTAAACTCATAACCAAAATAGGAATTTTGAAATTCAATTCTTATTTCTACAACCATATGATGCATACACAAAAGACCAAAAGCAAAAAAAATGTTACCTTTCTTGTAGTCAGTCATGTTAAATATTTTGAGCTTTGTGTAGACACCCCAAAACCTCTTTGGACGCACTCGATTAGGATTAGCCAGTAAACTAATCATCTCCACTATCCACCCGTCAGCCTTCACAAAATTCAAACATAAATCCACCAAATAAACGGTTAAAAAACTCACAAACCACACAAAACTCGGGTGTCAACAGAAGGATAAAGTTCAAAATTTCAAATTTTGAGGAAGTCCCATTAAAAAAAGAAGATGATGATTACTCGGAGAAGGGATTTGGCATAATCAGAGACACCATCGGAGACCAAGACAACCATGTCCTTGTTGGATCCCGTGTTCCGAATTGATTTGCCGAGAACTCGAACGCCCAACAAGAACTCATCTCCGTACAAAAGAGTGACATATGCCTCGTCCGTTCTCTTGGTCTTGGATCCCACACTCCCTTCAAATTGAACACATAATAAAACTAGACAAAGTATCGAACATAACCAGAGTGTAACACCATTTGGTTTCATTATAACTCGATTCCGATTCTCCAGCCCCTCTTTGTTTTCGTTGGACTCTGACTTGGAATTTATAGTGGCAGCTTAATTAAAGGTTGGAACTTCGAAGTTGAATTCTTTTCTACGTGGTCTCTGACCAGAACTCTGGTGGTCTTCTCTGGCTGCGTGCTTGCGATTTGTGATCCACTGCAGTCAGTTCCACGGGAAAACGCTACCTCCTCTGTCATTTTTGGGGAATCCAAGAATAAATTGAAACAATTCTACGAAAGCCTTTTTTTTTTTTTTTCCCTGTTGTTTAACCCTTTGTTTGTTTGAAATTGGGTATGAGAAGAAATTTGACAAATATTTTTAAATTGATATAACTATTTAATATTTATAATCTACTTTATATTACAAATAAGAGTCTTAATTAAAGGAAAATAATTTTAATGATAATAAAAATAAGAATAATTTTAGAAACTACTTCATCTTCGTTAAACTACATATTATTTTTATATATTATTAAGCATTGAAAAATATTATGTGTCTTTGTAAAAAAAATTAAAACAGAACACAAAATTAAGGTATGAGACTTGAACTTTAAATAATTTATTTAAAAAACATAAATCATTATTATTTATTCAATTAATGTAAAATTCAAAATACTAATTGTTATATTCTTAATCGGTCCTTATTTGAATTTCATTTTTACAACTCAAATTTTGACATACTTTATTAATAAATAAAAAAATTATGTGTCATGATTTTCTACTCAATTTTAAAAGTCACGTGTCTTTAATTGAATTATTTTTAACATAATAAAATTGTCAATATTAGTAACACACACAAAAAATGTAATCTCTTTAATTTATTTTATTTATATATTTTGTCTAAGTCTAAAAGCATTCAAACAATATATACACTTATTAGTCCATATTAAATTTAAATATAAACCTTGTAAAATTTATCTCATTCAAATCTTCCATTATAAGTTTGAATATGTATCTATTTATTTTAAATAGCAAAATCTCTTTGTTTATTTATTTTTTTTCGTCCCTGTAGTATCCACCGTCGATAGTAGTGACTAATCTCTTCACTACGTTAGAAACACCTCAAAGAGTGGGATAGTTGGCCCCAAGATTTGTTTATTCTAACATATACTTTGTAATCTTTTATATCAAATCATTTCCATGTTTTCTTTATCATTAGTTGTCCGATCAATAATTTAGTTTTATTAAAATCTTAATGAATATTAAAATTTATTCTAAGATAAAATAATGATATTTCAATTTAAGATAGAAAAAAAAAATCTAAATTTAGAGTAATTACAAAAGACTTATCTCATAAAACAAATGAGTGAGTTTAAACTTATAATTTGTAAGATGTAAAATATTATCTTATTTCATTCCAACCTTTAGGACTTCCAGCTTTATATTTTAACATATTTGTCTTATTAACTAAATTTTTGGGTTTGATAATTTGATCTAATTCTCTAAACAATGATTAGGAACTTATTTGAACTTACAAGAGTAACTTATCACCGTTCAACAAGTTAAATTTATTTGAATTGTTTAAAAAATTACTTTTTTGGTGGAATTATAAAAAATGGGTATAAAATCATTTATAGTAATTACTTTATGTTTAAATTAACCAATTGTGAAGAGTAAAATAAAAAATAAGTTAACTATAAAATAACTTGATAACTTATAATCATAAACCCTAGATTTTTTTTCAAAAAATAACTATTTATCTTTTTCAAAAAATCCCAATAAAAATCAGAAGAAGAAAAAAATCAATTCTTCAAAATATATTGAATTAGAACATGGACGCAAAACTAATTCGCCTTTTTTATTGTGGACAATTTATAAGGAGATTGTGGTTTAGAGACTTGTGGAGGAATCTTAGCTGTAGCCATATTTTGATCCTGGTCATACCTACAAAAACATGGATATTTGTTGCTCTTAATTTAAGATTAATTATTTAGATGAACCAAGAATACTTATAAATACATTTTCTTCTGTTTTCCTGGCACATGGAGAGCATGTTTAGGAAAGATCATTTTTCTATAAATAATAATTCGTTTTCAAAAGCTCTTTCCAAAAATTCATAAAATTAATCAATTATTTCTTTAAAACAAGCTGAGCTAAAACCTTTTGTCATATAAACAATAAATTGACTTGAAAACAATTAGTGCCTCCTGTGGCAAATAAAAGCCGTGACAAATAATACTCACCTGTGACTTTGATTATACAAGAACAGATAGTAAGGTTAAATAGGACTAAGATTCCATCTCCTACGCAATTAGCCAACCCCTTTCGATCGACTTTGACCCTTCACAAGCTCTCTTGGAAGCATTCAGATACGTTCTCTACAGAAAATTTAACAAATATCTAAAGCAGATCTATCAAACTCAACTATTTCAGAACGTGAATCATACACAATGGCAGGACCTCTCTCATACCAACATTCTAAACAAAAACCGGAGTGAACAGAAAAAATTTAGCCCTTAGGTAAGTGAATGTTTCAGATCTGCAGGACCATTTCAAAGATTTTTTCGCCCTAATTGCCAAGTTAACTGATCAGCAGCTGCCATAGCACGAGATGCCGGACCAATGGAACCTTCATACCTGTGAAACTAAAAGATAAGCATACAGAGAAAGAGAGAAAAGTGCATCCGTAGTCCATGATAAACATGATGAATTTGAAGTATATACTTACAGAGCAACTAAGATATATGCTGCTGTTTGTATAACAATAGCACCTTCACCAGCAGGCTTTGATGTGTTTATACACCTTGCACTAAACCAGTTCTCATGAATTGACGTGACCAAGTCTGCCATCCAATTTTCCATTAGTAAAGTATAAGAAGATAAACTTCAATGCACCATGGCAGTAGATAAAGTTACACAGCAGAAAAAGTGTAATGAGCAAAAGACGTGCATCATCATCTCATCACATATAGAATAACATGAATTTCCAAATATATATCTGCAATCCAGGACATGATAAATTTGATAACCATTTTGTTTTATTTTTTTAAAAATAATAATAATTTAATTACAAGTTATTTTTAAACACATTCACCAATCCAAAATCGCATGATATTCACCGCCAAATTAATTAACCAGCCCGCTGAATAGTACAAATTCAAAGAGCAGCTAATTCAGATTAATAATGTTCAGTATAACTAATTTATTTGGTTCTTCACCATGAACTCGATGAGCATTATAGAATTCAGTATTCACCAAGGGTTTGTTTGGGAGGTGGGTTTAAGGAGGGATAGGAAAGGATTTCCTTGATAGGGAAATTTTTAAAAAGGGGAAAAAGGTTTGGGTTTTTTTCAAAAGCCTTCCACAACCATCCTGCACAACTCGAGTAACGGGTTGTAAAAAAAAGTATCAATTTAAACCTCAAGAATGTCTATCCAAATGCTGCAGCTCCCAATTAAACATGCTGCTGTCAGTGATTTACATCATTGATTGGCTGACCCTGTTTTGGTACTGCAAATCTGAGTATTCCTTGAATATCATTTTGTCGTTTGTTCCCAAGAAGGTGAAGGAAACTGGTACTTTGAATCTCGCTTGTTCTGAGTGTTGAATTCCGGGGACTAACAGAAACACCTTTCGAGAATAATGTGTACTTTCTGAACTTTGTATGCATGTTTCTGATTTTCTTCTCTCTGCAATGCATTTACATGAAAATGAACGGCTTTGATAGTGGTGGTGGTGTTATACAAATTTAGCCATTGGTGGTGATTTATTTTTGTAAAATCATAAGTGTCTGTGTATGTTAGAACTGTGTGGTAAAATGTGTTTTGGATGTGGTTGCCTTGAAGCATAGATCTACTTTTGCCATTTCTTCTTCTTAGGATTTTAATATCATATTTGTTGATTTATATTATATTTGGTCATTAGCCATTTGTTTCCTTCTCCAATTGAAACATCCATCCCCCATGTGTCCCACAATTACAGGGATTAGGCTCAGCAGATGCATCAGCGAGCGGCATTATATGAGTCCACGTATGAACACACACCTTGTGTGTTATTTACGATCTCCTAAAAATAATAGTAATGGAAACTTCCAACAAACACGCATTTTATTCACAGAGAACCAAATATACTCGAGCAATAAGTATAATTCCTTATCATAAATCTCCTCAGGCTCAACTAACCCCTTAAACCACTAAAAGATAGCAGCATAAAGTTCATAACTATACATGTAGGAGTAGAAAGCAGTTTATTATCCCTCACCAGTTATTGAACCATAGCCCAAATCTCCAAGAGTCTTAAACTTCTATAAACTAGATATGTGGGAGAATCCATAATATAATATATTTTTCAGTTCAGAAATTTCAAATGTACTTATCGTAGAGGGCATGAAAAAGTAAGTCAAAAAACAGAAAGCACCAAATAATTATTTAGGAAAACTAATACAGCTGTGTTTAAGCTTACACTGATTGGACCCAATAACGAAGAGCTCTGTCTGGAGTTTATTTTGTTTGACAAAGTCCACAAAGTGACTCAATTCAATGGGATTAGCTTTTATTCCTTCTTGTTCGGCACTGCCAACATCAAATAGTTCAATTGATAAAATATTTCTAGAAATAACATTAAGAAAATTCCAAAAATGAAATATAAGTGCGACAAAAAGGCCAGCATGAAGTTTACCAGGCACTGTATGCAATTTTTGAGAAACAAATACTAAAACTTCTTCAACCACTGATAGTATTAAAAAATAAAAAGAGATTTTGAAACAACAAACACAGAACAACAAACTCTTTTTTGTTTAGATAAAAAAACAATGTAACAATACAGCTTCTTCTGAACAGCTTTGCTGAACAGATACAGTAACATAACACCTTGGCACCTTGCTTAATAGGGGTAGCTTTGGGCACTTGATGGAGAATTCAATCAAATATGTTTCGAATGATAATAGTGGCCCTAGTGTTGTTGTTTCAAGTAGCAGGAGCAAAAACAAGAACAAAATCTTATCCCATTAGAAGGTGTGCCCTTAGAGCATAACTTAAAAATCTAATACTCCATCCAAAAGAGCTAGTATCAGTGAATTTACTATCATCATAAATCGGTACTGTCATGGAACCCTAGGACAAATAGTTCACATTTACATTGTTTATCGATTTTCACATATTTTTTCATCGTATTAAAAAAATAGCAGATAAAAATAAACCTGAAATTCATAAGAAGAATCTTCTTACATGGTAGATAACAATCGAGATGGTCCAGTGGGATCATAATTAATCAGCAAAGCAGCTTTTAACGGATGACCTAGGAGATACGAGGATCAGATAAATGTCACCAATTTTTTTATAATATTTATAAATTAATTTTTGAAACGGTGATATTAACATATGTATGCATGTCAGCGTCGGCTCAAAGCAAAATCTCGCTCACCAGAATAACCAATGTTTGTAGAAGCCCACTTATCCCATGTTTTATGCACAAAACCCCAATCCATTGCGCTGCGTCTGATAAGAAAATGAAAAAGGTAGCGAGTGCTAAGCCTAAGAGAAATGATTGATTGTAGGTGAAACAGTACACTGCCTTTTAGCATTGAGCATTAATGGGAAATTTCTGCCAAGTTTATATGTTTCATGAAATTGCTATAGCTCTGCTAGAATTCTTCTTTGACTATATTAATGGCAAAGCAAAATCTCTAGCATATGCTTAAAGAAAAAGATAAAGGTACCAAAGTCAATATTGCTGATAGGTGACATATTATATATAAGACTAATATTTAACTATTAGCATATATTCATTTATTTGACATATCTATGACTAATCATTTCACTGTGCATTTAACCTGTTTCACTAAATTAACATGCAGGATCAAAATCAATCCATTCCACTCTCATACATATATAAAAACTAGGCTATTAATTTGTTCCTCTGATATATATATATATATATATATATATATATATATATATATGTAAGTATTAACAATTATGATTTATTTATGGGTAACTTGTGTTTTAATTCCTAAATTTACTGATTATAATAAATATGAGGATCAAAGTCATTATTTTTTAAAGTATAGGACTAAGACCAATTTTGACTGAAATTTGAGGGACCTATAACATAGATTTCTCTCTATTTATTTATAATAGTTATTGAAACTTTTTTATATTTGATGCATTGTAATGTTAATCTTCAAGGTTGAACCTTATTGATTTCTTTTTCTATTTTTTTTTACCTCAAGTTAGTATATCTTCTCTCTATCAGATTTTTCCAATTTTGCACAGCTGCTACATCACTATACTGCTATCAATGATGTCACAAAAATTGAGCATTGAATTTAGTGTTTTTTCATGAAGATGGCGCTCATATCATAGAATTTCATGTTTATTTGAAATCTCAAGGGTAATGTACAATATGCATTTTCAATTCTAATACAAAAATATCAAAGATTGGCACATAAGATGAAGAAGAACAAAAGCCTTGTCCTGTTAAATGAAATCATTTACATAAATCACATCAGGCCATTCCGCTACATGCATGCAAGATGAACATGACAATAATTCATAATTTGGCAATTGTATAGACACGGGAAGAGAAAGAGCATATAATGATTTTATTTAATTAAAGTATCAAAAAGCAACCAACATCAATTTGCAGCAGAGATAAAAGTTGGGGAAAAAAGATGAAGCTGCCCAAGGTAACAACTTATAATAACTCTCTTCTGCCTTGAAAAATACCTATCATGAACCTATTTTTATATAGCAGAAATATACAATACCTTTGATAATTCTGCTGCAAAATCTGCCCCAAGTAAATTTTTGGCTATATCAGGTGAAATCACCCTACCAAACCATATAATGCACCGGAAGCCATCATCATATATATAAAGGCCCCTAGAGTCTAAGCTCTCTCCAGTCAAAGGTAACCTTCTTTCAACACTTTTTAAGTCATCAGCCGGTACAAATGCCTGGAACAAAAGGAAATAATTCATGCATCTGAAAGTTTAACCATATTATTGGTAAGTTTCAGGCAAAGCAATGTATACCTTCAGTAGATAAAAGTCTTTACAAAATATGGAATTCTATATGCAGTTTTTAGTCTGCATATATGCTAATTATTAACTGTTCTATAAAACAAAATTAAGCAAATATAAAGTTCAAGTAGAAATCCACCTGATAAATGCAGCACAAATGATCTAATCAACTGTCTCTAGAATTGCAGTAACGAATCCACTACAGTTTAGATGATTGAAATTTGACCTGACAAAGAAAATAACTCTAATCTCAATCTTCATTGATAAGGTAAGGAAGCTCTACAGCTCCAACTCTGTTCCTACTAGCATATATAGCAGAAAAATAATATCAATCCTTCCTTATACAATATTCAATGCTGTAATTTAACCATTGTTTATTTGCTTAAACGTAAATGTAATAATTGTGAGCATCTAAGATGCCATGTATTCCACCGAAATAATCTTGGTATAGATTTAATTATTGAACATGAATCTAGAGATTTCTGTAAATGCAATTTATTTAGTGAAATGTGGTCTACCACTTGCAGTCACTGTTCAATAACAGTAATATCTATATATATAGAACATTTATAAACCCAAATCAATAGCAAATTCAACAACGAATTCAATAAAAATTCAAAATGGAACCCTAATTTGAAAGAGAGAAAAAATGAACCTGAGTAAAGGGAGAAATCAAGAATACCGCACAAGAGGGAGAAAGCAAGGATCATAAGCGAGAGGCAAAGCAAGGATCATGAGCAAGAGAATCGCAAGAAAGTAAGCTTAGATCACGAGAATCGCAAGAAAGGAACATTACGAGAGAAGAGCGTCACGAGAGAGAGACTCCAAGCATCACGAGAGCGAGTGAGCACGAGCATTGCGTGCGAGAGAGTGAGAGGGTGTGAGCCAGAGTTTGAGAGCGTGTGTGCGTTCGCGAATGACCGAGCGTGAGCAGAGAAATTTCAAATTCTCCACTTTTTTACGGAATTTCAAATTCTACAAATTTAATTAATTAAAATACTCCATAAAAATAACAGAATTTAAATTTCTTTTTAAATCATTTATCCAAACAAATCATTTAATTGTAAAGTATTTAAAAAATTTTAACCCTATCCAAACACAATATAAGAGAAATGACGATGACTCGTAAATCTCAAAACCTGGATGCAGGACGAAGCGGAGAGTGAGTCACAGTCACAACTGAAAACGTTGCGACGTTCTGTAAGATAACAAAACAAGGAAGAAAATGTCTTTAAGTTCCGTTATATGAACTATGAACTATGAACTTCGAAGGACTTAAAAATGAGTAACTCTAAATTGTTCGAGACTAAATTATCCATATTAAATTCGTAAATTTTTACCAATGATATAAAAATACTGAATTGAATTTTTTTTACTGGTATCTATAATATGTAACTATTATAAAGGTGATTTTTTTTATGTATACAATTTCGTGTATTAATTTATATTTTAAAGAAATTGGCATTACAAAAGTACAAATTACCTACTCTTTACAAGTTTCAATTAATTATCCCCTTTTATTTTTTATTTTTTAAAAATAAGGAGGCACTCCCGTAGTAAATACATAATATTTATTATTTCCTTTTAGATGAAAGATGATGTATACATATTTATTCATTTATTAAATATTTTATTTTCTTGATTATATAAATTTAATATTTATATTGATATTTATAAAGATTATAATATTATATTTTTATTTAATCTAGTTTAACATAGTTGTTTAAATTAGATTTAACAAATAATAAAAGAAACATGATATATGAGAATAATTTTGTTTACATATTCTCCATTCTCTTTTCTTCTGAAAGCTACTAATTTATTTTCTTCTTTCTTTCTTGAAACTTCCAAATAATAGAAAGATTAAAAATTGTCATATTTTCGTTCCACTCAAGATCCTTTCTTCCCTGACCTGTTTCATCAAACCAAGCAACAGATTAGTGTGATACTATTTAAATTCTTCCTTCCACAGAGGCTCCAAACTGACAAAGAAATTAATTTTGATCGCTTTTTATTTCCTCCACAATTTTCGTTTCTATTTTCCATAAAACGGAATACAGCATTGAAATTAAAGCCTTGCCTAACTGTTCCCTTTGGACTCTAAACCAGTCCTTAAAGTAATCCTTCCTATAAATACCTGGTTTGTTCAATTTTAACTTAAGAATTATATTATACATACATTTAAATGAAAAAAGAAAAACACCAATTATATTTCGTGTAAAATATGATTCTTAAGAACATGGTGGTAGCAGAGAATTAGCATAGCATGTAGCAGAGTAACAGAGAAGTATTAGTAACACTTTTCATCTCCTACCCAATTGGCCTTTCCCTTTGGACCCGTTGGCCCCTCCTCACCATAAAGCTCCGTGGGAAACAACTCAAACAAATTCACCACAGAAAATCTAATAAACACCGGAAGCATGTCAATCAACTTATCTATTTCAGAACGCGAGTCATACACAATGCTAGGACCCCACTCTCTCATATACTGCAACCAACATGGTTCTTCAATACCAAGATACTCCGCACCAACAACCTTGTATCTGGTGCTTGAATCCACACTAAGTTCACTTCTACCTGCTTCATTCCTCACTCCTATTCCAATTTTTGATGCTCCCTGAAGGTAAGTCCCCGGGTGAGGAAAACTTGCATGGCCATGCCTTGATGAATAGACAATTGCTTTGTTTCCCTCAACAAACTCAAGATCGCATGCATCAACCCATTCTCCTCCACTATGCTGAGAAAAGAACACTGACCATAATTCTCCTGTGAAGTTGCTTACACGAAGAGTGAAGTGCTCCCAGTCACCAACATGTTCTCCTATCTTGTTCATCTCAAAGTTCACCAGCCCCACTTTAAGTATGGCAGGTCCGTTGAAGGGACAAAAAACCCACATGGCAATATCAGTAAATGTTCCTCCCAAAGCTGGTTTCACATGTACATACAGTTCTGCACTCTCTATGTTCCCCTTTTTTACATTGTTTCTATCATCATCATCAGTAGGCAAATCTATCCAATAAGCACCATCATTTGTTCCTCCACTAGGTAAGTTTGACCCTTGGTAATCTATTGCTTTACCCTTCTCACTGCCTTTTGAATATACTAGTGCTCCGTTTTTAAAAAACCATTGCACTGATGATGGTAAGTATGTCTCATCAGGGTGGAAGAACACAGTGGGGCCATAATGGTTAATGAGTGCATGAATTTGGTTTATGTTTGGCATGGCATGTAAGGTGGAGTCAAGATTCTTCAAGCAAGCAATATCTGCCACTTGATTAGAGTCAGAATAGGTGCTGCAGAAGAATGTTCCAACCGAGACACCTTTACCCCACATACCTCTTTCACAAGGCCGTGTGTTCCAAACCTTGGATGAAATTTTGGAAAACTTTGAGTTCATAGATAGTAATAGATCACAAGTCTCACATGTTTCTGTCAAATCTGCTCGCACACATCTAATTTCTTCAACTTCAGGCTCATCTGGTTTGCTAGAGACTACTATGCCCATGGCTTTGTACCCCACAGGAGGGTTTGGCAACCAAAAATAACCACATCCATCATGTGGTGAATCAGCACTCCATATTAAGGAGTAGTTAATTGGTTTTTTAAGAGCTGGAGATTCAGGTTCAGGAAAAATTTCACTAGCCACAAGAACATGTCCTCTCAATGGCTGAGCATTGGACTGGCAATAGTGACCTAGGCAAAAAAACCCATCCGGAATCTCCGAAGGTTTGTAAAATGTGAAACCCTGTGATTTAGCATGCGAACTTGTGCAGCTCCAAACTCTCTCAAACTTGGTTATTTTTAAAACTTCTAGTCTTCCAAGGCTTATTCTTCCACTAGCAAAACCACCACCTGATGTCATGTCATTCGCAAGTTTAGATGAAAAATATAATTAGGCCACAAACATTTGATGGAAAAGCAATACAAAATCAAATATATAATTGAAGAAATATTGATATCAAGAATTCATCTTCAATGTCTGTATGGTAGTCAATTTTGCAATAAGGGCGTGTTATTTGATGCATTAATTAAAAGGCAAAGAAACATCCATCAATGGGATCATGAAGAATAAGCTGCAGAAAATAAGAAGTCTCAGTTATAATTATTAGACATTCATAAAGTGGAGTCAGGATAAGAAATTCTAGATGCAGTAGAAGAATAGGCAAGTCAAGTAGTGCTTTGTTTTCCGTAACAAAGACAAGATTTTTCAACCATTTGTTGAAGCAAAAGCAGTATGTAGAGCATTGCCACAGTTTTACCTCCAAGAAAAAAAGGGGAGGGGTTTTCTGCTTCTCTACATTGATTTGTGATTGTGAGACAACATGCAAAATGAAGGACAACCATACAAAACAACATGCCCAATTATTGATTGCCATCAGTTGGACAATTCCAATCAGTATCTAAATTAGTATCACATTAAAGACACTATGTCCACTGCCTTCAGGGCAGGCTGAGGGAAATTAAGATAAGACAACTCAGTACCATATATTATTTCATTTGCAAAGAAATAATTATAATTATATCTTAAAATATTAAGCAAGATGACAAAATAAATATTATTGCAGCAAGAAGGATTATCCATGATTATCAATCAAGAGATACAACATATAAAAGTAAGTTGGTTCTCTCATTTGTTTGGATCAACAAACACTCTTGCATAGATGAGGAGAGAGAGTCTGATAGATGAAAGCATCAGTGGGAGAAAAAAAAAAAAAAAAAAAAAAAAAAAAAAAAAAGGAACAACATGGTCTAACTATATTCTTCAGAATTTGAAACACAAAAAGCACAGACCTTGTGGCCATTGTGGAAGAGGAGCAGGCAGAGAGAAGGGCTCTGGCTGAGAAGGGTAGGATTGAGGAACACTGTTCCACCAAAAACAATCACAACCAAACATCTCTAACACTATCAGCAGAGAAAGTGGTAAAGATGGTTTATTCTTCAGAGTCGTCTCTCCAAAACTCTCAATCAAGAGAGAGAGAGAGAGAGAGAGATTTTTCTTTGGCTCAAGGGAAAACCGGAAAAGACTTGTACAACTTTCCAACATTTATAACTGCGTTGACTAGTAAAAACAAAGAGAGAATAATAAGTGGAATAATCCGAAGCCAAGAGCATTGGAGAGTGGAGAGAAGGAAAACATGGTACATTGAATTTGCTTATTTGCTTCCACTTCCAGGCTTTTGTCTTCACACGACCTTTCTCCCAACGCTGCAACTCTTCAATTATTGGCTCTGTTGCTGACTCATCGTACATATCTCTCATGACCAAATGTTGGAAGAATAACTATTTTCTAATTAAAAATTAGGATTCAATTTTTTTGTTTGAGTATATAATCACTACTAAAGTTACACTTTATCTTTTTAGGTCACAGGTGTTACTAAAAAATCATATCATCTCCTATTTTCTTTTCCCACATATAAATCATCTGCGAGGGTGAACAATACAAGAGAATTGATTAGATTTTTATTGGCACTAACCTAATTGGTAGTTGGTACTGAATTTAATTTTGATGTACAATATATAGATAATAATTTATTTTATATAATTAAATTTATAATAAATAAGTATTTTTTATGAATAATAAATAAATAGTCTTAAATATATAAATTATATTTTAGTTTTATGATAAATAATTTATGTGATAAAAAAATTAATTATTGATAATATTTTAAAATATATATAAAAATAATATATTTAAAGAGATAAAAAGTTAAAATATATAAATAAATATAAATATATATATATATAATAATAATAATTTTTGAATTTTGAAGATAAAATTGGGATGGTATGCACATGGTCCTATATTTAAATTCTAGTATCAGATATTACTTATTATATAATAAATCATTTATTTGATATAAAAAAAATCTATATATGAGAGTGAATGTAAACTTGAGTTAATGGGAAGAGTGAAACATTTACAAAGGAGATAATTATTGTAATTTATATGTGGAGAGTGATTAGAATTTTAAAATAAAATAATTTTAAATACAACAGCATCATCTAAATGTTATATAAAATTAAAATAAAAAACTTACAAAGTCAAATTCTTGTATTTACAAAGCAATACATAAAAAAACATTAATGTAAAACCAAATAAACTAGTATGTTATGTATCGTATAAATATGAAGATGTAAGTTGGTTAAACTATATGTAAACTATATTAGGTGTCAACTAGTTAAATGCTCAATTAGATTTATTTATTTAATTAAATAAAATATTTAAAATTAAACTATTTTAAAGTGAGTTAAATTCAAATCTTGTCGGTTCAACATTAGTAGTTCATGAATAATTCATTTAAAATAAGTTTGATTATTAGTACATTTATTTCAATAAAGATTTTATAAATAAGAATAATTTTAAGATTTAAACAACTTTTTTATTAGTTTTTTTTTTCTTATTAAGAATATTGTTGAACTTATTAAATTAGAAGCTAATGAATTTTGAAAGTTTTCATATAGTGGGGTAAAAATCAAACACAATTTTTCGTGAATAGATCAATTTTATAATATGTGAATGCAAAATATTTAACCATTACACCTTAAATCCTATATAAATTTTTGTTTAGGGTTTGGAAATCAAACACGGAATTTCCCATCGTGTTATCATATTTACTAATTTTTTCTTTGTCTAACTGTTTACTAATTTTTTTTTTTATCTACAAACATTCAACTTTGTATCAAAATTTAGATATATTACTTAACCAAGTGAGTTGGGCCCTTGATTATTTACAGGCTGTTTAATTGTTAGTGAAAATTTCCTGCCAACGTGGACCATAATGAAGAGGATGATCCATCAGGAAAGAAAAATCAAATGAAGTGGATCAAGCGAAAACAAAACAACAAACAGAAAAGGCGATTTGTGGGTCACAAATATGAACTGATTGTGGGTGTTACTATCAATTTGGTCCCACCATTAAGCCTCTGTTTGTTATGTTATGAAAGCAGATAATCCTAAAAAACCACGTTGGTTTCCGCGGTAAGAACTATGTGGTGCTTGCTCGTTTGATACTCAGAGCATAAGTGTATTTAAAAATATGATTCGTTAGATTTAATATTTATAGAAATATTATAAATTTAAAATAATTGAAATAAAAAAAAAAATAACTGTTATCATAAATACACATCTTATTTTGTAAACAGTTTCAATCAGCTAAAATATCCAATTATAATTTATCTCAAACTTTTTTTTATAGGAGCTCAAACATGCTCTAAAATCTTAATACAAGACTAATATATGCATAAAAAAAACTTAAATGGGTTTATTTATTTAACTGTTACTCTGTTAGTCCGCTTTAATTAAATATTTTTTTATATATAATTTCAGTTATTTATTTTAATATTTAATTTTTTGAAAAAGTAACTATTTTTTTTTATATTTTCATTTAGGTTTGGAAGCTAACTTCCACCAGTTAGGAATGTAAGTGGATTGAAATTAAATTCTAAAATAAATTTATTAATTTGACATTATTATCAATTCAAAAAATTAATATTAATTAATATAAAATAAAATTTAAAATAAATATATTATATTATTACAAGTGACACTAAATATTATTATAAATAAATTATCATTTAAATATTATTATAATTATTATTATTATTATATATGACTAAGTTGGATCGGGTCAATAATAAGTTAAAAATATAAAATTTATTACTTATTCTATATAATATCGAGTTTTGATCGGGTTAAACTAGATCTGATCTAAATATTAAAAAAAAATCCAATCCAAACTCATTTAATTAATTTAGATCAATTCAGATTCGCGAATTATCTATATTCACTTGCACCCTACCAAATAACTTGTGAACCACCTATTTTATTTTATTGGCCGTTTCACTTTGTGGGAAATAAGGACCCTTCAAACCTCTAGCAAAAATAAATGCACTTCAATCATGTTGAATGTACTTCAACCTGCAGTTATATAGCATTCACATTTACATAATTGCTGAAATAAAATGTTTTTAACTTAACAAGTGAATGACAAATTTTTTTAAGAAGTGTATGATTATCTTAAGTGATTAATAATTATGTTACCTTCATAAATTGAGATATTTTAAAATAGTTATTTTTTAATGAATTAAAAATGTAATTAGTTGCCATGTATTTATTTTTTCTTATTAAAAAACATTAAAAAAAACTGGTATATTTTTTTCTTAACATGAGTTATCTCTCTTCTTTAATCCAATTCAATGTTTAACCACAAAGGAAGATAACAGTGAACTTACATTGTAACGAAGGTAAATAGATATATCTTTTCATTTTAATTAAATTATTAGTATATATTTAAAATACTATATTTTATATATTTTTGAATTTTATATTAAATATACTAATAATTATTAATCCTGACATTTATATTTTTTTCTTTGTATAATGATAATAATAATAATAATTTCTTAAAAATTTTGTTACACTAATATAGAGTCTTGTATTATAGATGACAAAGGTGCTTACTTGAGTGTGTTTGTCGGTTGTTTTGACTCATGCTCTATTGTATTTGTCTATACAGAATTACATGTCATTTCAAAGGGTCTTATCCTCCACGCACTTCCAATTATCCAATTATTGTAACATCTACCTCCAGTTCACTTTCATCACCGCACCATGTCTTACTACTAAAAAATCTACATAATTAACAAAAATTTTAATTTTATTGAAAAGCCTTGTAAAGACAGAGAATAAATATGAGCGAGAGGAGAAAATGAAACAAATAATTAAAAAGGTATATCCATCCACATCCTAACTACGTGGATATCTTATGCATGCATGCGATTAAAATACAACAATTTTCTCACGTGGCTAGTCAATTATAGGAGTTATCGAAAGTGTGTTCAGAGGCAGAGCCACCGGTGACTCGACCCTTTCCACCACCGTTCCTCTTCCCGCGGTTCCCCCCGCCGACAGTAATCGAAATCTCAACCCCAAACACCGTCCCGAAGCACGAACATGGCCCGCCGCGCCCCCCACCACGCCGCGGCGTCTTACCAACGCGCTTCGGCGTCGGCGTCGGCGTCGGCTTCAGCATCTGCCTTTCATCCTCGTAATCCTCATAAGCCGGAGATAGTTCACTCCTCCACCTCTGAATCTTCGTGCTCATCCCCTCCGTCGCAGTACTGTTACTCTCCGACCACCCATCAAGCGTTGAACTCTCCGCCGTCCCCGGCGGAGGCGGCGGCAGCATGGGGTAGCACCCCTTCATAATCTTGGCCGCCACCACCGATGGCGAAGGCCCCGCGGCGTTAAAAAACCCTCCTTTCCGCACACCAACTTCCGAGTCCTCCTCATCGTAGCCATAGCCATTGTGTGCGTAATCGTTGACGGTGGAGTCGTTATCGTCGCTCCGGCTACGTTGCATCGTCAAAAGCGAGTGTTTTTCGCTATAACTACAAGTGTCGTCGTCCGCGGTAGAGGAGCTGAGTTCGGAATAGAGGGGCATGCTGCGCATGGTGCTGTCGAGAAGCGCGACTCCGATGTTAAGAATCCCTTGGGGCCGACCCGAGGGTCGGCGAATCTGAAGCGCCACGAAGCTGAGCTTCGGTTTTCGGTTCGGAGGGAGGAAGTTGCTGACGAGGACACCCACAGTTCCGATGAGGACCTCACGGAGCCACACGGAGGAATATATTTCGATCATGACAATGGAGTTTTTTTCCGAGTTTAGAAAGTTGTTGTCTACGCGGAACACGAACTTCTCGTTCCACGTGGGATTCGTGTCCCCCTCTACGTCTGTTTGGGTCACGAGTTTGCGGTCTGGGTGGACCCAGGCCACCGCGTAGGCCCGAACGGGCTTGGAGACTTGGGCCAGGTCTTGGGCCGATATGACGTTGATTTCTAGAAGCTGATATGAGGGTGGAGCCTTCGCCATAATGAATGGTGTAATAGCAAATTCTAAATTGTTAGGGTGGTCGGTCACAATCAAATTCACACACTAACCCCTCCTAAATTGCTTCCAGATGTCTCTTCCTTTCCTTCTTTATTATATTGAAAATATTTGGCCTGATGGAGAGGTGTCATGCGTCTCCCTTACAGACTGCATGGCCAAAGAGGTTATTTTGTTTTAACCAATGACAATGACAACAGAGACTTTCCTAACTGACCCAATTAATATTTCTAGTATTTTGAACCAGTCTCATCCTTGGTTTAAGAAACTTCTTGAATTTCGTAATTTTTAAGGGATGCTGTTGGTAGAATAGGATTAATGATATGTATGTACAGTATGGTTTTAACTGGTCTGGCTAAGAATGCAGAAGGGGTTGTCTTGCATGCGTAACGGCTCCAATGTCTTCAACAAATTTGGTTTTTCACCCCTATTTCAATCTGACGCAGATTGGTTTAAGATTCGGCTGATTCTGTTGGGAATGATGCCATGCGTCAAATTAATTAGGCTTCAAATAAATAGTATGCCTGAAGTTTAAAATATGAATTCAATGTAATTAAAATATTTTAGTCTAAAACATAAATTTAGGCATAAAGTATAAATTTAATCAATTCAACAATTAAATTTGATTTATTTTTACAGGAGTGGTGATAAATAAATTATTCTTTTCCCTTCAAGACTAAGATGATTTTTAATGATAAGTAATGTAATGAAAACAAATAATTAGAATAAAATCTTTCTATATATATGTGTATTCCGCATGTAAAAATAAATATTAAAATTTAAGAATTAATTTCAAGTTAATACTCCCTCTAAACTTATAAATAAACAAAATGATTAATTTCACATAGATTAAGAAATTTAATTAAAAATATTTAATTTAATTTTTATAATTTCATATAAAATATGTATTATATTTTTTTAAAATATCTCTCAATCACATTTATTGTTAATAATGCTTTTATTTGTCATCTTGAAAACATCTCTAAATTAAGAGTGTTAAATAAAGTTAACTTGATTATAACTTAAATATATTTTAGTGCAACAAATTTAAGCATTTTTTTTTATTTACATATAAACTTAAAGGGAATATCCAAAAAGTTTAATAGTCACACATTGTTACTATAAAAGAGTTATGCATAATAAGAAATCATTATTACGATGAGTTTTAAGATAATTATTGTTAAAATCAATAAATTATCATAAAAATTATTTGTAATTAGATGACTATATAAAACTATTTCACACTATATATTTTTGTCTCATACTAAACAATAGTAGTTATCAAAAATCCATTAATAATTTAAAATAATATCAATTTATCATAATTCAAAGTGCATGCACACACATAATGTAACACTCTTAGTTTTCTAAAATAATTAAAAAGGTATTTTAATTAATTAAATAACATTTTATAAAATAATTTAGAAGTTTTAAAAAAAATATGAGAGTTTTTAATTAATAAATAAATGTTTGTGAAATTATTTTGTTATAGAAAGTATTTCAAAAAATTATGTGTTTTAATTATTTATTTAATTTATTATATTTTGGAAATATGTTTTTATATTATGGAATATTTAATTATATTTATTTTAAAAAAATAAAGCAAATAGTCATTTTATTATAAAAGAGGGTTTTTGAGGATAAACAATTTACACCTTCTAATTTTGTATGTTTACAATTTTTTCCTTCTTCTTAAGAACTGCCTAGAGATCTAGAAGGCAATCAACTTGTAAACTTACATTCGTATGTGAGTATTCATCAATGTAAAGAGGAATGATTAGTCTCCCTTTAATGTATGAATTGTTTGTTGAGTGGTGAGATTAGCTTAAATCTTTTTTTTTTTTTGTTCCTGTATATTGTGAGGGAGAAATCTCATTTTTGTTGTATAACTTGTGAATTTGCATTTTGTGTTCTTCTTACTATTTTATTTGTGATGATTGATAACTATGTGTTCAATTTCGTGTTAATTAAAGTAATTGTGAATCAATGGGTGCTTATAGTTTCTTTAAGAACCCTAAATATACAATAAAGTAAATTAGTAAATTACAGTGTTGTTTTAAACATTCACTTTTGTTGAAATTTAGTAATATGATAAGACAAAAGGTTCAAATAATCGAAGTATGTATTTGATGAATTACGTCACAGGTGTGATTAATTAGTCATGATGTGATGGGTCTTATATTGACTCCTTTTTAGATATACCAAACCAGTCATAGGCGTGATTGACAAGTGATAGTTATGATTGGTGAGTCATGGATATAATCAACGAGTCGTGTTATGATCATAGTTAGTGAGTTATAACTATAAGATGTTTCTTCCTTTTTTTTCTCTTTCCTTACTTATCTTTTCTCTCTTTTATCACCTTAGTAGCTCAAGTTAATTTATAAGTTTGAAATAAGTTGACAATGATTAGCTTAAGGATACAATTTAGATATTAGTAATGATAAATAAGTAATTGAGTTAATGTTCAACAATTATAATAGTGACACATATTTTTATATTGATTCATAATATTGATAGTATTACGAGAATGATTAAGTGATTAGTTAAATGATTAATTTAAGATTTGATCTTAAATATCAGGACTTGTTAATCGATGTATACATGATAGTGACATGATGTTTTTGTATGTGTGATAATAACATGTGTGGATTATGTGATGGTCATGTGATGTGAGGTCAAAGCTAAGTCTTAACAAAGATAAAGTCTAAGCATCTGGACTTAATAGTGATATGAGTAATGTGTATTTGTGATGTTATGATAATGTGATAATTGCATCGAACTTTGTGTGACATGTATCATAAGCATAAACTGTTTTTATGATGGATATATATGAAATATGCTACCACATAAGTTTGAATGATATGTGTTTTATTCACATAAACTTAAATATAATATCTCAATATATGGTGTTTCGTAAATATTTGATTCAATTATGAGTCATAATTATTTTTTAACTAAATTTATGACGCATTAAATAAAATAAACAGTCATATAAATTATACTATAAAATAATCAATCAACATTAATTATAATATTAAAAAAATAATTTTTATAATTATAAAATAAACAATCATATACATCATATTATGAAATAATTAAAACATTCATTATAATGTAAAAAATAAAATCACATAAATCATTGCACGGGCAACTCTGTGCATATGCTAATTAATTATAAGAATTTTTCAATATAAAAATATTGGTCCATTTTAATTTAAGTAAATGAAAACTTCATGTTTAAGTTGAATTAAATTTCAAGTTTCAAATTATTTGTTAATTTTAATTTTTTATCTATCAAAATGTTATTAAATTATTTTAAATTGATATTGTATATAATAATTAAATAAGTAGTGTTCATATTTAGATCAAAGTTATCTATTTAATAAATAGATATATATCATAATTTGGTCAAAATTATTGGTTCATTTTTAAAAATTAAAAAAATTGAAGAAAAAAAAACAATTAGACCCATAATGATCTTTTGCTTAAATTCTTAAAAACAATAATTAACTTAATAATTTTTATTTTCAAAAAATGTATTACTTTGTAGTTTTATATATTTTAAAAAAATTAATATAACTTTTATAAAATATTATTTTATAATTAAAAATCATAAATAAAAATCATGATAAAAAAAATGTTATAATTAATGTTAGATGAATTTTTTCATGGTATGATTTATATGATTACTTATTTTATTTATTGTACCGTCAATAAGATATTTAGTTGAAAAATAATATGACTAGTACATAGTATTTACAAAACATGACATTTTGAGATATCATATTTGAACTTTTTGTGATTTAAAGAGAACATATTAATATTTATTATAATGTGTTGTTTGACAAATATTTTCTTTAAAAAATTAATATTAATAAAAATAAAAATAACAAATGTTGTTAATATATCAAATGTTGTGAATGAACAATGATAATTGTTTGAACTCTAAAAACCTTTAACATGTTATTGACGTTATTGACTCTTTGTCTAATAATTATAGAGACCTATCTTCCCTAACAAAAAGTTACAATATTAATATAATTATTAGTTTATACAAGTAATATATACAAGGACTAGATTTGAACTTAATATTGTCAATATAATATTAATGAGTAAAATATTAAAATATATAAATTATATTTAAAATTTATGATCAATAATTTATATTATAGTATAATTTTTTATTAATAATTTATTTTAAAATATTAAAATTTAATTTATAAATAATTGTAATAAATAAAAATTAAAATAGAAACAAAAATTAATTTAAAAAAAAACTTTTTCATTAAAACAAACACTAAAAACATTTTGATATAAAAACATTTTATATATAAAAATTAATTTTGTAAAATAAAAAATAAAAATGTAACATGTAAAATGTAAATATCTACTTAAATTGTACCTGCCGTTATTATTTCCTATTTATACTCTCACAGACTCCCACTTTTTCTATTTGATAGACCTCGTAACAAATTATCCTTGAAAACAGACTATTCTCCTTCGGCTGCTCTTTTTTTTTTTTTCTTCAACCGTTTCATCTTTTCATCATCTGAATCAATCATTTCGTCTCTTTCTCCAGGTACATAATTCTTTATGGTATTGTTTTACATTTCCAAATACAGTATCTGATTTTTTTATAGATCAAGTACATTTCTCATCTATTACTCATAGGCGAACATAGTTTTAGGAGATCAAGTACATTTCTCATCTGTTACTCATAGGCGAACATAGTTTTAGGTTAAGTTTTGCTATTCTGTATGAGATGGACTGAAACTGACAAACAAAGGAAAGTTTAAAACTTGAATCCAAAGGAAGATGAAAGAAAAGTTATTATTTTTTTTCCTTTTCTATTTTAATCAAATAAAAGAAAATGAATCGTCATTTATATCAATTTTCTTTATTCTTCTCATCTAATAGTTTCATTAGTTTATTTTATTTTATTTTTTTTACTATTTTCACTTGTGTTTATTGAACTTTTCCGATAAGTTTTTAAATTATTAATAGAAATTGTATTACTAAAAGTTATTTATTTTTTAATTTAATTTTTATGTATTGCCAGAAATTTTTGTAAATAACAACTGATAAAAACCATTGTTATTATGAGTTTTGTGAGACAACTATCATCAATTTTACCAAATCTGAAATATATAGGTTTATGTGTATAAAAAGATTTTGTTAAGAAAGACAAAATTTGCTCCACTGTCAAATAAAGATATTTTTTAGTGATTATATATATATATATATATATATATATATATATATATATAATGTGTATTTTTTGATTAAAAATCTGTTAAACATGATTTATATTTTTATAGTTTTGTTCTAGGAAATGTGATTCATTACAGGAAAATCAGATTAAAAAAGGTGATTGAGAAAAAAATTTCAGTACAGATAGATTGTGACAATGTTAATAAAAAAAATAAAAATGAGAGTGATTTTCTTTAGAAGTATTTTTTTAATCAAAATTGAATTTTACCTTGTTAAATATTACACTAAATGTAATTATATATTATCAAGATAAAATACTAATTATGATTAGAAAATAACATCAACAATGTCATTACATATAGTATTACATATAAATTTTGCCATTTTTAAATTTAAACTAGTATTTAAGTATGCACAAGTTAAATATTTATAGCTTAAATATGTTTTAAGTCCCTCAAATTTAGGATAAATTTATTTTTAGTCCTTAAATTTAAAATTATTATTTATAGTCTCTATAATTTTAAAAAATCTTATTTTAGTCCTTATATTCAAATTTTGTTAAGAAATTTATCAAATATTATTATATAAAATTTATCTATTGGTATCCCTGTTAGTGAAAATATCACATTAAATCCAGTTGATATTGCATAACTGTCTTAATTTATCACTTTCCAATATATTATTAGTGACATGAGAGACTAAAATAAAATTTTTTAAAATTATAAGAGTTAAAAATAATAGTTTTAAATTTGAGGAGACTAAAAATAAATTTATCTTAAATTTGAAAGAGTAAAAACATATTTAAACTAATATTTATTATATATAACTAAAATTTAAAATAAATTATATATATATATATATATATATATATATTACAATTAAATATATAAGTTATATATAAAATTTGAATAAACAAATAGTTTTAAATATATAAACTGTATTTTAAATTTATGATAAATAATTTAAATTATAACATGAGATTATTTTTTTTATAAATAATTATTTTTAAAATATTAAAACTTAATCATCAAATAATTATAATAAATAAAAATTACATTATATATAAAGTTAAAAAAATATCTAAAATTTTTGTAAAGAAAACACTTTTGCAAGAGTTGATTACACATACTTATTTTTAGAGCTGTCAAAGTGGGCTCCAGCCCGCGGGTCAACTCGGCCCACCTTGAAAACGGGCCGGGCTGGGCCAAGAAAAATAAAAAATTTATGATAGGTCAAAAAATGTGACCCGGCCCACTTTCGACCCGGCCCACCCGGGTTGAACCCGTGGTGGGCCGGGCGGCCCACCTGGCCCACTTGCCAACCCATCCCCTAAACCCACTAACAATCCACTAACAACTCACTTAACTATTTATTATTATATATGCATTATTTTAATAAGATATCATTTTTTTTATAGATAAAGATAAAATCAATGTTAAACAATATGAAATTACTATAAATTTATCTATCCAAACCTCTAATAAAATTTAATATTGATGAATAATCACTCTCATGAAAGATTTTTTATTTTTTGTTTTAATTTTTAAAGTTGCACACTTATTAATTTAATTTTAATGTTGTATCCATGATACTTAGTTTAATAATTTTTACTTTATATTAAATATTATTTTATATTGAAATTTATTTTAAATTATAATTTTTTTTTAAATCAGGTGGGTTGGTGGGCGGCCCGTTTAGTCCACCAACCCGTGGTGGGCCGGGCCAAACGGGCCGGGCTTTCCCGTTTTGACAGCTCTACTTATTTGCATATATCTACTATTATATAAAGAGAATATATCTTTTTACAACTATTTTTAGTCTTCATTTATGTTTAAGGCTATTTTACCCTTTTTAAATATAGATTACCTCAGTATTCTTAAGGACATGTTTATATAGAAAACATTTTCAAAAAAATTCTTAACCTTCTATTACTTTCAAATTTTCTTTTTATGTTTATTTTAGATGAAATTTCATTATTTTTCTAAGTAAATTATTAATAGATAAAAATAGCTTTATATCACAATATAATTTGTTTATCATACATTTATAATATAATTTACACATTTAAAAATATTTTTTTACAAATTATAATTATAATATATATATTTTTAAAAGTAATTTTTTATTATAAATTTTAGTTATATTAAATAAGTATTCATTTATATATTCTAAGGCATTTTTATTATAAATTTTATTTATATACTCAAAGTTACTTTTAAAAAAATTTATTTATATAAAATAACTTTTTTATTTTTGTTGATTTTGCAAAATAAAAGATTAATATAATGTAATTTGTGAAGGGTACGGATTTTTTTATTATAAATAAATTAATTAAAGAGATTCAAATATGATGCAAAAGTGTTGGAATTTGTTTATGTGCAACTTTTAAAAGACATTCAATTATAAGTTTTAGAAAACGTTGTCCTGGATTTTTCTTATTGCCTCAGAGATCTGTTGCAAGGTGTTTCACCTTTCGTAATTTCAAGCTCCCCTCTAACTTTGTTTTTAATTCATTGAACATATACAGGAGGAGGATTGATTTTTGGTCATATAAAGTTCGAGTTGATAGTGACCTTTGATAAAAGGCCATTTAAAAAGATAGTGTTAAATTCAGGTGACACTTATTTTTTGGAAGCATCATGGCCCCTAATCCAAGAGTTAGTAAGGCCTTTAACTTTATGAAGGCCTTAGGAATTTCTAGTGTGAAGGTAAAGCCAGTGTTGATAAAGCTGTTAAAAGTTTATGAAGGAAACTGGGAACTTATTGAAGATGACAATTATCGGACACTTGTAGATGCATACTTCGATGTTGAGAAAGAAAAGGTTCTTTTCTATTATATATATACTTTAGCATATTTTATAGACTGTCTTTGTAAATATTCTATTCATGTTTACCAATGTCTTATTTATACATAAACTTATATATATAAATATTTCAAAATTTTGTTATATTCTTCTTTCCTATAAATATTTCTGCATAAGCTTATTTAAACATGCGTGTTTAATGCCTGTGTACCTATTGGCCTATTGGTATCTGCAACAGGCTAGGAAGTTTGTTTCATACTATTTTTGGTTGTATCATTTGAATCTTCATCAGGCATTTTTCCCTTTTGAATATTTTAAAAGTTAATCCCATGTTATACGCTTCTTCAAATAGGTAGCTGAAAGTGAGAAAAAAGGTAATGACAGTTGTTATGGTGGAGAGAAACCAATTCAGGAACCTATCCTGATAGATGATGATGACAAGGATTTATCAAGTCAAATGTTACGTGAAGAAGATAATAAAATATCACCAAAGTCTTTTGAGCAGAATAGCATTGAGCCATCTCAAACGTTCATGGAAGATATTATGGCCAAAACCAGTTCACAAGCATCACATACAAGTACGTCGAGTGAGGTAGAAAAGATTTCAACTTTACCTCACGTGGCAGCTAAAGATAGAAAATCATATCCTCACGAGAAAGCATCGTCTGCTGGGCATTCTGGTCATTTCGAGAAAGAGATTGTGAAGCCAAGAAATAAGAAACCCAAGTTACAACTTACTTCGACGAATCGTAAAGGTAATCATGCCTACTTCTCCCACTAATAACTTTAATCTTCTTTTTTTGAAACTAGAAGCGTGACTCTCAAAAAGTAATTCTCGGTAAAATTATTTTATTTAATAACTCATGATTAATAAAGAAATTTTCACAATTCAACATTGATAAATCTTTTTTTATGTTTAAAAATTAAGTTGATAAATTTTTTAAAAATTTAAAAATTATATGATATATTTTGACATATAGATTTAAATCGATGTATAAAATGTTTTTATGATTATCTGTTAATTTAAATTAATGAAATAAATGATCACATAGTTTTTAAAATTTTAAAAAATTGATTGACTTGATTTATACATTAAGAATTTTTAATTTATTGGTTGAATTGCTAAATTATACATCATAAGTTATTAAATAGAGTAACATTTTCAATAATTACTTTCAAAGTAATTTGATTATAAGGAGGGATTAAATGATTCTAAAAATAACTCTTGGTAAAACTATCCCTCTCTATAACTTATTGCGTATGTTAAGTTTTAATGATCAAATTATCAAATTAAAAATTTTTAATGTATAGATTATATCTACACATTTTTTAAAAATTGTATGATACTTTGTTATATAAATTCAAATCAACTTAGAAATTATTATTTAGATAATTTGTCAATTTGAAATGACGAAATGAAGTATCAAATAATTTTTAAAATTTTAAAAAATCTATAAACTTGATCTATGTATCAAGAATTTTTAATTTAATGATTAAATCGTTAAAAATTAACACACACAACGAGTTATTGAATGAAATAAATTTATCAAAAATTATGCTTGGAGTCATTTGATCTCTTCTCTCTATCTCTTCTCTATCTATATATAGATGAATTCTAGTGTGCACCATCTTTATGTGTGATCTATATTGTACCTCTTTTAACTATTTTTAGATTTATCTCATCTGCATGGTATTACCGTATCTTTTTTACCAAATTATTTTTCCTTTTTTTTTCCTTTCCCTCCTCCCTCTCATGTTCTTCGTCCTTACCAACACAAAATTGATGCTTACATGGACCACCGAGTTATTAAGACCATCTTTGAAAAAACATCTACTTGTATTTTTTATCATCATATAATGCATTGTAGAATGATCAATTTTTTAGCATTCGTAATAACATTTGTGGTGGAACAAAGTGTATCTTAGTAAGTTGTTAATTTAAGAAACATTTGCAGTGAGTACATAGATATGTGCGTGCATTAGGCTGAATTTTGTTACACAGTACATTCCAATGTGGTTGGTGGTTTGGAAACTAGACGTTGCCGTTGAAAGGGGAGACCGAAGAGCCCGAACATTTATTCTCAAATATGGTACATTGGTTTGGATTTGTTCCAATATTATTTGATGAGTAGGAGTATTAAAAAATCCAAATTGATCCATAATCAAACCGATTTGTTTTGAGAAAATTTAAATCAATTTGCTGTGCAAAATCAGTTTAATTATCATATTTAATTTCACAAAGTGAATTAGTTTGATTTGATTTTTAAAAATTAATATATATATATATATATATATATATATATATAATGAATAATTATATCAAATCGATCAAATTAAAAAAAAAAACTAAATCAATTTAAAATAATCGATTCAATTTTATAAAATTAATCGATTCTGTTTAAATATTTCAAAAATTTCATCCGGTAACACCTTTAGATATGAGAAAGCAACCCCTCACAAATACCATGGGACATTGGTTTTTCTATTCTAGAAATGGTAAAGCTCTCATCATATGGGGGTAGGAGATTTTGCAAGCGCATGGAGTGGTAACCGGTGGAGAGTTGTGGCGGAGGGAGGGGCCGAATGCGTTTGGGTTCTTAAAGAGGAGAGAGTAGTCTCGGAGGGGTGAAGAATTCTAGAGAGATGGGAGCATAAATGATCCAGTGGGATAGATGTAGAAAATCATTTGTTGAATAAAACTAATCTACTGGGCAAAAAAAACATGGTCCACCATAAACTATCTATCAAAGTAGACCACTTTTATTTATTTATATATATATATATATATATATATATAACAAATAAATTTATATTATTTAGATTTTATTTAATAAATAATATTTTATATCAAATTTTAAAAGTTTTTAATATATAAATCAAGTTTAAAAATTTTGAAAATTATTTGATGTTCTATTTTATTAATTTGAATTGACAGATAATAATAAAAATATTTTATATGTTTAGGGTTTAATAAATTGTAGACTTGATTTATACATTAAAATTTTTTAATTTAATGATTGAAACATTAAAATTTATGTAAAATATAAGTTATTAAGTGTAAGTAAACTTATTTTTATAAGTGAATCTTTCCTCATATATATATATATATATATATATATATATAAAGAATTATTTTACTTAATAATTTATGTTTTATATCAAATTTCAACGATCTATTAATTTAATAAAAAAAATTTAATGCATAAATGATGTTTATGATTTTTAAAAAAAATTAAAAATTATGTGATAATTTGTTATAAAAATTTAAATTATCGTATAAAATACTTTTATGATTAACTATCAATTTAAATTAATGAAACGATATATCAAATAAATTTTTATATTTTTAAAATTTTGTAGACTTAAGAACTTTTAATTTATAATTTAAGATTTTATACGTTGATTTAAATTTATATAATAAAGTATAATATGATTTCAAATTTTCTTAAAAATTGTAGACTTAATAATTTTAATTTAAAGGTTGAATTGTTAAAATTTGATATAAAACTTGAATTATTAAGTAAAATAAGTTTGTCAAAACTCACTTTTGGAGTAAGTAAATCTTTGATATGTAGAGACATTTTAATTTTTTAAAATAATTATAAATTATTAAAAAAATGATTTCTTAAATTAATTAAGGCCATAATTTTAGAGAGTCCAACATCATTGATTCCTTTAGCGAATTCCTTGAAGTGGTGCTGTGATTGGTTGTTGTTTTGGGTTTATATAATTTCTTTTTAAGTAAAAGACTGCTTTGTAGTTAATTTCTTGCTGATTTTCTTCAGGTTTATCTGATGCGTCCGAAGGAAGTCATTTTGTTAAACCTTTGTCAATTCAGGATCAGGATTTTCAAAGTAAACATGATATATCAGCATGCAACAATGATACTACCGCTTATAATGGAAACATTAAGATTGGTTCTTCGAGTCTGGGAGAAGTAAAAATACTTTTAGATTGTGACTCTGCCTTGGGACAACCAAACTTTAGTATTCCTAATTTGGATTTTGTAATGAAGTTCATGGACAGGAAGTACCTCAGCTCTTGCAACACTGTTGGATCCCATTTTTCTATGCCAAAGCTATTAGATGATTTTTGCAGTAGTTATCTCAAGTTGGGACATCGAAAGGGATCAAATTCCAAACATGGCAATTCACAGCAATGTGATAATCAAGGTGAAAGGAATTCCAGTCATTTTATCAGTGACATAACAAAAGGTTCAGAAAAGGTGAAAATATCATTAATTGGTGAAATTGGCAAGGAGGACTTGCCAAAGTTTAATTACATACCATATAATATAATATATCAAAGTGCTATTGTAAGCATTTCTTTGGCTAGGATTTCGGATGAGGGTTGCTGTTCTGATTGTTCAGGCAACTGTCTTTCCGCATCATTGCCTTGTATATGTGCTCAGGAAACTGGTGGAGAGTTTGCTTACACTCCGCAAGGTTTGTTGAAACAAGAATTTCTAACAGCTTGTATGTCTATGAAGAATGAACCTCAAGATCATCATTATGTGTACTGTCAAGAGTGCCCTTTGGAGAAGTCCAAGAATGAGTACATGCCTGAACGCTGCAAGGGGCATATGGTTAGGAAATTTATTAAGGAATGCTGGAGGAAATGTGGATGTGACATGCAATGCGGAAATCGATTAGTGCAACGAGGTATAACATGCAAATTGCAGGTAAGCATTTCTTGTATACTCTTACAACTTTTTTATCAATTATGATAATCGAGTTAATCAACTAATATACTGTCAGTATAATTTATACTCACAACCAATTATATCTTTTAATTGTATTATGTCACTTTTAAAAGTAAATGTGTTTATACTGATATGGTACAATTAAAAGATATAATTGGTTGGCAGTGTAAAAAAACTTTATACTGACAATGTATAGGTGATTAACTCATCCTATTATTGGTAAGAACTAAGAAGTATCTCCTATAGGGATGGGCAAAATGAACTGAACTGAACTGAACTTATAAAAATTATACTAAACTTAAAAATAGTTCTCATGAACTGAATTAAACTAAATATTAGTTCAGACGAACTGAACTGAACTGTTTTTTATTCTATTAAACTGTACTGTACTGAACTATACTGAACTATAATATAAACTAAACTGAACTGCTCTACACCTTAATCTGTTTTTGAACTGCACTATTTTTGAACTGAACTATTCATGAACTGCTTCTAAACTGTGCCTAAACTGCATCATGTCCAAGAATAAATTACAACCATATAACATGCTAACAAATAAAAAAGATTATATAAATTAGTTTCATTCCCTTTAAAATAATATAACTATTGCAAATCATATCTATCACTTCCAAATCATATACCTAGACAACCAGAACCCAAATCTAGAAATGCAACTCTTGCAACTAGTTTCACACCCTTTAAAATAATATAACTATTTTTTTAAAAGTTAAGATAATATTTCATCAATAAAAATTATCGTAAGTATAATTAATTCTTAATTATTAATTTTAAGATATTGTATAAATCATGTTTATAAAAAAAAGCAAAATCCTTTGAAAACATATGTACGTCAATCATACCCCCAACTCAGAAAATCATTCGTAGAACCTCAAACCCTTGAAACCAATGCACAATCTCAAGTCCAAATGCATCACACTGCCGTCAACAAACTATAGTTAGGGAAAAAAGTTTTTGACGGAAAAATTCAACACCCAGATGAAGATAAGAAGCTTTTCACACATAGAGAAGGTGAGTGAAGGAAAATAAAAACGAAATTGCATGACCCATTGGAATACTTACGAATGAGTAGAAAAGTGAAGATTGCATTTTCGCATTTACTGGTGGGCGGTGGCTGGTTAATTAGGGATTCCGGATTCCTAATAGTAGCGTGCGTGCGTAGTTTAATTGCAACCCGTGCTCGTGCGTGGTTTTATTTTTTAACGTGTAGTTAATTTTAGTTAACTAAACTGTAACTTAAATAAGTTCAGTTTTTTAAAACTGAATTAAAAAATAGTTTAGTTCAGTTTTATTTTAAATAGTTTTAGTTTTTTAGTTTAAAATAATTCAGTTATTAATAGTTTTAGTTAAGTTAAGTTAATTTTGCCCAGCCCTAATCTCCTAGTTTTATTAATAACTAATATATGTCAAGAAATATAATTAATCACTTCTAATCTTCTTTTAATTATTTTTTTTTTCATCCACAAAATTTGAATATAAAATATTGTTTAAAAGATTGAATTCATTATGACTAATGGTTTGCTGGTATTGATTGATAATTTGAGATTCCTTCATAATTTCTTAATGGTTTATTTCATCATTTGATTCATGAAATTTTGAAAAAAATTAATTCGTACGTAATTTGAGATTTCTCAGAATTAGAAATTCATTAGTAATACCTAATCTTTTTTTATAAGATGAGTTATATCATTGTATTTGGACAATCACATTTGCATTATCATTGATGTGTATCAAGTTTTAATTCTTATTAATTAAAACCTAATACATTTAGATGATGAGGAGGGATCCTAAATCTTAAACCTGAACTATGTTTAATAACTCATGTTTTACATTCTATTTCAATGATCCAACCGTTGAATTTAAAGTTTTTAATACATAGATAAAGTCTTCAAATTTTTTAAAAATATTTTAAAAACTATTTGATACTTCATTTCATTAGTTTAATTTAACATATAAAATATCTTTGTAATTATTCATCAATTTGAATTTGAAACAAAATATCAAATGATTTTCAAAATTTTTAAAATTTGTAGACTTAATCTATGTATTAAGAACTTTAAATTCAACATTAAAATTTGATGTAAAATATGAATTATTGAATTAAATAAATCTAAGACTTACTCCATAAACAGATCCCTCCTTTTAGATAATAACATGAAATAATAATTTGTTATGAATGTCCAAAAATGGTGATATGAGAAAAATTTACTCAAATTCAATTATAATTTTTTTTAATTTAAAGACCTAATTAAAACAGAAAATGAAAAACAAAATAAATATACTTTGTATATCTCGTTATTCTTGCCATTGCTTTCTTTAATAAATTGTATTTTGAAAACTCTATTACTTGTTAATATGCTCTTTATTATAGATTGAAAGTCACAAATTTTGATGGATCTTAATACTAAATTAAAAGACATATTCATAAATAAAATACAAAACGCACAATATTTGTAATTAACTTCCATTAAATTTTTACATTCAATAAAAAAAAAAGTGTTAGAGAAGTTATTATTGATATTATTATATCTTTATCAATTTGAATAAGGTCACAAATGTTAGTTGTTGCAAGAAAATAGTTAAGAGTTGAAACCTTATGAACCCCTTACTAAAAACTTTGGAATTGGATCCTCATATAACATCCCATTATGCTTTGTAATTCTGCTGGATCTCAACACCTATAGTGGCTGGCTGTAAGACCTTTGGCTAGTCTTAAGAAAACACCGCAATGCCTTCATCAACACCCGTACCATTTGTTTGTGGCTAAGAAGCACGGTAGAAAACCTTGAGAAATCAACAAATTCTAGCTATTACAGTTAGAGTCAAAGTTTGATAAACCCCACTTTAAGAAAATCCCATAACGCTCATACCTTCTACTTCACACTTAATTTTTATACCTTGCAATAGAATCCTAACACAATCATTACTTTGCTCTTGATGCATCATAATGAGTGCCTTTTCATCTTTTTTACTTCAGGTGTTCTTAACTCGTGAAGGTAAAGGCTGGGGCCTTAGAACGTTAGAAGATTTACCAAAGGGAACTTTCGTATGTGAATATGTTGGAGAAATATTAACCAATATGGAGTTATACGATAGGATTATGGGGAATGTTGGCAAAGAAAGACATACATATCCTGTAACTCTTGATGCGGACTGGGGCTCAGAAAAGGGGTTAAAGGATGAAGAGGCACTATGTTTAGATGCAACAATTAATGGTAACGTTGGAAGGTTCATCAATCATAGGTAATAATATACCAAAAATACTACTCTGGTCTTTTATATATAAGAAATAAATAACTGTATTTTTCTTCTTCCCAATTATAAGAAATATACACTCACTTTCATTCTTTCAATGTGTTAATAAAAATTATTATTCTTAGTTTTATTGCAAAGCCTGTTAATAATGAGACCTTCATCTCTCATGCAAGTAAAGCTATATATTGACTTATTAACTATATAATTTACATTTGTTGGTGGGAAAATTATTCTTTAAATTACTATTATATCTTTAAACATAACCACTACTTTAACTATGTCATTAAAAACTTTTTTTACATTGTGAACCAATCAAAATTTACTATTAATTTAACTTTTAAATTAGTTATTATAAAAAGCAATAAACATTATACATGATATAGATTTAATTAGATGACTGATTAACTATATTTTACTGGCATAGCCTTTTTTCTCTTAACTTTACTGATACATTAAGAACAAAATATAATTTGATCACATTAATCAACTTAATTTTTTTTGTCTTGTAGAATTAGTTGTTTTTTTTTTCTCAAATAAAAGCCAAGATGTACTACCTTTTTTTAAAAAAATTCATCATTTTCAATTAAAATAGAATGTAATTACAATGCATGTGTCATCTAATAATATGATTTCTAGTGGATTGAAAGTATAAAATTTTTATATTGATCCTATGATAATTAATCTCCTAAAATTACTACTTGCTTAACCAGTCAGATAAAATTTTGGCATCTTTAATGGCCAAACATGCTCAGTTTAATGTTTCATTTTTTACTGTCGCTTTCTTTTCTTTTAAGTGAACAGGCCCGAGGACAGAACAATTATTGATCTGTGTTTTTTATTTCAGATGCCATGATGCAAATCTCATAGACATTCCTGTTGAAATAGAGAGTCCAGATCATCATTATTACCACGTAATTAATGATTAGTTTCTTTCATATTCACGTAGTTCTCATACACCATATTGATTTATTTAGTTTTGTGCATAACATTAAAAATTAAATTACGGGCGTACACTTAAAATTGTGCCTTGTTCCTTTGGAGCAGCTTGCGTTCTTTACCAACAGGAAAGTGAGTGCATATGAGGAGTTGACATGGGTAAGTCAGTTGGACCGATATAATATAAGACATGTACCTATTATAATTATTGTGCGTTTGTAATAGTTTATGAATTTAATTTAAATGCATGAATAGTGAACATAGTTGTTTCAATATCACCTAATTATAATGGCATGAAGGTAATTAAATTTTTTAATTTTTATAATAATTATTAATCATGTATAGTTTAATTTTTCTTAGATAGATGTAATACTTTGTTGGAGGTGGTGTCATATGCCTGTAAAGTATCTTAAATGCTATTGTTGTAATGCTCCCATATATGTTCCGGTACCAAATTCATGCAGAGATACCGCATTAAACAGGAAGATGATCATAATGACTCATATAAGTAGAGAATCGACTTTATAAAATTGAATTGGGGTTGTATAAAATGATATAAATTTATCTTAAGTCACTAGATTTTAATCTTTTAGTAACATTTTCTTGTTTACATTTATTAAAATGTTACTATATATTAAATAAATATGTTATTTTGTAACACTTTTTTGAAAAATGTCATTATAAGTAGAGTAACATTTTTTATTTCAATATTATTCTTTTTAATTGTTTTCAAAATCAAAATTTCATATCGAGTAAAAAAAATTTACATAAGTTATTTTGCAACATTTTTTTTGAAAAATGTTACTATAATTGCTTCTAAAGTCATAGTCCCACATCAAGTAAAAAAAAGTATATTTCTTTTATATCTAATTGTAACTCATAATTAAAGTCCCACATCGAATAGATTAATAACTCATAAAGAGTATATATACTCATATAGTTATACTTAAGATAAATAAAATTTGATATTCTATATATAATTAGTGGTGACTAACTAAAAATGTCTTTCCCTAAAAACTTAAAGAAGGCTAGAAGTTTAGGAGACATAAAAATATAATAATTGGTAGTAATATTTAAATTAAAATTAATTATTATTTTATAAGATTATCAAAATCTTGGCAACATCATTAAAATGTTACAAAAAATTATTAAAATGTTACAAGAATACTACTTTGATAACATTTAAAAAATGTTACCTATTTATGCAAAAATGTTATTAAAAGTCTTTAGCAACATAGACTATATACAACATTTGATAATATGTTGCTAAAACAAATTAACAACATTTATACATAATTAAGTAACATTTTTCAAATGTTGCTAAATACCATTTGTGTTGTAGTGAGTTCTTAATAATTTTTTTTGAATGTTGTTAAATTTATCAAACTATATTTTATTGAACTACTTATAGATGACCTGTAAACTTCAGGTCGAAGATTTTCAATGATTAGCATGAGTGTGTTATAGATCTTATGTTAATTAATGAGATAATCATAGATGTGTATATAAATAAAAAATAACTATCATTTTTCAAATTAATTGTATAGAGTTGAATTAAATACAAATTCACTTTTTAAAATGAATTTCTCAAATCTTCGATGTCCATGAAGACTGTACCAAGCACTTTATTTTTCTCATGGGTATGTGCCATTACTTGCAGGATTATGGTATTGATTTTGATGACCACGATCATCCTATTAAAGCATTTCGGTGTTCTTGTGGAAGCGTTTTCTGCTGTGATAAGAAACAAAAAGGTTAGTATACAATTAGACAAGTGTTTTGGGATCTTATAATTTTGCATTCTGTTTATTTTAATGTAATTAAAATTAAAATTTATAATAAATAAATATTTTAAATATAAAATTATTTTTAAACCTTGATAATTTTTCTTAAAAAATATTGATATAGAGATGAAAGATGAAATGAATAAATATTCTATTATTAATAAGAGGAGTCATTGAGAGAATTTTTTTGGTTAGTTAAAAAGTATTGCGTAAGGCACATTAAAAAAAAAAAGTTAAAATCAACTTTGTTCTTTATTTATTATAATAATAGTTTTTCCATCTAACTTATTCAAAATATGAGGTGATAAGTTGATTTTAACATGTGGGAAAAACTCATTTTAAGTTAACTTATGCTTATAAGGAGAAATGTAGGTAAGAAGCTCACTTTTCAAGTTAACTAATAATATAATTTAGGATTAAATATAAGGGAGTTTTTAATTTGTCTTTGTAAAAAAAATTCATTTTTCTAAAATTTGAAATTATTAATTTTAGTCGTTATTATTATTATTATGTGATTTTTGTTAATTAGTTGTGTATATATATCATATGATTAAGTTATCACCTGGTGAATGTTAAAAGTAAAAAATAATGACTTTAGATTTTAGAATGATGAAAATCAAAGAAAATATTTTATGAGAAAAAAATTCAATAAATTTACAATTTTAGAAATATAAAAAAAAATTGTTTACATGAACCAAAATCGAAAACTATTCCATGACTAAAATTATTTAAACATTTAATTTATAATATTGAAGAATATACATAAAGAATAATTCATTTACTTTAAGAATAAGTTTACTTAGATTTGCTCCATTTTACATCAAATTTTAATAATTCAACCATTGAATTAAAAGTTTTTAGTGCATAAATTAAGTTTATAAAATTTTTAAAATATTTAAAAACTATTTGATACTATATTTTATTAATTCAAATTAACTGATAATATATATATATATATATATATATATATATATATATATATATATATATATGAGGAAAGAACCATTTACTCCAAGAGTAAGCTTATTTAGACTTACTTTGTGATGATTGAATTTAAAGTTAATGCATAGATCAAATCTACAAATTTTTAAAAAAATTAAAAATTATTTGATAATTCATTTTATTAATTTAAATTGACGAATAATTATTAAATTTGATATAATGAAGTATCAAATTATTTTCAAATTTTTTAAAAATTTATAGATTTGATCTATGTATTAAGAATTTTAAATTTAACGGTTAGATCAATGAAATTTAATGTACAACATGAGTTATTGATCAATAAGCCTACCTAGACTTATTTCTAGAATAAACGAATCTCCCTCTATATATATAATAAAGTAATGTCACTATTTTGTTTGGTTTTTCGGTAGCATAATGTAGGATTATCTTTAAATATGCAAGTGTTCCCAAAACAAAAAAGGCATGATAGTTAAGACTTACAAGAGTGTTGGTAACTATATAAGTAGTATGATCTATCAAAATTTATTTATAATACTTTTTTTGTGAATAATAAAAAGTTTCTTCAGAAGAATGTGTTGTTAATCACTATAATGTATTGTTAATTGTTTTACTCAACATATACTACCAACATGAATGAAAGAGACTGCTAATTTGGTCTTTCCTAGGATGCACTCCACATCAATTTGGCATCCTAATATTAAAAGTGGCATCAATTTTACTCTTGGTCTTTGGAAGACTTTGAAAATCCTTAATGATATGTGAGCAACCTTTGGGGAACATAGGTTTCTTCATATTTTTCATCAAGTTTTATCTGTATATTGTTTATGTCGTTCTAATAATATGCTTTTATTTTATTGGTTTGAACGAATATGATAAGACTGATGAAGTTTCTACTTTCATTTACGATGGCTCAACTATATATAGGAAAAGGAAAAATTTAAAATCTAGTTCCTGTAACAAGAAGAACGTCTGATCTTAAACGATTGAAGTGAAGCCATCTTGCGTTCCGTATAGAAGGTGGGAATCAAATAAATTTCTCGAGGCATTCATGTTCTCTTTTCATTATGGCTCCATACTGCACTCTAGTTTCAGCTCCGATCGATCTGTTCATACATTGAAGCATAGTGTTACTGCAAATTATCAACTATATATAATCAGATGATAGTCCTGACTTTCTCTCCAATGACGCAATTTTTGACATTTTTGATCTGATTGATGCCGTTGTTTATCTTCCGGGAAAGGAACTACAATGCTGAAATTGGAAGTGGGGGTAGTTTAGACTATTACTTGTTCATTTATACTTCTGTTGTTAATTGTTTTGTAACATCCTACCCACGTTGGGGATCTAATAACGATCTCAATTTGAATTTACCCTTCCTAGTTAAGGATCATTTGCAATAATCATGCATCCTAGGCACCGTTTTATGTAGAAATTGTTCTAGGAAGCATCGTTTTAAATAAGCATCTACTATATAAATATTGAACTGATAATTTACACGCGTAATTATAAACTCATGAAAGGATACAATTAAAATTGCTTAAATAGTATGCATAACAATAAACTATATTGGTAGGTGTATTGTTATTTTGTTAAAAAAGGTCTATTTTTTTTAGTAATAATATATATTGTTAAGCTAAATGAAACAATATAACTATCGATGTCTATCAAGTTTGATAATATGCAGTTAAACAAGACTTGTATAGAAGTATAATACAGCCCAAATACGCCAAGTTTGTGTATTTTATTAACTAAAAATGAGTCTTGATTTGTAGGAAAAATATTAAAATCTTGTTTAGGATTAAGAAAAAGAACAAACTAGCCTCTCTCTAATTATTTTAGAAAATAAGAAGAGATCGATTATTAAAGCTTGTAATTAACAACTAAAACCAATTTATTAATTTTTTGAATAAAAAAATAACAAACAAATTTATCTTTTGAGAAAGTTGATCGTGCATCTCAATTTTAAAGTGGACAAGTGGAGGGAAGAGAGATATAAAAATGTTGAGAAAAAAAATGAAAAAATGTGATAAATATTATGGAAAAAACAAAAAGAAAGAAGCTAACAAGTTATTAATTTGAATGAAATTAAATCTGATACTCTTAAACAAGGTCTTGAATTCTAATTTTGTATTTGAAAAATATATAATTGAGAAAGAAAATCTCATTAAAAAAAACTAGTTATACTTGGTAGTTAAAAAAAATTGAAGAGAAAGAAAGTACCATAAGAATTGGCATTCTATGAAGAAACACACATACAAGAGCAACACAAATTTATACTAATGAGAGTTCTGTTTTGCTAATTTTGAAGAAGTTGAAATAAAAGAGCAGGAACAATAATCGAAATGTGAGTCTAACAGTGAATATCTGACTCAGGCCATCTTTCCAGAAGCACTTTTGCGCACTTTAGCGCAATACTCAAATAAGCTCCCATCAAAGCAACGCCTCACAGCTTCTTTTGACAGATACCCGTCATCATCTCTTGCTAGCATGTACAAAACTCCCCACTCAAATTTACTCGCAACCCTGCAGTTAGTTAGATTCACCCATTTTCAGTTCAGGATTCTCAACATGTGTGTTAGTGAGTGTGTATGCATGCAAATAAGTTTAAAGAGTACGTAGTAGAGGACCAGCCAAAGAAGTCAAATGCAACCCTGTTTGCCTCAGTCATGTGCCACAGCTCCTTCAATGTCAATTTATCAGGCACCTCATGACCATACTTACTGAACATGAATTCCAAATTTGCTGGCATGAACCTGCGTTGTTGTTTGTTTTAGTCATAACACATTAACACCTGATGTTACTATTCACCAAAGTAGCTAGGCATCAACACTAACCTTCCCTCTGTGTCATAGCCACCAGTGTCACTTCCATGCTTTCCCCTATGTATGTTTTTAATGTAGATTGGGAGAAAAGGTGAAGGTAGCCATGTCTGTTGTAGAAATCACAAAATGTACCACGTGATTAGGTGTATATTAATGGTGAGGTAAATTAAATACACTTAGGCCAGTTTCATGTTAAGATCGAGTGTCTCACAGGAAGAGTAGGATAACTGATAGCCACATGAATAAAAATCGAAGATATAAAGGAAAAAATCACGTTGAAACCCAGCGAACGGAATCCTGCAAAATTATCAACAACAACAATAAAATCTGTCTCCTTCGAATTAAAATAAATGAACTGACAATACATGTCTTTAACAAGAATCTAATTTAACTAGCTAGATATCACTATCTCGAGAAAGGTTGATGTAAATCAAACTTACAAAACTCACTTACAGATTGAGAATCTTTCGCTTATATATTTTAATTTCTAATTTAGTCATATAATTAGTTGACAATACAATCCGATCCTATTTGACGTAAAATATGTATGATTAGATATTCATAAAATAACTATGATTAGGAACAATCCTTCATCGATTATCACTAAGACCATTCCATTTAAAAAAAATAACTATACATCTAATTCAATCTTACAAAACTTTCTTACCAACTTATGATATGAGATGAGGATATAAATAAACAAAATATAATAATATATAAATGAAATGTAATCCTATCATTATAGACCTAGATAGGGAAGAGTTCTAAAATCATAAAAGTAAACATAGAATGGATGACAAGATTTAAAGTACCCTTATATGTCTCCCATGGGTAGACAACACCGTCATTGTTAAGGTCAAAGAAGGCAACATGCTGTTGAAGCACGGACATGTCGTTGTGTCTGTGGCCCCATGTCCCATTCACATTCTCTGTGTCGGAGGCAGTCAGAGCTCGAGGCAAATCTGATATAAAAAGAAATACAAAATTCAAATTTGATGAAACCCCATTAAAATTTCCTCATTTGGGTCCTTAATTGAATGACATCTTATTAGCTAAAAGTTCCGGAATATCAATCATCATGAATTGAAACAAATAAAAAAAGAAGTTAAAAGGAAAATAAGAAGAGAATGGTAGATAAGATGACATGGTTTGGGGAGCTTGGTGTCCAAATCCTGAGTGATCTTCCTCTGAGCAGTTACTGGTGCCTTGTCAGCCACGGTTGCCATGGCTTGGTTGGATGCTTCCACTGTTGCCATCGCAATCTCGTATCAGCAAACTCGAATGGAGCAAGTTTTGCTTTACCAAGTGCTTTGTTTTTGTGAGTTTTGGAGAAGTTACTTAGTTTGGATGCTGAATAATAGGGAATAAGAAGTGTCGCGAAGAGAGGAGAACTACACGCTAACAGTGACTGATTCCTCGCGATTGGCGTTGCTTTGGACACATGGAAATGGACCACACAATCTTTAACAATTTTGAACACCATATTTTATTACACTTTTCTTGTCATCATCCCGAGTTTGTTACTTTTTCAATCATTATTTCACATGCAAGCAAGCAAATTTCGCGTTCTAAAACTCACAAATAGCAAGTTTGGTTCTGCATGCAGTTTATTATTTTCACTTCACAACCACCCATACGCAAAACCAACACTAAGTGTAAAAAAATGTTGGTTGTAAACAGCAAAGCATGTGAAAGAATAAATTAAGGAAGTTACTAGGGTAGCTTCTAAATTAAGATATTTTAATATGGTAAATTTTTAAAATTAATAAAAATGATTTAAAAGTTTTTCTCTTTTTCTTTTCACTTTCACTTTTTTTTTCTTATACACTAAGTGATTTTTTGTTTAAGCAATTAATTTACTCTTTTTTCTCATTAAATACTAATTCAAGCATTTTAAATCATTTTGTAAAAATTAAAATAACTTTGAAAAAAATATAATAAAATTTTATTTTCTAAAATAGAGGATGATTTTGTGAAATTTTTATTCAATTTGTTTCTCAAAATTTACATATAAATATGAAAATTCTCAATTTATCTTGAATCATAATATATAAAAAAAATATATATATCCATAATATATAAATCCAAATATTTCATGTAATATATATATATAGAGAGAGAATTTTAAGAAAATAATAAATGTAATCAAGTTATTCTAAAATATCAAATGTTTACATATTTTTTTAAAAAAAATAAAAAGTTTCAAAATCCTTTAAATTTTCAATGATACCTTAGAATTTCTCATAAATTAATTTAAAATGCTGAGCTACACTAGGACCCATTTTTTCATCTCATAAATTAATTTAAATGCTGAGCTACACTAGGACCCATTTTACTCACATTTCAGAGACACATTCATTACTCATTCATTTTTACCAAACAAATTAACTCGAAGCCTATCAACATCTTTTATTTATTTATTTGATGTCACTGTTTGCTTTTCTTATTTGTTTCATTGGCCCATCTAGCTTTTTCCTTTCTTTTCTTCTTGGTCCAATGGGACTCAACATCAGGCTTGCCCTCTATTTCCTCTATTGCTGGTTTTGGGTTTGTGTTTTCTTTAAGAAATAAGAGTTCTCCAAAAACTAAGCAATCCAGATCAGTGGTTCATGAAATAAATTTAAAGTTATAATAATAGTGATAAAATATAAAATAAAAATAATTCTTAAAAAATCAACCCTATATATTAAACATAATTTTTTTATTTTGTGCAATAGTACTTTTAATAATGTTGTTAACTTTTTATCTAATACAGTACTTATTTATCATAATTATTAATAAATTAATTTTTAATATTGTTAAAATATATTATTAATAAATAAAAATAATATTATATTATGATATAAATAATTTATTGTAAATTTATATGTTACTATTAAAATATATATATATATATATATAATTTATATATTTAAAAATATTTATTTATATAAATTTTAAATATAAATTATATATTTAAATATAATATTTATTTATATATAAGTTATTATAAATTTTAGTTATATATATATTTAGTTTTGTACATTATATGAGTTAAAATATTAGTATAGGTAAAACCGTAAAGCTAATCTATTTATGCAAAAAAAAAAATCCCAAAAAAAATAATAAATAAAATAAAGTTAATGTTTTGTTTTCAAAGACCTTTTTTTAAATGTCTTAAAAAAATTAATTTTTAATATTCCACCGTATATTGTTCCAGTTGCTAAATATGTAAGTCATGTGTGTGCTTGTATACTATGTGTATGTGTGTTTTACTTGTGCAATAATTACCATAAAAAATCAGAGAAATGGTGTTTCTAATTTTTTTTTATCATATGAATGATGTTTTTAATCTTTTGAAAGTTATAAAAAAAAAATTACTAACATTACATTGAAATTAATTAAATTCATATATGCCGTACAATATTCACAAAAAATGCTATACAAAAAATTAAATATTATATTAATGTTATGTATTTGTTTAAATATAATCTAAATATGCAAATAATATTACAGGAAACTATTTTTCATTTTAATAGATATTTTCCTATTTACATATGCATAACATGTTTGGAAAAGATTGTAATCTTACATTTTAGTTGGTTTTTTAAAGTTGTTAAAAAGGTATATTTAGAACTGATAACTTAAATTTGTAAACAAGATTATTTTGATAAAAAAAATTAATTATTTTTATGAAATTTGAAATTTGAAATTTATGATTAATATTTAACAAATTTTTACTTTTAAAACTGATTAAATTGATTCTTTTTATATCAGAATAAAATTAATTATAAAAAATATTTTTCAGCAAATTTATTTTAAAAATATTTTAATTATAATTAATTATCGAAATAATTAAATTTTTATAACTTTCTGATATACACATGATGTTACCCCTTCTAAATCTATATATAAGAGAAAAGAAATCAATTTCATACAAATTAGGAAAAGTAGTTAAATATATTTAATTTTCATGATTTTATATAAAATATATATTAAATTTATTAAAATATTTATGATCACATGTATTATAAATAATATTTTTATTTATTATCTTATGAATATTTTTAGATTAAAAATATTAAATAAAATTAATTAAAATATATTTACATTTGAGTGAAAAACCTTAAACAATTTTTTTGGTTATATGTATGTCGTAGGGGTTGAGAGAGTGTCAATTAATAATTGGCTTGAGATTTGTGTTTGCCTCAATAATAACAGCAGCAGTCTGAACTTGTTAATGCTGAAGTGTAGAAGGTGGAATGTTCCCACCTAGCAAGAGTCATGTTCATCTTTTTTTTCCCTCGTCGAACCTTTTTTACCTATTCACGCATTTTATAAAATATATTACATTCAATAAATCTAATAAATATAATATATATATATACATATATATAATATTTAACAGTATTATTTGAATAAATTATATACTCATTTAATAAATGTGTAATCTTTAACATGTATTTGACACGTATTAAAAGTAAAGGACAAGGAAAATGATATATACTTAAATTATTGAATAATCTTTTATTCTAAACATTGTTTGATGAATAATAGATAATATAAAAAAATAATGTTAAAGTTATTATAATATATTTTTTAATAATTTTTTATTTTTATTTATAAAACGTAACTTAAAATAATTGTTTGCTTTTTTAATATAAGATTCAATTTATATTATCTTATATATTTTTTAATGTTAGATTAAAATATTCATAATTAAAGTGTGTTTCCTTAATTTTGATAAAATGTATTAATTATAAATTTTAAATCTATTTAGTTAAAAGAAAGAAAAGTATTAATCAAGAGAGATAAATAGTATAGAGCATACATTCTAATTGATTAGAAGATACATGAGTATGAGAATTAGAAGAAAAAATTAGTATAGAGGTAGTATTAGAAAAAATATATAAATAGGACAAATTTACTATTATCAACTAAATTAATTATTTTTCTTAATCTTGATAAATTAGATAATTAGTTCTTATATATACGAAACAAATATAAGGTTACTTATTATAACAAGTTATTATTATCTTAATAATGACAATAATAAAGAGAACTGTGATGAAAATAATAATAATAATGGTGGTGCTAGTAGTTATAATAATAACAACAACGACAATGATATAAATATGGTAATGACAAGTGATATCAAATACAGTGGTGATAGATTGCATTAACAACAATTGTGGTAGATAGTGATAGGCAACAATGGTAAGAGTTAAAGTGGTGGCGATGCAATAACATGGTAGTAGTGCGTGTTTTTATACTTGGGACAAAAAGTTGTATTGTGTTTTATTAAACAACAAAAATTTGGATTTTTGTCTTGTTTTTCTTTATCTTTCTTGACCTATCCAATAATCATCTTATAAATCGAACATGAAACAATTATATTTATCTTATCCAATATTATGATTATTAGCGAATTAAATGGACCATAAAGGATTTATTTGACTCCATTAATTAAATAATATATGAGTTGTTAGAGTATCTCTAATAAGAATTACTTAATAATTAAATATTATTTTAATGCATCAAATGTAATTTTAGAGCGTGTTTGCTTCTGCGTTTTGAACACGAATTTTCACGTTGAATGAGAAGTAAATAACTATAACTTCCACGTTTTTTATAATAAATTATGTGATTTTTATGTTTCTGACGCGTTTTCAAACACGCACTTAGATTGCTTAAAATTAGATAAAGTTTCCTATTAAAACAATCATTCTTTACAAGAGCGAGAATATGAAATGTTGAAGAGAGAAAAATATTTGTGATTTCAAGTAAAAATTAAGTAGGTTGTTTATAATTGAGGTAACATTAAAAAATAAAATGAGTTGCTTATTTAAATACCATAAGAGATGTTCTTATAACTTTTTAATCTATAATGTCTATATTTCTTTCGTTTCTGTATATTTCACTCCACATGCTAATTAGCATTACATATTCCCTTCACCTGGGCTATAAGAAACAAATAAAGCTGTATTGAATGTTTGGAAACAACGACCACCCTTTCGTGGCATCTAGACTCGTTATTTTCCATGAAAACATAAAACTTGAGAATAATAGCATCTGCGAACCAATGGGAGCTTTCTAAGGTGATAATAATATTAGTTTTTTTTTAATCATAATATTAGTACATATTCACGCTAACTAATCTTTGTGAGATATATAAAGTGATTATTTTCTTTTTAATATAATATATTCTATATCCAATACAACTTTAAATAATCAAGTAAAAAAAAACATAAATTGCTAGTATGTGTATGAATCAATGCTGATATAATAATAATAGTTAATCACATGGTATTAGTACTAAAAACGTGGAAAAGGGAATTCATTAAAAAAAAAAAAAAAGTGTAATTAGAGCATCTCCTCCATCCAATTTCCGCAAAATTGACGCAGCAGGGCAAGACAGAAGAAGAAAGTGGCCAAAAGGATTAGAAAGTGACAAGGATCGACCTTTGTGTTCAGTTTCTGACTAATCTCATTTCAGTATTGGTTGGAAGCAATGTATCCAATTCCCAAAGCCTGACTAATATCGATTGGGGATGTGATTGTAGGTAATGTAAGAATTTTTTTTATTAATATAATCTATTTCATATTCAGTATTTAAAGTGAAGATTCGAACTTTTATAATTTGATTAACAAAAAATTACTCCCATCCCACATGTGTGAAACTAATGTTGGTATAATAATATTAATGAGTAAGATAGTATTAGTACTGAAAACGTAGAAAAGGGGGTGGTGGTGCATAGTAATTAGAATTTAGAAGGGCATGTAGATAGAAGAAGAAGTGGCCAAGAGGAATTAGAAAGTGACAAGGATTGACCATTTTTGACATTCTCACTCCTCACTCACCACTCGTTAGCAGCCTTTCATATTCATCAGCAGCCAACATGCACTTTACTTTACGACCTTATTTATTTATTTTTTTCATCTCATTATTTTCTTACGTTATCAAAGTCAACAACTTGCAAATGGCAACTAGGAAGCAACAAACAAACAAACTCAATCACAGGACATGGACTGAATCGGACGGCTCAGAACCAACCTGGCCCGCACGTGCGAGCCGCAGGATGGTCTTTTCGCCTCACTTATTACCGCTAATGATGAGAAGAAGAACCAAAAGCAAGAGCATAGGATGGACGGAGTTTGGGTTCAAAGGTTGTTTGTTTGAGTTAAACACGACAAACCCAAATACGTGTGCATTACAACTCCCTCTCCCTCATCCTCTTCTCTCTCTCACACACCCCAATTTGGTTGGATTCCCAGCTTTTTAGATTCCTTTACCGTTTTTCCCAATTCCAAACTATTCCCTAATCATCGTCTTCCCTTTAAAGGTCAGGTTTTTTTTTTTTGTTTTTTGTTTTTTGTTTTTTGTTTTTTGTTTTTTTTCTGTTGTTCCATACCCCAACTTCCAAACTTTTCTCCTTTTCTTATCATTATTGGCTTGGTTATGTTTTCGCATAAGATTATTTGTAAATTGAGCTTTCGTCTCTTCAACTTCTGTGTGCCTTGGTAAATTTTGTAACTTTAGTTTTTTTTTTTTTTTAATGAAAATTCTTTGAATCTGGAAGTGTGTTTTTGATCTGGTTTGGTCTGAATTGGGTGGTTTCAATGAACGATTATTGGTTTCAAAAGAGGCATCTTGCGTGTGGTGGTTCCTTTTCTATAATTTGTGGTTGTAGAGAACGCGGTGTGGCAGTTATGTGTTTCTCTGACACGGACGATGACATTTGTGGATGCTTTTAACTTCCATTTGATGGCATAACACTATTCTTATTCAGCTCTAACTTCTGCCGAAGCTGATGTTTGAACTGAACTCGTTTCTAATTCGACATTCATATTGGTATTTTCTAGATTGGTCTTTGCGTGGTTTATTATTAAAATTCAGCAGCAACACGCCTTTACCACCCATTTTTTTCGTCATGACTGATGGATATTTCAGGCTTCTTATTTCTGGTTTCAAGCTAATCACTTTTTTTTAGAATAAATAAATGTTTTTTTTGGGGTTGGATTTCTTCAGTTTCACCTACACTGTCAGATTACTAGTAAATCTGTTTGCAATTTTATCACTAATAAACTGGCTTTTGTACCTTATGCTCAAGGTTCTACATTGCGGTTATAGTTGCAGTTTTGTCGCAAACTCGCAATCTTTGATTTTGTGGGAAACTACAGACAAATGCGGTGGATGAGTTTGTAGAGATCCCCAAAACTTTGTCGTTACATCTAAAATTGCAGTTGCTAACCGTTTTTTTACAACCTCGGTTATGCTTCTTATTTTGTCTTATTAACTTTGCGATTTTAAGTTGTAATTTATTCTGAAGAATAAGCTTCAAGGTTAAACCACTGTATATACAGTGTGAAGGTGTCGCTGATTTTCCTTTCGTACCCCATCTAAGTTGTAGATATTGTGATTTCAGTTACAATTTTTCTGAGCTTGTGTTGGCTAGCTTGGTTTTATTCCTCAAAATCTTTTGCCATTCTTTGAATAATATCTATGAAAATTGTGATGTGTTTGGGCATTGGATAACATAGTTGTAGTAATTTTATCTGTTTTCTAGTGCTTTTATGACTTCAACTATTTACTTCTCAGAGGATTAAGCTTATGGTATTGACCAGTGAGATATGGAAAAGGAGAAACAAATTAGCCTACCAAATTGCTGTATATTTTGTCCATTTGGTGGTAAAGATAATTTGTCATTAGTAGTTGATTAGCTGACGTACAACTTGTCTTTTTATGTTGAAATCAGGGCAGACGAAGCTGATTTTGGGAGCTTCAAGAGTTATGTCTTCATCTTCTCGTGTTCTTTCCACTCCCCTAGAAAACAAGTATATGAAACCCCCAGATTCTTTTCAGCTTTCACCCGTTAAAGATCTGACTGCAAATTCTTCCTCATCAAATTCAAACAGAACTGCTGGGAAGATGCTTTCATCACCTTCTGAATGTCCCAATGACAACCCTTTTTCCTCTGTTTCACAGCATGAGAGACAATACCAAGATCCCCCCTTTGTTTCTCAAACAATGACTGACAATGTGTCATCCGAAATACATCCAACTACATTCATTTCTCACCCTCAAGAAAGTGAAGATATTTCCTGGGGACCAGATCCATTTCAGGATATTCTTGGTTTTCCTGAAAATGTTTCTGTCCAGCATGATCAGGTGGAAGACAGTGCTGGTTACTTAAATGATGACAATGTCAAAAAAACTGATTTTGGGGAGTGGGTGGATCAGTTAATGTCAATTGATGATTCTCTTCACCCAAACTGGAGTCAGCTTCTTTGTGATGACAATGTAGCAGAACCAAAACCAAAGGTTTGTTTCTCAAGCTGATTACTACAATGCTTGTTCTCACCTGTTAAGTTACTAGAACGAGTAGGCTGCATCTCATTTCTGAATGCTTCTTTGTGGTCTAATGAGTCATGATTTTCGTACTTGAACTAGTTACAGATGCAGATGAAAATCAAGTTAATCTTGATCTTTTTATCTGTTATGATAAGTGACTAAACGATGTCTATAAATCTCCATATAAGTTTCCCCTTTCATTAGCCTTTCTGCATGGAGAGAGTTGTAATTAATTCGGTGCATTTAGGTGCTCAGTTCTATTTTCTATCTATTTCATCACCATGCACATGTGAATTTGTATGCAGTTCATTCCCTCTTCTCTTCTATGCTGTATATGTGGTTCTTAGCAGTTTGAACTTTGAACTCTTTTTATCATGTACCTTAACTTTTTGCTCAATAGATTCTACTATTTATGTATTTATTTTTATTGTACAAGTTGCAGAAACATATCCTACTCTGTTGATGCAGGCATCTCAGGTTCCTCAGCAGCAGCATATTCCATCTGTAGAAGTTCTTTGTAATGCAGCAGCAGCAGCAACTGCATCGCAGACTAAGCCTAGAATGCGTTGGACTCCAGAGCTTCATGAGGCCTTCGTGGAAGCAGTCAATCAACTTGGCGGTAGTGAGAGTATGTTTACTTCTCCGTAATAATCTCATACTTTTGACCTTCTATCTGGAATGTTTCTTGTCATCTCATGATGTTAACAACTTAACATACAGAGGCTACTCCGAAGGGTGTGTTGAATCTAATGAAAGTTGAGGGCCTTACCATCTATCATGTAAAAAGCCACTTACAGGTACATCTGTGATTTATCATCCTCTTAAATAGCTTGTGGGCGAATGCCAATTTATTTAGCTAATGTTTTTCACAATTGTTTTACTTTTTAAAATATTTTTTTTATTTATTTATTTCAGAAGTATAGAACTGCCAGATACAAACCAGAGTCGTCAGAAGGTATGCTAAAGTGTATTTGCGAGTTCTATTGTGCATATAACCAAATTTCAAGGAAGATGTTTTATTTGCAATATCAAATGCATTTCTTTATATGAATTGTTCTTTATTCTTCCTTAACCCTATTTTTGGATTGAGAGAAAGAAAATTCGGAGGAAAGAACATCTTAAAAATTGGGAATTTCTCTTAATTGTTGAAGAAAGAATGAAAGCAGAAGTAGTGAGGAAAGAGAAGTCTAGAAAACAAAAATCAACTTTTCCTCTTCATTACAAAGTTCAAATTATTTTCTCCCTTCCTCTCATCCAAACAAAAGGAAAGTGTTGAATGCCTTTTTTCTCCCATTCTCCATGCATTTCAACAATACCATTTCTTTAGGGTCACAGTGCATTCTAAAAGCACAGAATTTCCTTTTCATTTTGACCAAAAACGAGTAAGGGTGTGAATGAGTTCCTTTTCCATGCCAGCAGGAACGTCTGAGAAAAAGGCGACTCCAATTGAAGAAATGAAATCTCTAGATTTGAAAACGTGAGTTCTCTTCTCTCTCTCTCTCTCTGTTTACATGTTAGTTATTGCAGAGTGTATTGTTTACTCAATGTAACTTTCCTCTATTTATTATTTATTTTAACGAGATATAACCAAACTAAGATTGGTACCAATTAGATAGCCCATACAGGTTTGATTTTAACTATTGCTATGATACTATCTTCATATCGTACGTGAATAGTTGTTCCATAATAAGGTACTTTAGTCTTAAAATGAACAGCAATGCTCATAAACATACTTGGGTTTTTCTTTTGCAGGAGTAAGGGGATCACTGAAGCATTACGATTGCAGATGGAACTCCAGAAGCGACTTCACGAACAACTCGAAGTAATTAATTTATAATTTAATTACATATTTGGTCTCTATCTAAATAATCTTTACATTTGAATCCTTACACTTAAAAACTATTAGTTTTGGCCTTATCACTACACATTTTAATCTGTTTAAGTCCCTGTTGTCTAAAATTGTAGGACTAAAATAGATTAAAAAGTATATGTACATGGGACTAAAAAGAGTTGGGAACTAAAAGGAGAATTAAAATGTAAAGATTGTCCCATTATAAGAACCAAACGAGTTATTAAATCTTAATTTATTAGTATTTGTGATCCACTGTGGCGGGGTGTTGTTTGCCTGGTCTTTCTTATTAGGAAGAGATGAATTTCAAGTGTTTTGATATCGTAACTGTGATGCAGATCCAAAGAAAGTTACAGATTCAAATTGAAGACCAAGGGAAACGTCTTCAAATGATGTTTGAGAAACAGAGAGAGATGGGTGACGGCAATGGTAAGGGTTCATCCTCCTCTCCTTTGGACGAGCCTTCGGGTGCAGTTCCAGACACAGTGATTCCAGTAGAAACCTCAAATGAGGAAGGTGACAAATTTGGAAGCATTCCGAAAGAAGGGGATGCAAGGGCAGATGAAGATGAAGCTGCACCCCCCACAAAACGGGCCAAAAGTTCATGACAGCAAGACTCTTTAATCCTTCTAGTCTAGATTTGTTTAATATTCTTGGACTTTGTATAAATATTATTGGATCCAGGGATGTTTCAACTTGGTCATTATGACATGAAAGCCGCATGTTTTATAAGGTTCTTGGTTTTTTTCTTTTCCTTTCCAAATATTCTTTATGATTCATCGTGAATCAGAGGTCATGGTGGCTCATACTCATAGCGCCGGAATTTTGTTTATGATTGTCTTCTGTTTCCTTAGACTACTCATTCTGTGTTTTTTCACATGTAAACTAGATATCATACCCGATTTTTTCACGAGTTATTAATGTAAAAAAATTAAATGTTATTTAATCTATAAATATATAAAGAAATCAAGTTTGACGAACAGAGAAATAGAATGAAGCGAAATTTATAAATCAATTCATTTTGTGTTATATTATTGAATATTTCAATTTAAGAGATATGGGATGAAATGAAATCAGAAGGAATTAATCTTATTCAGCTAATTGAGGTTGTAACAGTTCCATTTTTAGAAGAAATGAAATGAATAAAGTAGTTTTCAAATTATCATCTAACTCTCTCATACTACTAATAAGGTGTAATTATAATAAATAAATATTTTGTATTGACGTATTTATTTATAATTAATTACATAGAGGAAGTGAGGTAAGAACGGCGGAAGAAAGAGATGTTGTTCCAGGTGGGGGGCCAAGGGAGCCGCCCGACGTTCTTCGAGATGGCGGCGGCTCAGCAGCTTCCGGCGAGTCTCCGCGGCGCTCTGACGTACTCGATCGGCGTCTTGGCCTTGCGGAGACCATTCCTTCACAAACTCTTAGACTTGGAAGACGAATCCTTCGCCTTACTCATGCTCGTCCTCGAATCCCACACCTTACGAACCACAGGTACCTATTTAGTATTTACACACCTCGCGTCACGCATAGCGATATATTCACTTTCCTCTTTTTTCCCCATTCTAGATGCTTCCTTTTCCGAATCTCTCTACGGCCTCCGGAGAAGACCGGCCAATATCGCCGCCAATTTACGGAGGCGCCAGAAACTTCTTTCCGTTGTTTTTTTTGGTAATCGACTGTGCTCTTCCTTCGTGCAACCCTAATTCTTCTTAATTCTGATTAATTGCGCTGTTGGAACAGGTTGTGCTGCCGTATTTCAAGTCTAAGTTGCATTCAATCTACAACAGAGAGAGGGAAGCGAGGCTTCAAGCCACTCTATGGGGAGATGAAAGCCAAGGGTACGATGATGGACGAGGAGGTTTCCAACAAGATTATTCTCCATCTTCCGGTGCCGGTGCCTCCGTCACGACGCGCTTAGCAAAGAGAGCGCAGAGATTTGTAGGGATTTGCTACCCGTGGTTACATGCTAGTACTGAGGGTATGCCTAATACAACTTTCTAGCAATTAGGATTTTTTAATTAAGTCTAACGTGAGATATTTACGATGCAGGCTTGCAATTTGCTTACCAGATGTTATACCTGTTGGATGCTACTGGATACTACTCACTTGCACTTCACGTTCTTGGGATTCATGTCTGCCGCGCTACCGGCCAAGAACTGGTAGAGATTTAGGAATTAGGATATTGTTGCATTTACAAAAGTCTTCATTATTTTTGTGTTATTTGAAAGAAAAGGAAAACTCCGCCATGCATTTTTTCATCTGTGACGCGTGCATAACTCCTTATTTTCAACATTTGAAAATACTCTTGCCATCTGGTGGTTGTTAAGCACTGTTGCGTTACGGGTTGCAAGTTGCATGCTTGTTTGTTTGTGTCAAAGTTTGTAGCTGTTGCTAATTTGATGCATGATCCTTCCAAGAGTACCAAATCTTGTTTCAAAGGCAATGAGTCATTGTCTGCAGCATCAATCTGTCATGTACCTATGTTCTATGTTATGGTAATTGTGCTTGAGAAAATATATACTGCTGTTATTTGCCTTTTTCAATATACGAGACTCAACTAAATTATTGAAAGTAACAACTCGTGAGCTTTATTTTGCAGTTTAAGAACTTTCTTATTGCTTGGCTAATACCAGAAGAGAAATTTGACATTTCTATTTACATGATTGATTTTTCTCTTCTCTCCTTTCATGTCAAGATAGATGGATACCTCTTCTAGAATTTCAAAGATGCGTAACCGTGAACGGGAGAGACTTCGTGGTCCTCAATGGTTGAAGGTATGTGATTCTTTTTTCAGTGTAGTGACTTTATCTTTCCCTGTCTTTTCATGAATTACGAAGAAACTGGACAAATTAGTTATACTCTATCGTCGTTGCCCATGTTTTTCTGCTTTTCGCGTGTAGACTGGTATATAATATTATCTTTTATGGGGGGTTGGGGTTACAAATATTTGCTTTTAATATCTAGACAGAGCTAAATTTATAAATCATTGTATAAAGTTGAGTATATTTCTTCCTTTCTTGTTACTCTCATTGAACTTTAATTGCATTCTTTAATTAGTTGAATAATTTCTAATGCTGGTTTATAAATATTTAAGATGAACTCATGCCATTTTGGATATTTATTTAGACAAAAAATTGTAATATCTTTGATAGAATAGATAGAGGAGCCAACAAAAACAATGTTGGACTGTTTGTATACAAACATATGCCATTTTTATTACATGATCATGGTTATATGTTGTATTCATATTTCAGACATTGCAAGGAGCATTGCTCAGCTGTACGTACACTGTACTTGACTATGCACAAACCGGCTTGATTGCAGCAGTGTTCTTCTTTAAAGTGAGATAGCTAACCCTTTATTGTAGCTTGGTATCTATTATCAATAATAATATTGCTACTAATGTGGGGTCATTGTTGGCTCAAGCCTCTTATTCCATTTCTTGAGTGGTTCAGTTTATCTCAAGTTTGATTTCTAGTTCTGTCTAGGGGTCCCCTTAACTATGCTTTTTGGTGATATGCTGTTAAATGGGTTAGCTTTATGTGCGAGTTACTAAGGAGCATAATTATTAACACATTAGCTTTGTGAACTATTTAGATGATGGAATGGTGGTACCAGTCTGCTGAGGAGAGAATGTCAGCTCCAACAGTATATCCTCCGCCCCCTCCTCCTCCACCACCAAAGGTGAAAAAACAAATTTTAAGCTTCTCTCCCACCTCTCTTTCTCCAACTGTAGTTGTTTTGGCTAGTTCTTTATTTCAGCTGAATCTGAAGTATGAATTATTCTGGACAAATAAATTAGAACTATTTTCAACTTTCATTGTAAGAGCTTCGTTTTCACTATATTTTGCTAGATTTGCACCTCTTTGATGTAGTGCCACACTGTCAGTTATTAAAATTTCTAAGTAGTTAAAGAAAGTCTGTGGGTTCATTGTCTAATCTGTAAACAGGTAGCGAAAGAAGGGATACCACTACCACCAGACAGAACAAATTGCCCCTTGTGCTCCCAGAAGCGTGTAAATCCATCTGTGGTTACAGTTTCGGGGTTTGTCTTCTGCTACGCTTGCATATTTAAGTATATTACTCAGGTGAGAACTTTAGACTCCCTAACTGTGATGTTGAGAGGAAGTAGGTTTATTATTCGTGATTCGTTATATCTGACTTCCTATGTTAAAATTGATATTTTGTGGTTGCACGAACCTTCTGATAGACAGAATTTGCTTAGATTTAAATGTGTTTGTCGTAGGGGATCATCACTCATTTATTCTGGATATTTAGCATTTTCCTTATTCTTAGACCATACTTTCTTTTAATCTATATTTAACGCTAGTTTTCGTGCTTCCCCATTACAGTATAAGCGCTGCCCAATTACGTTAATGCCTGCAACAGTTGATCAGATAAGGAGACTCTTCCATGATGTCTAGGACCTAGTTAGAGTATAATTACAGTTATCTGGAGTACATGGGCAAAAAGATTCCCAATTATTGTTGTACTAATGTATATATATTATGAAAGAGGTTCACCAAAGATTCCCAATCATTTTGTTATTTTCCTTATTCATTCGTTTACAAATCATCGGTTAGTGGCAACGGTGGCTGGCACTATGCTTCGGCAAATGAACTAATTGTCAATACAAAAAAATACAATTTGGAACAATGATTTTTATTTTCAAAGCATCGTCTAGACCCTAATTATGCTCGATATTTGTATTTGCACAAAACAACTGCGAACGTAAGAATGTCAATTTTAAATTACCTACGCGTCATATGATCAAAGAACTGAATAATATACTAGTAAAGAAAAAAAAATGGTTTATGCAAATATACTTCCATGGCTACAAAAACAAAAATCACCGAAAGGATCCTAGCTCAAACTTCTGAAACACTGGCTTCAAACGCTTGTTCTAGTCTGGCCTGTAATGCTGTTGAACCTCTTTTCAGATCCTGCAATTCAAGCAATCTTGATTTGTTCAGCTTTATCCGTACGCTAACCAACTAATTAATAAAATATAAAGTTGATTACCTTTCCACTTTTGTTGAATTCCAACTCCATACTCTGCTCTGTGTGACTCCAGTAGCTCCCAACAGTACCTATGATGGGTGTCTCGTCCGGACTCCGGCTACTAGACTTTTTTGGAGATATAGATATAGAAAACATCCTTATCTCATCAACAGTTAATGCTCCTAAAATTGGCCTCTCCTCGTGACTCCAAGGTGAACCTCTTCTTCCTTTGGGCGTGGTTTCCGATTCAGCCAACCAGCTCGAGAGGCTTGTGTCAACCCCAATTTCAATTTCTTCCTTCTTATCATTCAACTTCTGCCTTGGCTTGCGCTTTGCCACCTTCAAACTAGGCTCTGGACTGATGGGTATGTTAACATCTTGCACTACCAAGTTCATGTTTTCTTTATCCTTCTTCAGTGGCTGAAGCACTGTTTCTTTGCCAATCCTCCCTTGTGTAAGATTCTCAATTGGATTCAGCACTGAGGAAACATCCTGAATCTTCCCTTTTGTTCCTTTTTGTGTGACGTATTTTGTACCATGATCTGGCAATGGCATTAGACTGTTAACTTCGTTCTCTGCTTCTTCAGCTGATGAAATTCGAATTCTAGAATCAGCAGACAGAGAAAACAAAGATTCCGAAGACTCTTCTTCCTTTTCTCTCTTCTCACTGTGACGATCATCATCATCTACAACCGTAGCATCCAAATCACTTTCATCTAAATTAATATCATCGTATCCCTCATCATGGCAATCTCTATACCTATAATGAGGGACAGGGTGATTCGCTTTCTCTTTTTCTCCTTCGTTTTCGTCCAACTTATTGATCGGTTCATTGGCCGAAGATTCTTGTTCCTTCTTTATGGCAATGGAACTTGGTTGCTGCTCTTGAGAAAATTTTTCACCTGGACTCAGAAGCGACGAAACATGTTCTCTTTTGCCTACGAATTGCATTGCACTGTTGACTTCAACATCGGCATCTGAAACTTGTTTTCGAGAACAAATGGAGAGAGAGAACAGTGACTCCGAAGACTCTTCTTGATGCGATCTTTTGTTAATCTCATCATCTTCTTCTTCACGGCCATCCTTGTTCTCATCTTCCTTTGATGTTTTTTCATGCTCATCCTTGATGATTCCAGCACTGTTATTTGATTGCTCTTCGTTTTTTATTCTGAAAGCGTAAAATGACGAGATAACTAAGCAGTCATATCATGGCTAATCAAAATAAATAAAATAATAAGGGAATGGATAGCTTACTTTAATTCCGCTATGCAATCAATGAGTTCTTGAACAACTGGTTCTTCTCCCACACGGGTCTGTGACAAGGTATGAGAAACCAAAAAAAAATTGAAGCTTTAAGAGAGAGAGAGAGAGAGAGATGTAGCAAAGTGAATGAGCTTACTTGTGTAGGAGTTGCATCTGCAGAAGATGATTGGTTTCGGCGTTTAGAAGTGCGAAAACAAGGCAGAAAGCACCTCATGATTATTAAAGTGACTTTGGTTCTAAAGAAGAGAAAGGAGTGTTGTGAATGTCATGATAAGGGAGAAGAGAGAAAAAGGAAGAGAACAGAACAGAGAAGCAAAACGGTCATGAAAAGGTTCAGAATCTCGGAGAGGACAGCGGAGCTTTTCAAATTTGACCGTTAAGATTCCCACATCTGTTCTCCCTCCCATTTGGGCCCATCGCTCAACTCTTGCCTAATTCAACTTTTTTAATAATAATCCCAACGTTTCATTTTGTCTATCTCTTATATGTTTTAATTTGATTGTCGCTTACAATCTTAAACATTAAATATGTTTTCTTATTATATTTTTAATTATTATTAATATATTATTTAATTATTGGGCTAAAATTCAAAAGGTTTAACACCAGAAGTTATATAATTTATTTTATAAAATTAAATATATTAATTATATTTTTTAAGTCATCAAAATCTTAAATGTCAAATTAAATGAAACGGATTTTTTTTTTAATTTGTTGATTAGATTTGAATTTAAAGTTAATCGTTGATTCTTATAAATATTGTGTTTTGTTGTAGTGTATTTGGTTTGAGAAAAAACGTGAAAGAAATGAAAAGATGATTTTGTAAGTTGTTTATAAGAATATATATATATATATATATATATATATATATATATATATATATATATATAATATGAGATAAGTATTCTTTAAAAGAAATATACAAAAATAATGTTATTTTTTATTTCTTACAAATATCTAAGACTTCCTATTAAACTAATCTTATAAAAATAATATTATTTGAGTCATATAATCCATAAAAATAATGACAAATATTTTTCTTTCCTATTTCCATTTTGGATAGAAAACTCGAGTTTTAATTATTTCATCTCTCTATTAAAACATTAAAGTTTCAAAGAAAAAAAGTTTTTTTTTTTTTCAAATTTCTCTTTGTTTTCTTTCATTTAAAATAAAGCATTAATTCATCAATATACAGTAATTAAGAGAGAGTGTGTAATAAATTGTATTGATTGTTATTAAAAGTTAAATTTGATTGTATTTTCTTTTGAGTGGTGAATCAGGATATTCCTAAACAAAAAGTAAAGAATACTTTATTAATTATTCAGATTCATTTAAAGAGTGAAATTTTCCTGACAAATGATTATAAAATAATAAATTATATTTATACGATATTTTTATGCAACTTTTTTACAACTAAAAAGAGAGAAAAGATGAAATAAAACAAGCAATATGATAAAAAGAAATAAAAAAATGATATATATATATATATATATATAGTATTCAAAATATTTATATCCTTTATTTTTGTAGTGTCATATGCTTGAAATAAAAATTTCTACCATTCTGTGCTTTCATCCTATTTTCACACCAGCGAGGATGACAATTGCTTTTACAGATATTTTTCGAGAGAATGGGCCACTTAACTTTAAGATTTGAATTTCGCAAATGTTATATTTCATTCAAACATTAGATATGCTGGGGTAAGCGAATCCTTTTAAAACATCCAAAATCTAGAAACAGGGAGATTACCACTCACGAAAATGTAAAATCGATAATCATCGACATAGATGTAGATACAAATAGTAGTATCTAAGGACAACTAAAATGAAGCCAAGCGAGATCTAGGGAGCAATACACACTTGCTCTTCAATTCCTCTTCACTGGCAAGTGGCAATACAACAATTTATAGAAGATAAAGCTTTCTTCGCGAAACGAGGAAAAAGAAAAAATAAAGGCACCTTTTTCTTAACTAATAACAATTGGTTGCCCAAGAAATTTCTAGTAAATTCTTGGAGAAACCCTCCAACGTAGAACTGTAATGTCTGTCAAATTCTCTCTGGCAACAATTATCATACTACTATTCTTCTTCTACGTCCTGATTGACTCCATCTCCGCCTTTTGCCACTGTCTGCTTCTTATGTTTCTTACTTTTGGCTTTCTTGGCCTTCATTCTGCGTTTCTTCTCATTGGCGTCCACCCATTTGTAATCTGCAGGTATGCTGAAAGGATCAACTTCATCCTTATATCTGTGACTATCTGAGTCACTTGACTGCCCCCCACGACTTCCTTTCATCCATGAAATCCATGAACTAGACCCCTCTGATTCCTTCGATTTCGCATCATGGAAATGTGCTGGGCTCGAGAGTGGTGTCGAAAACTCCTCTACTGGCTGAAGCTCCTCAAATTTCGTAAAAGTGACAAGCACCCGGATAGTAGGAACTATCGGGATAGCAACCTGAGTACCACAAGTTATTGTCGTTAAAACCAGATGCTTTTATAAAGAACAAGCATGGATGGATACTGAAACATGCCACACGACAGACAGTAACAAACAGGTAGAAATCACGCATAAATTACACCATCACTCAAACACAATTTGATTTTTTTTGTAGTTTATATTAAGATAATCTAACTGACTGATGATCTAGTCAACTGAAGTATAACCAATCCGTTGAGGCAAGTCTAAGAGTGATAATCGTCCAATTTTGTCTGCCAACTGGCAAAAGGGAGGAAAGGGGAAAAACAATGAAACATAGAAAACAAAAGAAGCAAATGTTGGCTTTGCACAGGAAACAATCTTATAACTTCCAGTAGCTTGGCATAGTTTTAAATAGCAATTAACAGTGCAGAAGTATTATATGATAATTTTATTCACTCAACGAGACACCTGCAATTTACTCATGCAGAAATATTGGTACAAGAATCACAACATAATTAAAATAAACCAAATGTCAGTCAGAATATGGGTGAAGTTGTGAAACCTAAGCAACTTGCCAGCGTCAAGAAAAATTCAAATGTTCATCAGGTGACAGGTATATATATAGGCCAATGTTGTCAAAATCGCAAGTCAGATTGTAAAACCGCATGTTCATACATGTTTTGGAGGGTTCCCCATGCTGAAACAGAGCCATGATCATAAATTGTTTTAATCGGAGTGAAATCACCAATCTTGCTTGTAAGATTGTAGGATCAACAACATTTTGCAAGCCAATTTTGGTTACTGCAGCTGGGTTTTGTGGGTTGAATTTCACAATCCAGTTCAAAAAAAAAAACAAAAAACACATTAATCTTATGATTCCCTTTATTTGTGCCCTACTCTCTTGGTCTCTCTCTCCCATTTGCAACCCAGGGCACACTTATATGTTTAAGTATAACTGTGCATGTTCAGTATGATTTTAAGATCTGCAATACAATTGTGTAATTTTAGCTCACTCACTGCCCACAAAATGCAGCTACAGGAAATATCAGCATGCTGTACTGCAAGAGTGCAGAGCAACACTGCAAAAAAAATATTAAACTAAGGGTTATGGTATTTAGATTACCTTGACAGGAAAAGTTCCAAGAGGAAGCTTAGTTGTCAAAAGCTCTCTGAGTCTTCTAATAGCCTTAACCTTATTAGCTAAGATGTCAAGCAGAGGCAGAAGCTCATCAGTTTTCAGAGGGAAGTCTGGTGTCAACCACAACACAGGTCTTAAACCCTTTTTATACTCGCTCTCATTTTTTGGCTCAGTGCTTGCTCCTTTCTTCTTCTTTTTTTTGATGGTTTTATCTTTTCCCTTCTTATTGTCTCCACTATCCTCCTTCAGAAGCTCGGATGCTGACTTCTGTTGATCAGCTGGTCTCTGATTGCTACTTTCTGAGCCAAACTTGGAATTTTTCTTCACAGTTTTGGAATCCTCAAGGTCATCACCACTACTCTTCACATTTTTCTTGTTCCAACCAAACCAGCTCTTCTTTTCTTTAACCACACCATTGGCTTCAGAATTTTCACAGGAAGCTGCAGAACCATTTTCTTGACCATCAAAAGCTCCATGTTCCTCGTCCTCATAAGTACCATCAGAGTTCCCCATATGAAGCGCAGAATCTAATTGCATTCTTTCCTCTGCAGTCAATACATCATCATACTCATCATTGTTTTCCCCATTTATCATGCTTTCTCCATCCTCCACAGCAAAAAGCTCTTCATCTGTCATAGCACCTGGAACCCGCCTTGACTTCACACTAACCATCACATGAAGCATGTCATAAACTTTTGCCTTCCAATTCCCAACCATCTCAGTCTTCTCCTGACGCCTCCAATTTAAATGGGGAACAAGCTCAGCCTGAGTTACATCAATACCTGGTCTATACATATTCGTCTGAGACATCAAGGAAACTTCATGAGCAACTTCAGCCTCTGTTGGTTGTGTACCAGCTCCTTCCAAAGCATTTGTGATTTCCTTCTCCTTATGAGAAAGAGCAATCAAGGAACCAGGTGGCAGGGTTAAATTACCCTCCTCTGCAACATAGCCCTCTCCAAGGAACAAAAATGTTTGGTCTGATCGTTGGATGCGTAAGCCATCAAAACCAGCAAGGGTCATATCAGCACGGAGATTAGACCCACGCTTCCAAATTCGATAAGTATCTGAAGGGGCTATTCGCCCAATAAAAGGAATGACAGAGCTCTCAAAATGGAAACTTATCTCCATATAAAAATCACGAATTCGAGATGCAGAAGCAACAATGCGGGGAAGTCTACGACACCATTTAGCCCAAGCCAGAGGCTGATAGTGTCGTGCAATGATCATGGCAATTGCTTCCTCTCTAGTGCACACAGCTTCTTGGAGGGCACTCCAACCATGCTCATTCTGTAGGCTCCAATCTGCACCAGCAGCCATCAAAATCTCAGCAGAGACCGGATCCCTGAGACGCACTGCAAGGTGAAGAGGGGTCTCCCTCCCAGGAACATCCCGGCGATCAATAACAGAAGAGACCTCATCAGCCTTAAGCTCAGCAGCAAGAGATTCTGCCTCCGTATTGACCTCGCCAGCCTTAGCAAGGCGAGGCAGGGCGGAAACAATGCGCCGCAGGGAAGCATGGTCACGCCTGGCAACTGCCATGTGAGCAGGACTGTGAGCATATTTACTTAAATCTTCCATCGACTTGTCTCCCACCTCTCTCTTATCCCTCCTCCCAGCCCCTAAGCTAGAATCATGAGTGATTCCATTGGCTTCCATGGTTGGTAAATCTTGAGCTACAACGCAGAAACAGAGTAAATTCCACTCATCATACCTTGACCGTGCTTTAGACACTTGAATCCACAAATCCCATGGTTCCAATGGCAATGGAAGACCACCAAAATGTGAAATCCGAATTTATCTGTTGCCCAATTTTCAGCTCTCCTCTTCCCTGCCACAATGAACGAACCTCCACTATTAAATTGCCAGAGACTACTTCACTGGCATTAATGATTTAATAACAAGAACGACAAAAGCAAGATTTCGGGAACTGTTTTCGCTCCAAATTCCGTGTTACAGCAAAGTCCAAGTGCGCAAGCCGATCCAATCAAATCTACAAACAAAGCAAATCTGAGCCTAAAGCAGCGAACAAAGATTTACGCAAGATTTAGAATTAAACCTACAGAGCGCTCGTTCATTTAATAAAACGTCTCGAATTGTTACCGCTTCGAGAGGAAACAGCTTGTAAAACAAAAATTGGAAGAAAGCAGAATAAATAAGGGAAGAGAGGAAAGACCTGGCGAATTGAGTAGCGATCGGAGTAGAAAGTGGTGGTTAGGGTTCTTCAAGTTGAAAGTCGCGAACTGAAATTGAAAATTGAGGAATAGGGAGAGAAAGAGAGAGAGAGGGGAGGATCCAACGGTGGAAAAAGAACGTGGAAGATTAGATCTAAGGGTGTGGGAGGGACCATTAATGCTGACAAATGACAACACGACTCAAAAGGGAAGAGGACGGAATCGGTCACGACTCGGTCCTCCACTCTGACTCGGAGGTCCCTCCCCAACCATCTGCGCTCTACTATTTCCTATTTTCTTAACACTTTTTTTTTTCTTTCTTTAACTCTACCTTTCTTCCGTTCATTATCATCTTAACTTTTAAATACCTTTTAATTATTATTACTGTATATTTTAATTCTCGTAATCATTTTTTCCCTTGAAATATTTTACGTTCATTTTTTAAAAGAAAAGAGTATGAATAAAATATTTTTATATTTTACTACTTTACTCTATTAATCATCATTATGTTTATATTATTAAATATCAATCATCATTATTAAATTATAGAATTTTAAAGTTTTTTTCTTTTAATGTCACCAGTTTTAATGAAGGTGAACACACGATTAAAAAAACTTAAAATCATATCATATTTAGTTATATAAATCGAAAACGTATAATTTTTTAAAAAATTATTTATCAATTTAAATTATGAAATAAAATATCAAATAATTTTTAATATTTTAAAATTTTGTACACTTATTTATGCATTAAATTTTTTTAATTTAATAATTAGATCATTGAAATTCAATAGTACCATGATTTATTGAGCAAAATAACTTTACCAAAAGTTACTCTTAAAATAATTTGATCTCTCATCAATATATATATATATATATATATATATATATATTAGAATACTAATTTTTATACAAGGGAAACCTTCCTTGGTAGTATATTTCACATTATACTTATCAAAAAAATACGAAGTGCAAATGATGAATGTCATATAAACTCTATGCATGGTCACATAATTTCACATTCACTACTCACATTTACATGATTTTACATTACATGAGTGACATCACCAATAGGCCATTCACTCAGACTTTCACACTGCTAAGATATACTTAGGTTTAGTCAGATAATCACTTACACTTTTGTCACATATCACATATCTCACAATTTTAAAGACTCACATTAACATCACATACTTTCCCAATTTTCCACATTGCACACATAATTCACTTATCTCGTTCAATTGATTCAATTAGCTTATTAATCAAGGTCATTTCATCAATTAATCAGTTTCACACCTTTCAATCATAGACATAGAAGAGCATTCGATGAGGGGTGTCCTACGTCTGATGCGATTGAGGCTAAAAGCCTTTAAAAGGATCATGCACTATGTGACTCTCCCAGTGCCCAACAAAATTTACATTGGGAACCCTGAAGCTTCCCCACCTGCCATGATCAAGCTCACACTCAACATCCACAACACCATGAGCATTATGTGGTTCTCACACCTAACATGCACCTCCCCATGCTCAACATGATCATCATAGGGGCTCTTCCATTGCTTCGCACCCCACGACCTCATGTGGAGCCCTACATGGTATTAGAACAATCCTTTCATGCTTAAATATGAATCACAATCACCTTAAGTCCCATAATTCACACAAACACATTATAAAAAAAGGGTGTCTATTATCTAGTTAATTCATTTTGTTATAAGGGTCTCCTAATCATAATTATTCCTCCAATTATTATTTAATTTCAAATTTTAGGATTTTTCAAAAAACTCACAAACATTCGTGAATTTTACATTCAAAGTCAAACTAGTGGATCAACAACACAATTGCAACATAAGAACATTTACCCCTCTTTCCTATCTTTTAATTATTGAATATTTAAAAATATTTTTAAAATTATTAAATATTATCTAAAATTATTTTTTTATAAAATTTAATCTTAATATTAAAAAAAATATATAGATAAAGAGATAGATAGATAGATATTTAAAATTAATTTTGCCAACAGTAAAAATCAAATTACTATTGAATATAAAATTTAAAAAACTTGAATTGCGTTATCCAAATAAATTTTTTTAAAATGATGAAAAATTAAATTAAAATAATTCAAATTTTCAAATTTTCAAATTCTTTAAATTTATATTAAACATATCATGACCATAAGTATATTTTGAGATAAAATAAAAGACTATTTTCATAATTTACTCTTTTTTAAAAAGTTGCAAAATCACCACTAAAATATATTAGTTTTTTTTAAAAAAATTATCTAATAATTTTTATATCGTACTAATAGTTCACATGACAAGTTACTTAAAATGCTATCGTGAATGTCGTTTGATCACATAACAATTCAAATTAACAATATCGACTTAAAAATATATGCATAATTTTTATGAAAGACTATGATTAGACAATTTTTTAATCTACTAAAATCAAAAATTGAAACGATCGAAATAGAAAAAACAATTAAAGACAAGCAGTATTTATTGAAAATTAAATTAAAAATAAATAAATAAAAACAAGAGCAGTAAACAAGGTTGGAAGTTTGTCGATTAATTATAATACTACTACTAGGCAACATCATTTACCCTAGTTACTGCCTTCACAAGATTACATCATGACTCATCAATTTTAATGTATGCGTACGTTGAATTACTTGTTTGCCAAAATTTCACTTGAGAGTTGAAAATGCATACCAATGCAATGATAGTATTTTGAAGAAATTTAATATTTTCAATATTGCAAAAATGCTTTTGATCATCCAAACGAAATTTATATATATTAACACAATTCTACAACTATGGACGGTTATATCATAATTATAATTGTATGTATATGTTGAAGCTAATGAAATGAATTAACGTGGTTTCAAATTATTGGATAATTAAATTTATATATATTTTATATAATTCATAATCTAATTCAATTATTTTAACGTTGATAAAATAAATTGATACTTTTTCTAATGACCGATTCGATGCTACTTTTCAATGATTAAATAAAAGACTAAATTTATAAATAAGTAAAATCTTTAAAAAAAATGACAATATTACTGATTATTAGTTGCTCAATGACAAAACTAAAGTTGTTTATTTCTACATTGTAGAGCCTCAAATGTCTGTTGAAATTGATAATACAAGACACATGAATTGACGTTATGATAGAGAGAATCTTGTGTTAATTATAAAACAAACATACAATAAATACATTAAAATAGAAGCAACTGTAAAAAAAAAAAAAGTCTTTTAATGCTAATAACTAAAATAAAAAATTGCTATCGCAAATATTTGATTATGATTTTTTTTTTATAAATTGATTATGATTATTAAGTTCTCAAGTTCCGAAGTAACTTACATTCCGTAATTATTTTTATTCGGGTCACGGTTTGAATTAATTGAATGTTGGAAATAACTAGTCAGCATTTCGTGTTTAGGAATCTTTTGAGTTCAGATAAAATTTTAAAATATGAATTAAAAATTAAAATGTAACTGCACTCGAGAATTTTGAGGTCATTTATTTTTCTTACATGCATCCAGCATGACTTCAACTATTTGTTTTCACTGCTTTGACAAAATACTTAGCAATCATAATGGCAATTTACTAAAGATTTGCTTTCATTCACAGGGGAGTAGGTTGGATGTGCAAGTGCTTATAAGCATAATATTAATTTGTGGTAAAGACATGTTGTATTCTTTTCTAATTCAGTATTACATCGTTTAATTTTTTTAATTATATATTTTGTTAGACTCTCATCATCACCTTAGTAGTTTAATAGTTAATCATATAACATATTAACATATAACATATAATAAATTTAATTAACTTATACATATTCATTATTTGTTCAACCAAACAACACATTTTTACAAGATATTTCACATCCAACATCTTTTAGCATGTGTCTTTTGAGGTTAAGGAACTCATGTATAAATTACTTTTGGCATGGTTAAACCCAGTCTAACCCCAATTTAAATAGATAATTTTTTTTCTTTACTTCTGACGTCACTCCATTAGCACTAACATCAACCAGCCTGAGAGCTTTTGCCTTGGTCATGCTAGGCTCCACACAATTTGGGACTTGACGCCACCAAGTCAGAGAAATTTCTCTCACCTCACACCCAACGTCATTAACTCATGCTCGACGTGACCAAGTTTAGGGTTTAAGATTTAGACAAAGTCAAAAAGTTTTTTCTCTCCTTACGCTTGATACCACTGATCTTACGCCTAACGTAAGTGAGACAAAAGACCCTTAATTTGAGTCACGCTCGATGTCATGATGACACACCTAACATGATGGTGAAATATGCACGTAGTAGATTCACAAATTCACTTAATTCACCTAAAACTAAAAAAACAATCAACATACAATGCAAGATGTCATACATATACAACTTGAATCTAACCAATATATCTACATGCAGCCACAATCAATCAAAATCACCAAAATCCATCCGGACACGTTTCACAAGTAACAACTCTAATTTCATTCATCCAACATAAGTGAAATTAATCAACATGCAACTTCAACAATCAATCAAGATTTAGTTCTAACTTCCCCTACCTCAAAAGTCCAAGAGGGAGTGAGGAGATGAAGAAGACGAACTTTGAGTTATCATCAGAAAAGCTCGACTCTAATTCTCGTCTTCAACGACTTTGAATCGCCAACAAGCAATCTTAACTCTCAGGAGAAGGATACTACAATTACTCGGAGGTTAGTTAAAGAAGAGAGGTCTCATTGACTCCAAATTAATACTTATTTCTAACTTATCTATCTAATTAATGTTCTAAGAAATGAGCTTACGTAATTCAAATATATATAAAAAATATTATATACCTTCTATCTAAATTTATGTGAATTTCTTAAATTTTCACAGTTTCTCAACAATAAACATTAATACACTACCACAATACACAATTATTGATTAAAAAACAAAAAATGTACAATGATACATCTTTCATCCCAAATTATTTAAAAATGGATGAATGTTTTATGTTTCTATCACTGTCATGTAGAATTTGAGAGCAAATAATGTACTTAAAAAATAAGGTATAGGTTATAATTTTTTATTGAAAAAAATTAGAATTCTAATAAAATATTAAAATAAATATAATTATGTTAAAATTAATTATATTAAATTAAATCTATAATTATAATTTGAGTACTATTTTATGACTTTCAATTGAAGTACATAAATAATAATAATAATTTATCTATTACTTTAAAAGAGTTCAATTGTCAACTCTAACTTTTTGGTGTTGTACTGACCGCATTTCGCACCCGGGCTCTCAACCCGGGTTGACATTATAAGGGTCATCCCGGGCACGCGTTGAACAACGTCAGCCCGGAATCCGGACAGATCACGCCCGAGCCCGGAGATCTCGTCCCAGGCCAAAACCGTTCTCCAATTATACCATATTATGTCACAACGTGATCGTATCATATTATATGATATCGTATCATATCATATCTTATCTCAGGCCCAAAACAACCCTAATTCACACAAAGGTATGTGCATTATCTATACGAGACTCATACTCATACAAACCCTAACTTTGGCATCGGAGTCTCTTTTGCAGGTACCTCCCCCATCTTGGAGCACCAACACATCAAGCAAAGGAGGCTCACTGATCTTACTGGGCAGACCATCCCTACGGCCAAATTCCGGTAAGAACATTTGGCGCCCACCGTGGGGCCGATCAGACCAAGCTCTCATCGGCCACCTGCATGGTTTCTACCAGAAGCCATATTAGACGAGCAACAGATAACACAAGCAACTCAACTACCATGGACAGCGATACCGCGACCCTGAGGCGTTTGGTCGAACAAGTCGAGCAGATGCGGCGACAGCACGACGCCGACCTCCAGAATATGCGTGCCCAACATGAGAATGACCTCGCAGCGATGCGCACCGCTAACGAAGCAGACCTAGCGGCGCTACGTGCCGAGAACGAGCGCATCCGCACCCAGCTCCCTCGGCATCGCCCCGGCCAGCCACCGCACGACAGCGGTGATCATGAGGAGGAGGCGCATTCAGCCCCCCATTCCCAAGCAACCACCAAGGCACCACATTCACAGCCCGCCACGCACCGGTCTCATGCATCAACACACAGATCAGGGCAGGGCACCAGCAAGGACCCCACTCATGTCTCCGAGGGCCAAGAGCCTTTCCGCCGTCATCCCTTTGTGAACGGCATCATGGAGACTTCGTTACCCCGCGGGTGGAAGCCCCTCCACCTCGACCGCTACGACGGCACTACGGACCCCGATGAGCACGTCGACGCGTACACGACTTTGGTAAACCTTTACACTAACAGTGACGCTATACTGTGCAGGGTCTTCCCGACCTCGCTTAAAGGACCCGCGCTCCATTGGTACACCCAACTGCCGGCAGGGTCCATTGACAGTTTCGCCACCTTGGTGCGGCGGTTCACGGCACAGTACGCCACCAGCCGACCTCACCACACAACCTCGGCCGCCTTGGCCAACCTCAGACAGAATGACGATGAGCCCCTACGGGCCTTCATGGAGCGCTTCTCTAACATATCAGTCCGGATCCGAAATCTAAACCCGGAAGTCGCCCTACACGCCATGCTCATGGCACTGAAACCCGGATCGTTCATCGACAGCCTATGTCGCAACGCCCCTCGCGATATGCACGAACTACGCGCCCGCGCCGCCGGCTACATTCAAATGGAGGAGCACGCGGCCTTCCGCGACCAGGTTCGCGGTAAGGGCCCCGCTAAACCAGAACAGGGCCACAAAGACAAGGTTAAAGTCAACAACGACAGCCAATTCAAGAAGTCAGCCACGATAAACAGATCCGGGAGGTACGACTTCTACACCCCTCTGAACGCCCCAAGAGTCCACATTTTGGAGGAAGCCAGTAACAGCAACCTGCTAGACCTCCCACCACCCGGCCACACACCAAACACTGCTGACAAGTCCAAACACTGTCGGTATCACAGAAACTATGGTCATACCACAGACGAGTGCCGCACACTCCGGGACCGCATCGAGGAACTCATCCAGGCAGGTCACCTCAGCCACTACATTTAGCGACAGCCAGGCTCCCGAGGTGGCTTCGGAGGCCGGGGACGCGGGAGAGGCCGCGGATCAGGAGCTCGGGGGGACCTACCCACAGGACCTCAGCAAAACGCCAATGGCGCAGTACAGGCTGAAATAAGCCAGGAGACCGAACCAGCCCCCCTGCGGGGAATAATCAACACAATTGCAGGCGGCTTCGCCGGAGGAGGTGCCAGCAGCTCAGCCCGAAAAAGACACCTCCACAGTATCAACTGCGCGCACTCCACTGCCTCGATACCCTACAAGAGCTCACCACCAATCTCTTTCTCCGACGAGGACTACGCAGGGATCAGCCCCAATCAGGATGACCCCATGGTCATCGGGGTAGAAATTGCAAACTGGGAAGTCCAAAAGACACTCATCGATCAGGGGAGCTCGGTAGACGTCCTGTATTGGCCAACTTTCCTCAAGCTCAACGTCCCTCACTCTCTCATCCAGCCGCATACAGAGCCCCTAGTTGGCTTCGCTGGTGAACGGGTTCAGACCCGCGGATACGTGGACCTGCTCACAACCTTTGGCACACCCCCGGACGCCAGAAGAATCATGGTCCGATACCTCCTCGTGGAGGCCAACACCTCCTATAACATCATAATAGGGAGGCCGACCTTAAATCATCTCGGCGCGGTGGTGTCCACCCCGCACCTCACCATGAAGTTCCCAGGAAAGGACAGAATAATTATCTCCGTCAGAGCAAACCAGAAGACAGCTCGGCAATGCTACGCCGAAAGCCTGAGGATCTCCGCGTCCGGCAAGGAGGGCAAGAAGAGTCCCCCCACTACATGCCCCTAAACTCTAATTTCACATTTGTAAAAGCGAAACCGCGCACTCTTTTCCCGCCTCCGTCCTAAACGGAGAGGGTTTTTAACGAGGTATGGCAGGATTATCTAATAATATTCTCCTTTTCGCTCACTCATTGCATTTCCTTAAATATTACCGCATCAATTACTGAAAACACGAAAATAGAACCCCCGTAATTCAATCGCGCGCGTAAAACCCGAGGTCGAGTACGAACCCTGGTATTCTTGATAAAGGTCGAGTTCGAACCTTAAAAATGCAAACCCGAGGTCGAGTACGAACCCCGGTATCCTTGATAAAGGTCGAGTTCGAACCTTAAAAATGCAAACCCGAGGTCGAGCACGAACCCTGGTATACTTGATAAAGGTCGAGTTCGAACCTTAAAAATGCAAACCCGAGGTCGAGCACGAACCCCGGTATCCTTGATAAAGGTCGAGTTCGAACCTTAAAAAGGCAAACCCGAGGTCGAGCACGAACCCCAGCACTCTCGTTAAAGGCCGAACACGAACCTTAACCCATTCATTCGCAAAAATCCGAGGTCCAGTTCGAACCTTAATCAAACGTCAAATCTGAGGTCGAGTACGAACCCCGACGCTTTCTTCAAAGGTCGAGTCCGAACCTTAATGGAACCCGCTCGCAATTTACGAAGTCAAATGCAAACCTCGACGCTCTTGTCAAAAGTCAAGGTCGAACCCTAGTAACTCATTCGGAGGTCGAGTCCCGACCACATACCCGAAATCGAGTTCAATCCATGACAAAACATGCATGACCCTAAACTTAAGGGCGGACATGGACCACTTATCCAACCTACTACACTCCGGCTTGAGGTCGGCGCAATACCTCGACGCTAATAAATCAAGGTCATCAAGCCTCTACAGAGACACTCACCCAAACAGAAGTTCGAAGTCACGCCCGAACCTCGTTTAACATACAAGGTCGAGTATGAGCCTCGATGCTCCCCCTTAAAGGTCGAGTCCAAACCTAACCAAGTCGCCTAATTCAAAATCCGAGGTCGAATACGAATCTCAACACACACACGAATTCTCCCTTAAAGGTCGATACCAAACCACTAACCTGAGGACAACTTTGAACCCTGGCAAAACACACCCCACTCTCGATACCGGGGTCGAATTCGAACCCCGGCACGACCAACTTAGGATTGAATTCTGACCTTGACTCCAGCCTAGGGTCATTTATAAACTCTCACAACAATTACAAAGTCACAATTTGAGATCGAATACGAATCTTAACACATTCATCTACGGCCAAATTTCGGTAAGAACATTTGGCGCACACATTCATCTACGGCCGAGTCCAAACTTCCACGAAAAACCCTACTGAGCAAGCAACTAAGGCCGACCTCGAATCTCGACGTCACTAGCGCAAGATAAGAGGTATCACCCGATACAAAAGCATATAACAGACGCCAAACATGCGCTTCAAACAGCGCGAACAGCCAAAATTAAACCCAAAACGAACAAAATAGAGCAACATGCATACATGTATACAAGCAAAGTTCACAAGATTTAGTACATCAATTCACGCCAAAGAGAAAGGAAACCAAAATTACAAAGAAAACCTAAGCGGAGGCATTTTCACTAGAACTGTCGTTAACATCGTCCTCCGAAACAATCCTCCCACGACGGACCACCTTCTCCACATGCATCGAGGAGAAGTCGAACCCGGGAGCAAGAAGTCGTGCCTGACGGGCAGCCTTCTGAAAGCCCCTCTTATGCTCTGCCACGACGGAGCGCTCCATCTCGACGAGCCGTCCTTCCACGACCGCTTTCCCCGCTGCCAGCCCCACGAGCTCTACTCTCAGCGCAGCAATCTCATCCTCTCGACCACCCAGAATGGCCTCACTGCGGAGACGCTCCTCAGCCGCCGCTGCCAACTCCCCCTTTAGAGAGGCCACAACATCCTCTAAGACCCGCACCTGGTCACGGGAGGACGTCACCTCGTCCTCCAAAGAACGGGCCCGCGCCCGAGAAAAAGCGGCGAGCCCCTGCAGCTCCCCCACTCGAGAAGCATAAGCCTCATTGGACCGCAATGCAATCTCAAGAGATTTCTGCACCTGCGCAAGGTCGCTACGCGCGGTCCGGAGCTCAGCCTCCCGCCGCTTCGCCTCATCAAGAGCCGCGGTGAGAGTCTTGTTATCCTCCCTCAGGATCTTGTTCGCCTCCTTCCATGGCTGAAGCCGGCCCTTCACCTTAGCCAGCTCCTGCTCTTGCTTGGCCAGCTCCTGCTCCCGCTTAGCCAGCTCCTGCTGCTGCTTGGCCAAGTTTTCTCGCTGCTGGCCCCACTTGGGTTTTCAGTGACTCATTATGCCTATCACCCTCTGCAGCATGACCTGGGCAGCATCAAAACTGTCCTCGAGACCGATCCTGTCAATCAATCCCTGGTCCTCGGAGCTCAACGAACCCTGAGGAAAGAACCTCTCCGCGGTCACCCCCGCGCTCCATAATGAATCCATACCGGCGGACGCGCTCACGTGATCCAGCCGCACCGTATCTATCCCCTTCCCAAAGTGATGGGACAGATATTGGGTCCGGGAAGGCCCCTGCGATGAGCCCGCCTGCAAACACCAGCCCCGCATCACAAATAGATAAGGAGACATGCGAGAAAGCCACAAAAACAAAACAAAACAAAAAACCAGACTCACCCCAGCAGCCTGGGCGGCCAGCCCGGAAGCCTGCACCTCAGGATCAGCGGCATTTCACGCCTGCACCTCAGGCTCAGCGGCTTTCCCCGCCTGCAGCTCAGGCCCAGAGGCACTTCCTGCCTACAAAAAATCACCCAGATCAAACAGCCAGACAACATAGCAAAAAGCCAGAGTGAAAAGTCCGAGAAGACAATACTTACCACCTTGGCAACTCGGACGGTCTGCTCGGAAACGCAGACCTCCACCTCAGCAACGCCAACCCCGCCCTGCAAAGGGATCCATAACGCCTCAAAAAACAAAGACGGGGAACTAACACGGAAAACACGTGCATATGATAAGCTACTCACCTCGGCGTCCGGTGCAGTAAGCCCGACACCCTGCACCACCTCCGCCGTAGCCACTGGCGAGGCCTCCTTGGCCGGAGGGCTGTCGGTGAGATCCACAGCGTCCACAACCCGGGAGGTCGCCTCCTCGACATCGTGAGAAGCGGAGGTCCCCCCGACCTCCTCCTTCCCCCTCTTCCTCTTCCGGTGGGTCTTTAGGGAGACAGCATCCTCCTCCGGAGGCTCAGGAACCTCGAGCCCGGAAACATTGTAGCGGTGTTTAAGCTGACGCCACAAGTTTCTGCCCATAATGCCTGCAGAAAAGAAACAGAAACACATCAATAACCGACAACCACACAAGTCCTAAAAACCTACCAGAGCACATAATACTCACTCTCTAGGCCCCTCTCCCTGAAAGGCGAATTCGCAAGCGACAAGACGAGCTTGCAATCCAACGGACGAGGGAGCGCGACAAGATTCTTGATGGCGGCCGTCTCCGCGGCCGTCACCTTCAGATCCCCCAAACCGTGAAACCGGGACGGCTTGGGACACCAATAGAATGGAAACCTTGGCAAACCGCCGAAGTAGAACACCTCGTCTTCCAAAGGGTCAACACCCACAAGGGCGACCCGGAAAAACTCCTGCTTGAAATTTTTATACGATTGGGAGTAGGGAGTAAACAGGCCCCCATCCCTACTCCCGCTCAGGGACAAAATTCCATAAGGCGGAACGCCCATCTTCAACTGATAAAAATGAAGAAAGACGCGAAGAGACACCTCTATACCTAGAACTGTACACAGGACCTGAAAAGCCCTCAAAAAACCCCAACTATTGGGATGCAACTGGCAAGGAGCCGCGTTGATGAAATTCAAAAAATCGCACTCAAACTGGGTAAAAGGAAGACAGACACCCAAATCCCTAAAAAAGCATTGATATACATAGAAATGAGGGGGATCAGTAGACCTCCCCATATACACGCCCTCATCAGCCTGACAGGGCTCAAGCTGAATCATGTGGGAAATGGAGGAATCGCAAACCCTATGCGCTCTCCGAAACGCATTCACTTCGAGGAAAGAACGAAAAATGCTCTGAACCTCGGCCACCTCGCGTTTGACCCAGTCGTAACTAGGAACGCCCGACTCTGGGCCCCTAGGTGGCGGCGAATCTTTCTTCTCAATAGTGACCCTTCCAGCGGCCACCACCTTGCCACGCGCCTTGCCCCTGGCAGACGCAGAGGATCCGGCACCACTTCCACCGGCCATGAAAAAAGAGAAGAAGCAAATAAAAAGGAAGTACCTGGTACTCCTCCTCAGAAAACAACCCTACCAAAGAAGGGACCACCGGAAACGACGACGGCGACGGAAGCGCAAAAGAGAAAGGAGGTAAAGGGAACCAAGAAAAGCTCTCGTACTTGAGAAGTCAGAAGAAAGACAGGGAAGAGACGCGAGAAGAGAGAAAGGCTAAAACTCTCCCCGAAATTCAAAACCGACGCGACACGTGTCAGTTGAAAGGCACACCCGACGACACACTTATTACCAAACCATCATTAAAAAACCGTCACTGCCCCCAATACGTCAATCAAACGTCTCCAGAGCATGAATAGTCACGACACGTGGCGAGCCTCCAGCTAGCGTACGCGCAAAACCACCTCTCCTCTCTTGAGCCCGACCTTAACTCCTCGGCCTACGGCCTTCGGAGCTCGGAGGGCTAGTGTACTGACCGCATTTCGCACCCGGGCTCTCAACCCGGGTTGACATTATAAGGGTCATCCCGGGCACGCGTTGAACAACGTCAACCTGGAATCCGGACAGATCACGCCCGAGCCCGGAGATCTCGTCCCAGGCCAAAACCGTTCTCCAATTATACCATATTATGTCACAACGTGATCGTATCATATTATATGATATCATATCATATCATATCTTATCTCAGGCCCAAGACAACCCTAATTCACACAAAGGTATGTGCATTATATATACGAGACTCATACTCATACAAACCCTAACTTTGGCATCGGAGTCTCTTTTGCAGGTACCTCCCCCACCTTGGAGCACCAACACATCAAGCAAAGGAGGCTCACTGATCTTACTGGACAGACCATCCCTACGGCCAAATTCCGGTAAGAACAGGTGTGATTGTCGATTGAAGTCGGTTCACAAACGATAATGACTTTTTTAATTAAAAAAATCTTAAAAAATACCTATTTTTTTATAATATTTTCAAATTTTAAATAAACTGACAGATATATATTCAAAATAAATTCTACCCAAGCATTTTATTTGAAGGATTGTTGTAAATGTATATTCATTTTATATTTTATTTTATTATAAATAAAAGAATAAAAATAGAATAATTTCAAGACCAAAAGTTATTCTCGTTTTTTAACAATAAAAATTTAAGAATCAATTAAATTTTTTTTAAGAGCCTTCACCGAATTAGTAACCTTGTTTCTCGCAGGCAAGCATCCATATACCTCTCGACGTGATTTAGATTGGCGAAAAAGATGGTTTGAATAGGAAAACACGCTGCTTGGCATATCTAATCCATCCACATTATTAACAAAACTCTAAACTGATTTAAAAAGATAGAAACTACTGTGTGAAGAAAAGTAAATACTGAGTAAGAGGAAGAATAATTACAAGGTATGTAAGAGTGAATGTATTGGGACTGCTAAAACACCGTTTTCATTGCTTCTGGGAGCTTGTTGCTTTCTCACAGATGTTGTGGTCAAGGAGAAAAAACATCAATTATGTATATAATCAATGTTGTATCTGTAAATCAATTTTGTAAAGTTGACATCACTTGTAAAAATGTCATTGTGTTGGTTATTAAATCGGTTGCAGAACAATCTATTTAATAATTTGACTTGGTACAGACTAATTTTGCATTAGTGATACAATATACAAACATTTAGATTATTATGAAAATTATAAACATTTGATTCAAAATTGACACTTTTTATTTCAATTAAAATATTTTTTTATTTTGTCAAAAAATATTGAATTATTTTTTAAAACATTACTATTTTGTTTTTATATGAACTTGGCAGATAACAGATAAATTAATTGGTGGAAGGGAAGATAGTATATTTGAGGCAATTGATGTTTATGGATTAGTTTGAGTTTGACTAAATTCGTTACTTAATTTGATAAAAAAAATTTAATGATTCAGTTTAATTCATGTAATTTTTGTTAAATTCAAATTCAACCAACCATATCATGACTTGAATTAAATTTAAAAATCAAAACCAACTATATCAAACCTATATATGAACATATTTGAATAGATTTGAACAAATTGAATTTGATTCAAATATTCGAAAAATCCAATCTAACGCATTTTTCTAGATTCACAAATTACTTAAATTCATGAACACCATAACATAAGGATAAATTACTTACAGATAAACAGTGCACTCATGTGAATAATATAAATAATTTTTCAACCAATTTTATGATAAAGCGATAAAAATAAAATTATCACTCTTATTTTTTATTGGTTTGGTTGGAACTTGGAAGATATATTACTATGAAAAGATAATATTAATAAAATAATAATAATAATAATAATAAAAATAATAACTTATCTTATTACATTATTTCTTTTTCTTTTTCTGTTCTCTTTTAATTCTTTAAATAATAAAGGAAACAAAATAAGAAAATTTACCAATAAAAGAATCAAATCAAATAAATAAATAAAAAGAAAAACAATCTATGTACTTTATATTATCATTTAAATTATAAATTATTATTTATGATAAACTATTAATTTTAATAAAAGTACTTTAAAATCATATGGACTATGATGTTTAATTGTTGGACAATATGAATATTTACACATTAACCATTAAACTCTAAAAAAAATGACAAATAAGATGATGAAAAAATAGAATTGGTAAAATTGGCCCAGCTTGATAGCCCCCTAGGTCATGTGGAGTTTAGTTCATAAATTTAAAATTTGAAAATAAAATGAATAATTTGGTCCAAACCGATAGGTAGAGGAGTTAGTCAGGCCCAGGAAGTATATGTTGAAAAGTCACCGAGCCCATTGATATCATTTAAAAATTTAAATAAAATAAAAATAAAATAATAGATTAATTTGGGGAAGTTAAACTAGAAAGAAAGTTTCTGACAGGTCTAGTAATAAAAAGGAGCAGAAGCATTAGTTTACGCAGCAGATAAATGGCGTAACCTCCGGCGGCAGATAAATGCTCTCTCCGTTTTCAAAAGAGAAAGCAACGGTCCAAAGGAAACACATGCAATGCTTCTACGGAGGAACAAACAGTAGAGGTATGTTATTCTTACCTTCTCTCGATCCAATATTACATTTCAATTTATTTTATCTTTACTTTCGGCAGAACCGAAAGATTCTTTCATGCAATGATTTGGTATGACATTCTCTTGTAATAGAAACCATGCCAGCATAAGAAACATTAACAATATTGAACATGCAGCATCATAAAAGAACAACATCGGACTTGCTAAGAAACATAAAATAAAATGCTATAAAAGAAAAGCTCACTCTGCTCTTTTTTTTTTCTTTCTTTTTTTTCTGTTACCTTCAAGAGTTCAAGGTCTATTTCCGACTCCTTTTTGCTCTCAATAACGTTTTCACAAACGCTCATTTTTTTTATATATATTTTTTAATAATTATTATTATTTTACAATACAGCTAAGTTCTTTTTTTATTATTGATAAAGATGTTTTTTTAATGATTAATAAGTAATTTTATCACTTAAAAACATTGTCAAAAGTTTGATCATTGTTGATTATAGAAAAACATTTATTTATTGGAAGAGGTTAATACTTAAACATTTAAACATATTTCTTTTATCTCAAAAGATTAGCCTTTAGTTTTTGGTTAAAGGATTATTTAGTTTAGAATTTTTTTTGACTGAACAAAAATATATTCTTATTATTTTTTTATAATTTTATTTTTCTGTCAAGTTACTTTTTTTATTTTTTTTATTTTTTATCATTTAAGTTGAACCTATTGAGCCACCCGGACTCGGCCAATACTTCTTAACTCTTAATTTATTTATTTTTTCTTTCATTTTTTGTTTTCTGTATAGAAAAATATTAATAATATAATTTTTTATTGATTAAAATTCATTAAAATTTATAAAATTGTGTTAATTGCACTCTTATTTAATAAATGCTTGTACATTTTTTAAATAACTTTTAACCAATAAAAAATGTGTTAGAAGAAATATTGTATTAAATAGTGTTTTTACTAGTACTAATCATACTGTATATATTTTTATAATTATGAAAGTTGGTTACAAATCACTCCTTCATAAAATAATAGCAATACTAAATAAATAAAATAGGTAATGCCATAAAAAAAAAACTTATATATATGTTTTTATTTGTTTATACAAAAAAAAAAACTGTTGGACACCAATAACTTATGGGACATCTATGAAATAGAATAATAATAAAAATAGAAATATAAGTATAATACATTTATGATATAATAAGAAAAAAGAGATACAAATAATTAATGAATACAGTATAAAATGTTGGGGGTCCAAATATCATGATTTGGCTTCAACGTTACATTATTTATATATAAAAAAAATATGTTTTAATTCGTTCCCAAAAATAAATGTGCAAAACAAAGAATGATTTTCTAAAAGTAAAAGTATTTTATTTTTTTTATTCATCAATTTATTTATTTTTCTTGCTTATGATGTAAAATTTAGTACTTTCATATGTAAAATCTATAACTTAAAAGCATGAATATTAGGCGATGAGGGGAAACTACAACTTTCAAGTTATTCTTTTGCTAACGGTAAATGCTAATTATCCGCATCATTTTGGGGAGTAAAAAAATAAATAAATAAAAATTTAAGAATATATTTTGAATAACTCTTCATTAAGCACATAAACTTGATTAAAGTTTTATGGTCTATGGTCATTTTGAGGAGTAAAAAAAAAATGAATATATTTTGAATAACTCTTCATTAAGCACATAAATTTGATTAAGGTTTTATGGTCCATGGTTATAGGCCCGTATGTTGTCTCTTTTGCCTTCCAACTGCCATCCGACAACTTTGGGTGCGTCATTTTTGTTTCACAGCAGACATTTCTTTTATAAACTGTTTTTGGTCCATGGGCTATTCTTCACTAAAATTGCATTTCATCTTTTAAGTTTTTTTTTTTTATCATATTGAAATAATATTATAATATTTATTTTCTCTGATAACTTGTTTTCCTTCTCATATAATGTCGGTATAATATGTTGACTAAAATAGGAATAAAGAAAAAAAAAGATAAATCAGGTGATGAAAAGATACATTGACAATATAAATTAGTTTTATATTTATATACAATTACAAGTTATGTTAGGTTATTAATTTTTATCATAAATAAGTAAAAATATACAAATAGTAATATCTAATTAGTTGATAATATAAAGTTATTTCACAATATTAGTACATGAACATTAATCTCATAAAAAAAATGTGAGATGTGAAAAATAATGTAATTATATTTTTAATCTTATGTTCCCCTTAAAATTTGTGTTTCAAGTAGTAAAATTATATTTTTTAATCAAGTTGTTTAAATTAAAATTTAGTTTTCATAATACTCATTTTATGTATCTTAACATTCTTAACAAAAAATAATTTGTGTTTTAATAAGTATATGATAATAATATGTCATAAAAAACGTTAGTATTTGGTGAAGGTATAAATTTGTCTTTCTAAATCAAAATTCAAAAAATGATCTATTCATTATTTTTGTTTTATTTAAATAATTCAAGCTATTATATTTAAGAGACTTTTCAAATGATAAAAAGTTTTTTTTTTTTTTTTTAAAAAACTAGGTGAGAATTAAAGAAAAAATTTACGTATTTAAAAAATGTCTCATTAACTCTTCACAAATTTGCCCTATTTTTATTCCTTTTTTTTTTTTTTTTTACCGTTTTACTTTCTTGAACTCACATGATTTTTGTCCCTAAAAGAAATCCTCGATTTTTTTTTAATTCACGTGAATTGCCAAAGAAATCCTCAATTCTTTATTTCTTTAGGAGTGATGACATATGGATAAAAAAGAAGAAGAGTAATGATAATATGTTTCAGAGTATAAAATATACTTAAATTTAATAATTAAAATTATGATTAACTTATAATTTATTATAGATTTAAATATATTTTTGAACTCTTAAATTTATGATAAATTTATTTTTAATTTTTTAATTTTAAAATTGATCTTTTTAGGATTTAGGGTTCCTTAATCTTGTTTTATTTTTTATATCCAAATTTTATTAAAAAAATTATCAAATATTATCGCATAAAATCTATTACTAGTGTTTTTTTGTCAGTGAAAATATCATATCAAATTTGGTTGATGTTGCATAGTCATCTCAATTTGTTACTTTTAAATATGTTATTGGTGACTTGAGAAAAGAAAACAAGATTTTAAAAAAAATTTAGAGACTAAAATAATAATTTTAAATTTGAGGAACCAAAAATAAATTTACTCTAAATTTAAGAGATTAAAAACATATTTAAGTCTTTATTATATGTTTAATTATATTTTTATCCTTCAAATATTACAATTGTATGATTTTAATCTCTAAAATTTTTATTAAGTAATTTTAGTCTCTCAAATATCACAATTGTGTTATTTTTTGGTCTTTCAAATTTTAGTTAAGTAATTTTAATTTTTTTAAATATCACAATTTTATATTTTAAGTAGTTTAAAATCTAACAATTGTGTGTGTATGTGCGTAATATTTTAAAAATTATACAATTATTTACTTATTTAATAAACATATTATAATTTTCATTCATATATCAAATGATGTATATTTATTATTATTATTAAATAAGGTTTTTTTTATATATTATTGGTATTATATTATTATTCATAAATTAATCTTAGTCAACTTTCTTTCTATTTTTTTATTTATATATGTGATCTTTTTTAACAGTCTATCTCTTTTTAATTTATCATTTTTTTATCTCTTTCAATTTATTTCTTTTTATTTTTATCTCTAAACTAAATTTTAAATTTTAAAATTTTAAAACTTTAAAAATAATAAAATTTAAAAATAACTTTATATTAGAATTTAAACTATTCACTGATGATAAACATGTAGATCAACTGATAAGATATTCTTTTAACTTAATCAACAGTTTCAAATAGGATCAACTCTATCTTGAACAGGATTGTTTCCAACTGTGAGATAGAACAAGAATTTTTTTTTTATTCATCATGAATTTTAATTTATGAGATGAAGTCAAAGTAGGAAATAAAAAGAGTGTGAAATCTAAATATTAAATTTTGTGAACAGGAGAATTTAATTTGTGCATGAACCAAAAAAGAATTATACTAACAAAGATACTTGATATCCAATGCATTACAGATTGCAGGGACATGCACAACAGGGGCTTGACGCGGTGCACGTACTGACGCACCTATTCTCATTGTCATCAAATTCAATATGAGTGTTTCTTTGACTTTCTTATTTTCCTATTCAATTAATCTTTCTTCTTTTACCAAAAAGATTTTTTCCATCAACATCACGCAATAAATAAATAGCAAAATTTATCACTAGTAGCCATAGCCATTGTGATACACATACACTTTCAAGTTTCACACCAATGGCCAACAAAAGAGAAAAGCCTGAGAGAATAATTTGGCTAGATGACCAACCTGGGGAGGAATGGTGTTTTGAATGCAAGGACGGTGGCCAACTAGTCCTTTGTGATCATGAGTGAGTCTTCTTTTTTTTTTTCACCAAAATGTTTACTTACTTTTGTGCTAGTTTATGGGTTTCAAATCAACATGTTTGGTTATATTTCAGGAACTGTGGCAAAGTTTATCACCCTAAGTGTGTAGGGAGGGATGGTTCTTATTTTGACACCGTAAAATCTTGGGTTTGTGGTAAGTTCATTGGATCTATTGATAATATGTTCTATGCAACGTATCTTAGTTCCAGTGATAGAAATACAAGTGTAACGTTTTGCATGCATTGAAATTTATGGTTTTGTAGTATGTATTCTCTCTAGGGAGGTTGAAAATATAATGACGTGCTGTCTATATATTTTCATTTTCAGGTAGGCATTTTTGCAACTATTGCCATGAACCTCCTGAGTTTAATTGCCTTGGCTGTCAAAATGCTCTGTGCGAAAATTGTTTTGCTGTCTCATCTGAATTTACTGTTGTTCGTGGAGTACAAAGTTTATGCATTGACTGCTTGGAGATTGTGAAGATTATAGAACAAAATTTGAACCATGACTCGGAGGGGGTAGGTCTCATAACTTGTGGATTTCAATCATTTTTAACAAATATACTTGCTTGTTATATACCCTTGCTTCTCTTAATATAATTGCACTATCAACTTGTAAGTTATAACATATTAACATTTTTTTTTCTCTGTTTAAACCCAACAATTTCATGCCTTCCTGTTTAACTGTTTTGGAGAGTATACCATCATGAAACCAAACATGTTTAGTGAAGTTATACATGTTGGTTTTTTAGTAGAAAGAAAAAATGATTTTAAGAATATGCAGAGAATCACTAAACTTTTGTTGATCTTGGGCTTTATAAATAGACCTAAAGTGTAACAAAATTCAAATACCATCTTCATAATCTTAAAAACAAACCGATAATATTCTAGATAATATTCTAAAGTATAAATAAATGTTATGAATAAGATTCTTATGTTTACCTCAACTATATCCTAAATATCTTAAACATAATTAATAAATTTTTAAAACCTGTTTGAATATTAACTTAAAAGTACTTTTGGAAATTTCTCTACCAAAAAATACTCTTTATTTTTACTAGGAAAGTTTTTAAAAACGCTTCTATCTTGTATTCCAAACAAACTCTTAAAAACTATATTTTTCATTTTTAATTTGTGAACATTTAGGCATATTTTTTTTTTTAAAATAACGTCATGGATTTGAAAGAAAAAGAAAAGAAAACCTCATGTGATAATGGTGCAAAAAAGGGAAATTGGATGACATTATCATGATAATTTTGTGAAAGCTAAACACATTTTATGTTTCCAAGTGTAATAATAAGAATAAACACCCATTTGGTGCATGAATTTGGAAGATATTGTCATGTTAATTCCTAAAACTAAAAAATTGTCAAATAAGTCTCTAAAAGTGCAAATTGACAATTAACAATTATTTGTCCAAGACAAAAAAAAAAAATGTATGACTAAAATGATAATGTTGATATATATTCATGGTTTAAATTTAAAATGATAAGAATTAATTAAACTTAAGGATTTATTTAATATTTTAAGAATTTATTTAACAATTTCTTAATTTCAGAAATTAATATGACAAAGTCTTTTAAATTAAGGGGCTAAAGTGAGTGTTTACTCATAAAATTAATCTGGAATATTAACATTTGGAATCATGTATGGTGAAAACATAGCTTCAATCTTGTAGATAAAAAAAGTGTCTGGTCAGGTCTTTGTACTACAGATGAGTACAGAACCAAAATTGTAAAGTCCATTTCTTTTTGGTTGAACCGCTTAACTGATATATGTTTTGCAATATTATTCATATTGTTATCCCTGTTGTTTTTATGTTCAGTTTATGTTTAAAGAGAGGTGATCTGTATATTTACTTTTAAAACTTGTTTTTTCCTTGCAGAACAAAATAAGCTTGGATGATAGAGAAACATATGAATGTCTATTCAAGGAATATTGGGAAATTGTTAAGGAAAAAGAAGGACTGACTGGTGAAGATATCTCTGCTGCACAGCTCAATTGCCAAAAGGCTACAAATTTTATGCATCAAAAAAATTTGAGTAGAAGTGAAGAAGGAAAACAAAATGACTCTACGTCGTGGGATAGTAAAGATATCCTCACAGAAATTGCTAAAGTTAAAGAAGGACTGACTAGTGAAGATATCTCTGCTGCACAGCCAAATTACAAAAGGGGAAAAAAATTTATGCATCATAAAAGTTCGAGTGAAGATGAAGAAGAAAAACTAAATGACTCTATGTCATCTGATAGTGATGAAGGTTATAAGCCACCCAAACGGAAGAGGTATAATTTGGAGAAGTTTGTGGGATGGGGATCAAAACCTCTCATTAGCTTCCTTGCATCCATCGGAAAAGATGAAACTGAACCATTAACACAATGGAGTGTAACTTCTCTCATACATGAATACATTAAGGAGAAAAATCTTCATGACCCTAAATACAGGGGAAAGTTCCTCCCTGATGAAAAGTTGTTTCCTATATTTAGAAAGAAAGTTGTGTCAAAAAGTCAGATATATTCTCTACTAAAGTGTCATTTTGCCAAAAAGTTGGATGATTCATCTTCAGAGAAAAATGATAAGCAAATAAAAAATAGCTCTTCAGACAAGCATGTCAATGATCGGCCAAAATGCATGAAAAGCAGATTGTCAAGCTTAATTGGAAAATCTGTATTGAGAAAGGGAGATTTTTTTATCAAAAGTAGCCACTTTGCATCAATGAGTGTCAACAATATAAACCTCATTTATCTAAAACGAAGTTTGGTGCTAGAGTTCTCAAAACAGCCTGAAACTTTCATGAATAAGGTTGTTGGAACTTTTGTCAGAGCCAAAGTGGATTCCAGTGATTCTAAGCAAAGGAAGTCTCACCATCTTGTGAGAGTTGTAGGTAATGAATCACATACAGATCTCAAAGTCTGATCTCAAAGTTACTTTATATTTTTTAAAGTAGGTCTATGTATATAAATGATTGACCATTTTTCTTGTTTAACTTCTAGGTGTTGTATTCTCTGAAATGTCTAATGGAACTCTCTTGCAAGTTTCCTTCATGACTAAGGCCATTCCCATTTCTGATCTCTCTGATGAAGATTTCACAGAAGTAAATTATTTGCCATGAACCTATTATTATGTTTCTGGAATCACATATGAACATGTAGTTGGAAAGACATCTTTCCAAGTATTTCCAATGCATTGTTACTTTGGAAATAATATGGTTATTACATTCTTTTAAGTATTGACTCTCTCATTATCCTAAAATACTGTGTTACTCTGCTTTACAGCAAGAATGTGAGGATTTGCAGCAAAAAGTGAAAGCCAACTTGCTCCCAAAATTAACTGTTGTAAGTTGTTAGATACATAACAAAAACTAGTGTTTTCCTATGATGATTCTGAAACAGGAATTAAAAATTTGAAAATTAGTGTAATTGGAAACCATATTTCTACTACTTATTCTTGTATCTATTATTGTCTTGGTGTAGTTTATAGTCAATCCCTGAATGAATCTTGACATAACTTAGAAAATTGGAGTTGCTTTCCACTAAATATATCACAAATTTAACTAATTTGTTTTCTCCATTGGCGTTTGGCAGGTGGAGGTTGAAGAAAAGGCTAGAAGTCTTCACGTGGATATAACAAAACATGTATGCATCTCTTACTCTATGCTAAATGAGCATTTATTTTTGTTCCACTACTGGTTCAAAATTTCTGATCAATATCTAGATTAGATGCATTTCTGGATTCTAGCAATTAAAGACTCAGATATGAGATATCAATGCACCAAATACAGTAGCCAAACCTTTTAATAAAATAATCGTAGTTCAATTCTTCGCAAATTTAAAACATACAAACTGAATGTTACTGTACATGATTGAGTGGAATTTGAAGTATTTTTGATATATAGGTGTTGACAGAAACATAGTTGGATGAAGTTATTATAATTTTTTAAATGTCAAATAGGCCCTTATATAGGACTGATATAAAAAGAATAGATAAAGGTAAAAAGTCTATTTTGTTATATAATTTTACATAATTTTCTTCCCCATTCCATTACGAAAAAATGGCTTTCATACTACATGGAGGGTTTTTGGCCCCATTCAGTTGTCCTACCATTCTACTCTGTTGTTAAAAATTGTTCCAAACTATGAATTTTACTTTATACTCATTCAACTCTTTTTTACTATCATCTTAGATTCCTACCTATTTATGTGTTGCCAACAAGGCAAGTTATTTAATTAATTGATTCATGAGTTTTTGCAACAAAGAGTTCACAAATATAATTCTTGATATTCTTGCAATGTGTGATTCATTTTCTTCTACTATATGTTACATGTGTATTTTGGTTTTAATATTTGTTAAATTGCCAGCTTGTGAATATGTCATTCTTGTATTTCTGATCATCCTACTTTATGATTTTGTTCTTGCTAGAGGATTCGGACTCGCCTAGTCCATTTGCAAAATCAAATTGAACGTGCAAGTCTTAGAGGACGAAATGGAGAATATCCTTTATATTTAATTTTATATAAAAATTACTGATGATATGAATTCTAGTATGTTATGCTTCTAAATAAGGGTGACAAATAGGTAGATTGAATAATTTTTTTTAGATAAATTATAATGGATTGACTAAAAATAATTTATTAATCTATTTAGATTTATTAAAAATTTTAATAAAATTTCAATCCATCTAATTTATTTAAAACAAAAAATTTATTTTTTGATACATGATATATGATCCATCTATAAAAGTAATGTTTTAAAATTAAATAATTTTTATTTTTATAATATTTATCTCTTTCTTTTCTTTAAAAGTTATCACATTCTTATATATAGTCTTTTAAAGTAAAAAAATTTTATGTCAAAATAATTTTTTAAAATCTCAACTAATAAATATTTTATATTATAATCCAATAAATTTTGAAAAAACAATGAATGGATAATTAGTCATCTATAAAGTAAAATGAATGAATTAATTTCGATTTATTATTTATTTTTATTATAATGAATGGATCAGATAAATTATGAATAAATGAATTTATTTGTCAACCTCACTCCTAAGTTACAAAATAGAAAGTTTTATGTGCACATATGCATAATAAGCATATGAGCTGGTAAGTTTGTGTTGCTTTAGAATAATGAATGAATGATAGTGTCTCCTTAACTGCTTGACTATTTGTGCTATACAAAAATTGCATTACTAGAGGAAAAGGAAGAACTTGAAAAACCATCAAAACAAGAACAACTGCTAAGGCACATGCCATCAGTTCGTGCAGAGCTTATTGATGCAAAATATGATGATTCTGAAGATGATTAATAAGAAGGCGAGGGACTGGACCAGTAATCCTCTTATTGCTCTATTTTTTAAGTTGGACTCAATCTTGGACTGATCGAGTGTGGAACAGAATCATAAAATCTCATGACAAACTATCAAATGGTCATGAGATGTACTTTTTGTTTGGTTGAAGTTTTGTTTATCTTCAAAACATTGATGTCTCATTGTTATTCGAAGCACTTACATCGTATGTTTATCAGAAAAATAAAACTGAGGTGACAATTTTTTTTAATATCATTTTTATTATTGACTGAAAATTAAAAAATGAGATGATATGAGTTTAATAGGTATTTAGTGTAAAAAAATTTACACTTAGATCAATAACTTTTTTTTTGTATAACCTATATTATTTATAATATGTGGTTGTTTGTAGTTGAATGATATTATTAAAATGTTTTTATTTATTCATATAATTAATTAGAGAGTAAAATTTTGAATTTTGAATTTTGAATTTTTAGTTTATCCTATTTCCTTTTATTTTTATGATTAAACTTTTGGATAAATGTTGTGTTTGTTTTAGAAGTGTCATCTTTGTGAGTTTTGTGAATGTTCATCACAATGTAAAAACTTTCATCTTTTGCCATCTATTTATACACAAAAGTTATGGTTATTATTCTGACCGTTCTGTGACTAAAATATGATGTTCACATACCTGTTGAAATTTATTTTTGGTGACATTGGTGATTGGGGTTTAATAATGATTGGAAAACATTTGAGCAAAACAAGCTTCTTAAGACTTTAAATTCTACTGAGCTTTAAATTGAAAATTTTAAAAGCTAGAAGTCATGTTGTAGACTCTAAAGCTTAATAAAAATATGATATTTGCTTAATACAGTAGATGTAACAAGTTTATACCCTTTATTGCATATCCTAAGCTAGGTTTAACTGTTAAAATAATTAATTAAATATATTGAGAGATTTAGAAAAAAGATTTTCATTAAAAAAAACTAAATTTAACATAGTTTATATTAACAACTTCTATAAAAGTTAGAAGCAAAACGAGAAACTTGTGAGGGTGTTACCATTGTTCACTCTAATGTTTTTCCCCCTTCTAATAGTATTTCTTTATTAATTAAATTTTATCAAAAATCACAAATTTCATAGATCTTATTTTTTGTTTAAAGAGTTGCTATTTTGAATTAGAAATGTAGTCACTAAAATATGTATTTCTCAATAAATTTTAACTGATAATAGAAATAATGTTAAAGAAAATGCTAGCATTCATAACAATATATTTAAATGAAATAAATAAAAAATGTGATACTTAAAAAAACCAGAAATTTAAGGAAAGAATATTTAAGAGGAATAGGAAGAGAAATTATGTGAAAAATGACTAAATTGTAATTCTTTTAAAACAAATTTTTTAAGTAAAAAAAATCATGATATTTAATTTTTTTTCCTATCATAAGTATATTTCAGTCCATTAGATTTAAAACTAATTGTACTATTAATATTGTTTGTAGTTTGATAAATTTGCACACAAACAATTGAACATGAGTTTCTTGTTAACATAATGTTTGGTTGGAAAAGAAGAGAGAATAATTTTAAAAAAAAATTCTTATTTAGTTCATGTTTTAAGAGAGGAGGCGAGGGAACCATAATTCATCCTAACCCAATTTTAATTTCATTCAATATTGGAATAATTTAGAAGAGAGAGAAAAGATTTTGAAATATTTTTAATATAATATCTAAGATCATTATTTATGTTATTAATTTTAAAATTGTAAGTATATAAAAGTAAAATGGTTTTCAAAATTCCTTTCATCTTTTTGTGAATCAAACAAGAAAAGAGTTATCTTCCCTCACATCTCTTTCTCTCGATCAAATAAATTTTTTTAACTCTTTTCTTCTTTTCTCTTTCCTTCCATTAAAATGTCGTTCCTTCTCTCCACTCCCCCTTTCTAAATTAAATAGACATTGAATAAATCATTCCCATGATGTGTGAGTGCATAGTACTAAACTACTACAATAGTAAATCAAATTATGTTTAAATTGATTATAATATATATTTAAATAAATAATTCAGTGCATACTATTTTTTTTATATAGAAAACACCATACCAATGAGTCCTTTAAAGATAAAAATTAAGAAATAGTAAATATGTACTACCAAATATTCTTAATTGATTAAAATTTTATATTGATTTTTTTTTTGTATTTTTTATATGATAAACACTTTATTTTTTATAACTTGTACCTAAAATATTTATTAATTTTAAAATTTTTACCATTAATAATATTTAATAAAAATATTAAAGAAAATTCTAACAAACGTTCTTTAATACTGGTTAGAGAATGAAAATATTTTTTTTATAAAAATGTTATTTACTCAATTTCACTGTAATTTTAATGAAACGTTTTAATCTATTAACTTTTTATAAATAACCTTAAAATATTGTTGACAAAATTTATACACCAAATACTTTTAACTATTACTTTTTCAGCTAGCATGATCTACTTTGATTCAGGTTCGTAGTTTTTCTTTGGATTTGTTTCATGAATTTAATTTGCATGCATGCATAGTTTGTATATTTTTTTTATACACAAGCATTTAATAATAATTTATTTTATTATTATATTTTTTCACTAATAAGATATGATAGTAGGGTGAATTTTTACTGATTACTGATTTGAATTATGTTCAATAAATAAAAAATAATTTTAGTAAAAAAAAAATCTTACTAAATTTAAAATATGAGAGCACAAGTTGATTTGATTGTTTTTAATTTTGAAATTGTGGTCTAAGTTCAATGTTTTGGAAATTGGGATGTGCATAACTTTTTTAGTTGATTAATTAAATATTTGAAGGTGTAATGATGGAAGTAAAAGAAAAGGGTATTGAAGTCAACCTTTGTGATGATGATTTGACATTTTGACCAATTAGACATTAGCCCAAAGAGATATGGGGACAGATTATTCTAACAAATCTTGCTATTTATTATTCCAGGCAGCATTGTCTTTGCCATCGCTAATAAAACCACTTTCTTTTCTTTTCATTAGTTTGACATGCTATGCCATGCCGACACACTCTTAAACCTCACTAGAATAATGCATAGGATGTCATAGGAAATACATTTAATTAATGTAAATTAACAAAATACATTTAATTAATGATATTTTAATATAAAATAATTAATATATAAGATAATATAAATTAAATCTAATTTATATAAAAAACAAATAAATAATCATTCTAAGTTGAATTTTATAAATATAAATATAATATATAATATTTAGTGAAAAAGGGTAAATAAATATAACTAATATACAAACTATGCATGCATGCAAATTAAAAATTAATTTTATAACTAATAAATATAACTAATTTAATTTTAAAAAATTAAATTCAAAACTTAAAAAACAAAGTTTAATAGTGATGCACTATTAGTGTAAATAAGTTTTATACTGCTATTTAATTACAATCTATTATTAATGATAGTTTGTTAACCTTTTTAATATTATCTTAAAAATCATACAAATCATGATTTTTGATTAATTGACTATAATCTTTTTTTATTTTATATTATCACCGCCTGTATATGATTATTAAATCCAAAAAAGAAACCTTAAAGTATAAAATTAACAAGTGATATTTTGAAAATTTTAAAAATATATATTAAATAACGAAGAATGATGCTCTTAAAAGGTAGTTTTAAATTAACTTAATCTTATAAAACTAATTTTTAAGATAAATTAAGATTCTTTTATTTATGTACTTTAATTTAGTTATATCACTAAATAATATAAGATTTTTAACATATCTCTTAATTGATTCTTATTTCAAGAATGTGATATCTTAAACATAAAATTTATATAATTAAATATTTGTAAGTGATCTAATAATGACATGATAATGGTCAAATTGATAAAAACAAAAATTATGATAAACTTTGATATTATCTAAAAAATATTAATTTGATCTTGAATCAATTTCAACCAACTAACTTATAAAATGATAATTACTTCTTACTTATATATTTTAATTTGTTCATACCTATAAATTAATTATTGATGATTACTTCTTCTAATTTAATTTACACATACCATTGATTTATATGTGACTAATCTTTATACCTTCATTTTAGAAATCATTATTTTTTTAAAAACTTTTTCTTGAAAAAACTATACTTACCTAATTTTTAAAGAGGGACCACTGGCGAGATATCTTCGTAGATGTTCATAGGATGCCTGACAAAGCCAGAAGAGAAGAAAGGAAATGAATAGAAGGGAAAAAAGAAAAAAAAAAAAGGATAAAGTGCATTACATGGATTCAAAACCTTGACATTTATGTCCTTATTCCTTCCTTTTACTTCGTAGTACAGCAAGCTTTAAAGTTATTAATTAGAAGCGTATAATCATCAGGGGAGATATCAGTGTGTGAGAATAGTAACTAAATTTCAACCTATAATATCCAAATAAATTAAATATATAACTGGCATAGAGTTGTTTCAAGTGAAATTAAGTTAGACTCTCTCAAGTAAATTTTAAATAAGTTTTATAAAAAGAAAAAAAAAACATGATTAAAAAGGAAGATGCTATTAAAAGTAACTTCAACAAAGATTGTGCATAGATAAAGTGGATAGACATTTTACATCGATAATAACAAGAAAAGAAAAAGAGATATGCATGCCTAAATTTTGTGAGACCCACAAATCTCATGTGTTAATTTTTCTACTTGATATCTTCCATTGCACCATGCATATATGATATATCTGCTGGTGGAAGAATCCAAATAGGTAGAAAAGCATAAAAGGTTGAACATGGTAACTAGCACTTCACGGGGACAATGGAAGGCGGCAGGAACAGTAGTAAGACATGATGAATAAGTCCATTTTGTGCATGCCACATACTACTTTTGACCTCTCTACCCAAACAATCATTACTTTTACTCTTTACAAGTTTTAAAGAGAAGCAACCTGGAAACTCAGTTGGAGTCTACAAAGCAATGCTACTTTCTGACAAGTGGTCTCTCTCTCTCTCTAGATTAGATTATTACGAATCTGTGATCACTATCATGTACTTTTGTTTTGAATCAAAGCCATGCTGTTTATTTGGACCACATGTATATTTTCCCTAGTACTAGTTTGGTAATTAATAAAGGAGATTGCCGAAGCTACCTTGAAAGAGCTACAAAGTTATTGTAGTACATTGAAAAGGAAACGCATTATTGTTGTAGAGTGCATAAGTGAGCATGAGGACTCCATGTTGTGAGAGGATGGGATTGAAGAAGGGACCTTGGACTGCTGAAGAAGATCACATATTGGTTTCCCATATTCAACGTTATGGCCATGGAAACTGGCGTGCGCTTCCTAAACAAGCTGGTGAGCGATTACACAACATTTTCTAAGACTTCATGAACATGTATATATATACATGATTATATATATATATATATATATATATATATATATGACTTATGATATGATTGTTTAGGCTTGTTAAGGTGTGGCAAGAGTTGTAGGCTTCGTTGGATAAATTACTTGAGGCCAGATATTAAACGAGGGAAATTCAGCAAGGAAGAAGAAGATACCATCCTAAAGCTACATCAAATTCTTGGAAATAGGTTCGTGTCTAACATATTCACTATACTGTCTTCTACTACCTCTATTTCTACGTGCATGAGTTTTAAGCATATCTATGAATTGAGTTTAAAAGATGTCATATCATTTAATTTCCTAATATAAAGATTTCAATAATCAAGAGATATTATGTAAGTATGTAACATATGTGGTATGTTATAGAATGTGATTGAATTTGGTCAAGTAAGTAATAAAAGATGAAAATTAATTAATTTCATTGTGAATCTTGGTGCATGCTTAGATGGTCTGCTATAGCGGCAAGCTTACCCGGAAGAACAGACAACGAAATAAAGAATTTTTGGCATACCCATTTGAAGAAGAGGATCGAGAAAAGTGGAGTACTGCACAATGGAAATGCTTATGCTTCCTCACATATGATCTTGCAAGAGGCACAAGATGCATCAAGTACTTCTTCTAGTGTCACTGGAAATATGATGATTGCCAATTACGGTTTAGCCTCAAGGAAGAATCCACCTTTTGTCGGTACAGGATTTTACGGTGCAGTCTCATCAAATACTTTTATGGGAAATCATGATTCTTGTCAGCTCAGTGAAGAAATGGAATTCTGGTACAATATATTCATCAAATCAGGGCAAACATCATGAGAATGCATGGAAATCTAGGATATTAGATTGCGTGATATATAATTTTTCTATTTTTATATGTCAACTTTGGTTGTTTCAGCTTGGTGTCTTTGTGTACAAAACTTAAAATCCATTTTGGCGGTGCAAATTGGCAGATGAAAACTAAGATGAATGGATAATTTTTTAATAAAGGCTACAGAGTTTATGCAGTCACGACGCACATAATAATCTGTATCCGGACTTACTTATAAGTAACTCCTATATATCACATCACTGCCACATTAGCTCTAGTTTACTTTATGAGTTGTTTAAATTTTAGCAAAATTACTTATAGAAGGAATTTTGCTAAAATTTAAACAATTCATAAAATGTGTTTGATATAGCATTGATGTAATACATCCCCGTTACATATACTCTAAGAACAAATTACTTTTAACTGTCCTTTTTTTTTTGGTAGTGACTTTTTGATTTGACTGTGATTAGAAGCAAATGCAAAATTTCTCTTCAAGTTTAAACTTCGATTATGTAATTCAACGAATCATTGCAATTACATTATTACTACCAGGAACGCTTGCACGGGGAATTTATACGGTATGATTAAAGACATAATAAATAAATATATATATATATATACATTTTAGATAGACTTATTTCACTTCATATCTTATACTTTATATTAAATTTTAATAATTTAACTGTTAAATTAAAAAATTTTAATATATAAATAAATTTATAATTTTTATAAAAAAATTAAAAATATATGATATTTTACTAAATAAATTTAAATTAATATATAAAATATTTTTATAATTATTTATTGATTTAAATTATTAAAATGAAATATTAAGTAATTTTTAATTTTAATATTTAATTTATATATTAACAACTTTTAATTTAAGAATTGAATTATTAAAATTTTTATGTAAAACATAAATTATTGAATTATATATATATATATATATATATATATATATATATATATATATATATATATTTATATTTTAGTGATGACTTTGAGTACATGCTAATAGGACGACTGTTAAAGGACCCCATTATTGAAAGGGTGTACAAAAAGAATTTATTTAGTATATATAATATAAAAAAAATTATATAATTAAATTATATAAAAATTATATTAGAAAAAATAAACTAATTGCAAACAATTAATCAATAATTATTTTTTTATTAGTCAACAAAAATTTATTCATAAATTTAAGAAAATAAATCAGTAATATTAAATGTTAATTATTAACTTATTTCTTTTTTTTTCTTTCTTGGTTATATAAATGTTAATGTAAAATTATAAATAAGATTTGTAACTTTTTTTCTTTATTTTAATTTCTTTAATTATCTTTCTATTTTTAAAATTGTGAGTATTTTATTTTGTTGCAATTTTTAAATCAAATTATGTTTCATTTCTTTAGCGTGAACTTCTTTGTAATCTATTATCATTATCGATCATTTTTTATAATATATAATGGTCTCTAAGGATAATTCACAATCTTATATAAATTTATTGTACTTTAGTCATTTTTTTTAATAAATTCCGTGTTTAATTACTTATCTATTTTATAAATTTTAGATTTGGGAACTAAAGTCATGAGAGTATTCAAATATTTATAAGTCATATATATATATATATATATATATATATATATATATATACTTCTAATACTTTTTTTTTCTCTATATTTTTGTTTTTGTTGACTCATTATATTCTTAATAATTCCTTTTAATATTCAAATACACTTTTCTTTGCATATACCAGAAATATTACGGTATACTCTAAGAATGTTTATGAATTAGTTGGATTCGGATTTAGAACAAATTAAAGTTAGTCTTAATCTATTTTTGATTGGTTTGATTTGAATTGGATTTATTAAAAAAAACACATTTTTATGATTTGAATCCAGCCAAACTAATTAACAAGTTAATTTGATTTAGAATTTTTTTAAAAAGATAAATATTTATTTTTAAAAACATAAAAAAAATACATTATTTGATCCTAAAATTTGAATATAAATCTATCTTTAAAATTGTAACGACCTGGCTGGTTACTACACACTACACAGAACACTTGAAAACTGGACAGAAAGGAACAAGTGTATATATATAGTGTCTAGAATATACATATATACATGGTCCAAGTCTGACTAGATTCAAAATGTACAAAAATATATCCAAAGCTACTACACCAAGTAGCTGAAACAACAAAATATCAACAAGGATCAGCTCCGCCTGCCAGCTGCAGACTCACCACTAGCCACCAACCTATCCCTGCTCTGCTCCCATACATAGTATGATCATTGCAGTCCAAACCACATGGAAACAACAAAGGGTAAGCTAGTGAAAATAATCAGCATATAAACATATACATGAAATATGAACAGCTACAACTATCAACACAACATCAGCATACACCTCATCAACTATACAACATAACAGCAATAAGCACACAATGCGTCATCACGCATATCATCTCGGAGATCTCCTACTACAGCTCAGCCTTACAGCCTACAACAACTCAGCCTTACGGCCTACAACAACTCAACCTTACGGCCTACAACAACTCAGCCTTACGGCTAAACAGCTTACAGCATAGCTAAACAACACAGCTCAACATTATACAATACAACATTTTCAGCTATAACAACATACGGCTTTAACAGCTTACATCAATAACATCTTACATCCTAGCTAGTAATATTCAACATAGCTTAACAGCTCACAACACAACAATATTCATCAATTACAGCTCAACATCATAATGCAGCATAAACATCTCACAGCACATCAAAATCATCACTCATCTCAACAACATTCATCATTAACAGCTTAAATCAGCCTAAATAACATTCAACACAACTCAGTTTTTCATCATACGACATTAACAGCATTAATCAACATAAACAACATTATCAACAACATGATCAACAACTTTACAATATACAACATACAGCATATTCAACACATAATACGGCTTATCCATCTTGTTTACAACTCATCTATCTTGTCAAATTACCCACCCAAACAACACCAATCAACCCAAGTACCTAAAACAACTTTCAACTTAACCAAATTACTAAATGTGAAATGACAACCTCCACAGAAAACAGCGCATCATGAGTTATACTACTCTTACCATGCTCACCCTTATCTCACATGAAAGATGAGAAGATTTCCTACAACTCTCATGAAGACACCAAGTCCTAATTCCTTCATATACCTTGTTAAAAATGATAAAAACCGCAACAACTATAAACAATGCTAGCAGCTCGACCCCTCTTCACTAAAACATCCATATCTACAGTTCTAAAACTCCTTTTTGGGTGATTCCAGCGCCATTGGAAAGCTAACATCCAAGGCTACAACTTTCATGAAGACTATAAAGTCAAATTCTAAAAAAAACGCACTCTCGGCATATCAAAATCACGCCTAGTGCAATTCTCAACCAGAGACCTACAGAGGTCTATTGCGCCCGGCGCAATCATCCTGCACCCGGTGCAATATCAGTAACAGAAACATTAGATTCACGTCTGATAGTGCGCCCAGCGTGGTTCTCCCCACGCCCCGCGTGATTCACACAGGGATTCCCTATTTCAAATCATGTCGGCGCGAAGAACTGCGCCCGACGCAATTTCAAATAGTAACCCACACCACTTTGAAGATTTCACCCAAAACCTGCAAAAATCAACATCCCAGGCACATGCAATCGGTCCAAAACATAACATTTTCATCATACAACCCGAAAATACCAGCTTTTTCAACATGCATTCATCAATCATCAAAAACCCCAATTTTTTCATCAAAACCCCGAAAACCCATTTTCATCACATACAACCATCAATCTTTAAGAAATCAACCACACCATGAGTTTAAGAACTCATTTCCAACAAAATCTGCTAAGAAAACTAGCTTTCCTTACCTCGGTGCGAGAATCCGAGCTCTGGGAAGAAGACGACTTGAACGAAGAAGAAAATGGGAAGAAGGAGAAGCTTGAGGAAGCTCCGCACGGCTCAGCAAGAAACTCAACACCACTACTCAGCTCCTAAGATTCACCACAGCCACCCAAGATCAGAGAAAAAGGAAAATGGGGAAAAAAAGAGTGAAATGAGAAGTGAATGAGAGAAGAGAGTGAAAGAGAGTCGGGGAGAGAAAAATAAGGAAGGGGGTCTCACAAAAATATGATAAATAACATTCAAGTGTAGATAAAAAAGAGTAATATAAAAAAAATGACATTAAAGTAGTTTAACAAAGTTTAACATAATATAATATTTAAATTAAAGTATATTGTAAAATATTAATATTATAAAAGAACTATTGTTAGTACAACACTAGTTAGACTAAATATATTTATGAAGTGCAAGTGACATTATTGTGCAATTAGCATTGTTAAAGTGAGTCACTTGACTCGACCAACCTATCATGGATAAGGTAATATGTGGATTAACCTAGCTCAACTCACCTTTTGTTAAGTCTAAAAAATTTATCTAACGCAAGTCACTATATGTTGATAGATTAAATGAGTTGACTCACTTAAATTATTTATAAAAAAAACACTTATTGAACATTATAAAAAATACCTACTATAATCTTATATTTTAGAATTACAACTATATATGTTAATAAAACAATTTAAAAATAAAAAAGACATCAATTATAATAAACGTATAATATTAAAATGATGACAAAAATACATTTTTCATTCCTTATATTTTTTATTAGTGTCAATTTAGTCTCACTTTAATTAATTGAATCAATTTAGTCTCACATATCTTTAAAATGTATCTCAATATTTAATTTTCTGTTTCTTCCATTTAAATACTTAACATATTTAACACATGTCATGTCATGTGTCATGTCATCATGTCACGTGTCATATCATCATGTCATGATGTCTAACCATGTGGCATGACAGTATAACACATGTCATGACACGTGTTATATTCGTTATTTAAACGGAGAAGATGAAAAATAAAACATTGAGATACATTTTTAAAATATAAAACTAAATTGATTCAATTAATTAAAGTGAGACTAAATTGAATCTAATAAATAATATAAGGGATGAAAAGTATATTATTACATAAAATAATTATATAAAATATTAACAAATAATATCAAATTGACACTAATTATAATATGTACAAAATTTAATTAATAATATAAATACTGTATAATCACATCAACACATTAAAATATATATATATATATAAAGGAGGTGATAAGCGATAAATGAAAAATTGAATGCGGAACATCGTTCACGGTGGGACTCGAACCCACAATCTCCCGCTCCGGAGGCGAGCGCCTTATCCATTAGGCCACGCGAACTTATTTGTCGTGTAATGTAATTGTTTTAGAAATTAATTTTAACTACCTTTGTATGACCCTATTTTCCCAACTCACTTCAACAAGAACCTCTAGATCAAATAATTAAATTTATGTCAAATATTATAATAATTATTTTCTGAAAATTATTTTTAACACTTTCTTTTTTATGATAATAATAATTATAATGTAATGTTTTAATTTACAAATATGAGACTATTAATTTGCTTATATGACTGTACGATTATTTTATTAATTATGTTTTTAATTATAATCATTTAATATATCATTTAAGTCGTGTCAATATATTGTAGTTTTATTTTTCACTTGTCCCAAATTTTAGTGTTGTATTTTTTTTACTCTTTGAATAGATATTCATTATTTTTCTTCATGGTATCTATAGGGTTAAATTTTCTACAATCTATACCTTAATAATTTATGGGAGATTCACCTAATATTAAATGATCCAACATACATTAACAATAGTTTCAATCTAGTGATAATTTTAACCTTATTAATCTCGAACTTATTCACACATTATATAAAATAAAAGAATTATTTAATAATACAATAACCTAATTAATAATAAAATTTGTATTTTAAAGTACTATATTATAAACACAAAATATCCACGTTAATTAACCAATTGAAAATTATCGATGAATGTTCTTTTCTAATTATTTTTTCTATAACACCTGTCTTTTAATTATCAAAATTATATAAATTAGTGAGTTTGAAATATTTTATATCCTTATATTTTATTTAAAAGTTTTAAAATAAAAAAAAAATTAAGATTAAAAAATTAAATAATTAGAAGTGATTAACTTATTTGAGTGTTTACATAGGTGGTTAATTTGTAATATTATTTATATTATTTAAAGATTTAATTGTAAAATCGTAAAAGAAATGATATATAATATATATATATATAAGTATATATATAAATATTAATATTAATATTTTTTTCTAAACAGCTCAAAATATAGACTATGGCTACCTTAAATTTGGGCGGACCATACTATTAATTTTAATTATGCTTTAAAAAAAGTTAGGTTTACTGGACCAAGTTTTAATTTGTGCTTCAGATGCAATCTTACTTATTTTTTTCTTTAAAATGTTTAATTTATCTTCAAAAAATAAACAATTAATTAATTTTTAAAAAATAAGTTAAACAAATTTACAATTTATTATACATATAAATAGGTTTTTTTTTTTAAAAAAAAAAACGAATCACTTATTTTAATACGTGGTTAGTTTAATTGAATTTTAAAACAAGTATATTATTAGAGGAAGCAATGGAAGTTTTGAAAGAAGAAATTGAGAAAGATAAAAGAAAACCCTATAAACCTGTATTTTTCAGACAACGAGTGACAGGGATAACATAATGGCTCTGGGAATCTCAAACATACTGCACTGCCCCAAATTGAGTTTCTCCCACAGCAATTTCCGACCCAAAGTTTCAACCTCTCTCAGGTCATCCATTTCTCTCTTTCTTTCTATCCACTAGTAAGAATCGACGACCAAATTTCGCATCCCACGCGTTTCTTATCTTCACAGAGCTCATTTCTAGGGTTGATAAAATGCAATTGGGTTTGAATTTTCAGGTTTCCCCAAACAGCAGCATGGAGTGATAGAAGGATTATCTGTGCCGCGGCATCTGCGGCAGGAAGCTCTAATCCCGATGGTGACTTTAATCCTTATGAGGTAAAAAAGAGAGTTAAAACTACACTCTAATTAGTTCATACTTCATGGTTTGAAATTTGAAGTCATTCGATTTCGAGGTGTACCTGAGTTGTTATGATGTGATATAGGTTCTAGGTGTTAACCCTATTGAGAAATTTGACATGATCAAGGCAGCATATGCCAAAAAAAAGAAGGAAGCTGAGATGAATGGTGATGAAGCAACTGCTTCCAGAGTAGGTTCACTTTTCTCTCTTTTTCCTTTTCTTTTTGGGTGGTAAAATGGTTTTGATAGCAATCGAAATTCCAACAGTGTTATATTGTGGAACAGTCTGTTATGTCTGATATGTCAACTAGTTTTCCAAGTTTCAAATGGGTGAGGTTCATTGTTTGCATTCATATTTGGAAATTAAAATTATAAGCTGGGCAATATGTTTAATATTGTTAAGTTTACTTCTAATGCTTGTAATCCAGAGTAAAACTCATATGGGATATAAGAGGTTGATTATTTCATTATTTTGGAGGTTCTTAATGATGTGTATTGATATGATTTTCCTCAAAGTTTAATGCACTAATGTATGAGATCTTGTGCGTTGTGAATGTATAATTCAGCTGGAAAAGGCATATGACAAACTCATGATGGCTCAATTGTCTAATCGGAAAAAGGGTGTGACTTTTGGATCATTTAAGGTAATGTAGGGGAATCCTTCTTTGCATGGACACTTAAAATTGCACACTAACTTGAAGGCATAGCAACACTGAGACACTTCCTGTTTAACTTGTGTTAGGTTGAAGCTACTTTGCTAGTGTAGTTTTGGCTGTATTTGATGCATTCTATATTCACTGGACTTCCTTTGATGAAGTAGCTGTAATTTTATAGAACATCTCTTTGACTACTTTTTCCTTCTCAAAACGAACAAACTGCCATATTATCTTGAACACTTGATATTTTTATTATTTTCTTTGGTTTGCTTTGGGGAAATTGTTCATTCAAATATGTATTTTGCCTTCTTCCTATATTTTCGAAGTATTTGACCCCAATTTGTTGTTGTTTTATCGCATCTCAAAATGTTAATGTCCTTTTTAAACGAAATGCAGGTTTCAAAGGAGATCAAGTATGCCGACAAACAGCCAGTTATACCTTGGGGGCCAAGGTTTGATGTTGCTTCTTTTGATTAATGGCATGGTAGTTTGTTGTTGTATATTGTTGTGGCTGCTACCATTAGTTTACTAAAATAACTGTTACTTTATTGGAGTATTCAATATCCAAAATTCCTAGGTTGACATGTTTCCTGTCTAGTAATCTGACTGGATGATGTGGTAGGTCATTATTGGGACCACTATAGTAAATTTAATCTAACATCTAACTCAAACACAGTCACAGCATGTTTGGTAACGGTTGTTATAGAGGAAATGATCACTAGTTCTTCAAAAGCTCTTTTAGAAAGTTGGCAAAAATAAGTGATTATTTATCTAAAACAAGCTGAATCAAACAAACACTTAATCAAACCTTCAAATAAATAGTGTTAATTAGGATATCCTTTATTCTTGATATATGATCCAATTCTATTTAAACAAACTCTTAATCATTTCTATTTGAATTAGTTTTTTAATGCTTTTTTGAATAGAACAGCTTGGAAGAAAAATCTCATTTTTCCTGCTTGCTTGGATGGATTACATTTTTTTTTTAGTGTTCTACATGTTACCCAAATTATTGTTTCCCCCCTTATCACTATCACCCTATTAACAACTACTTGTATCTTTTGTTGTTATTTTGTCCTTCAATGCAATTTCAGGTTTACTAAATCAAGTAAAAATGACATGCGCATCAACTTGGCAATATCTGCTGTTTTTGTGAGTAGGATATACATGGTTATTTTAATTTAGGTTTATATACATTTTTTGGTTTCCTATGTATTGCAATTGTGTAATTTTAGTCACCTAAGTTTCAATTGAGTAAATTGGGTCCCCAAGTATCCAAATTGTGTGATTATAGTCTCTCTGACAATCTTCCCTTAAAAATTTAACAATTTTTGTTGATGTGGCATTGGCAAGTGACATAATAGGAGAAAAAAATTGTCAAAATGTTTAATGATGAGATTAGATCTCCCAACCCTAAACTCCAAAAATAACACTTAACTACTAGGCTAATGGGTTTCTTTGATATATAAATGATAGTTGTAATGTATAGTCTTTAATGGGAACCAAAATGAAACTTATATTTAATACTACTAAATGAAAAATTATATATATATATATATATATATATATATTATTAATAATATCATGATAAATTAATTCTAACAATATTAATAATTTTATTAGTATATTAATAGATAAATTAATAATGTAATAAATATAAATATATTGGAAGGTGAATTAAAATATGATATAAGTATTAAACATCTAATTTGCATATTATAGTCTCTAAAATTTATATTTATATATTTCCATGAAAGTATATTAATATATACTAATTTATATTTATTAAATTATCTTATCTATAAATGTACTAATAATATTATTAATATTAATTTATCAATGATACTAATATATATAATATACATTTTTTTATTTATTTAGTAGTAGTAAATATATGTGTAATTTTGGTTCCCATTTAAGGTATATATATCATCACTTTCATTTATACGTTGAAGAAATTCATTAGTTTAGTGATTAATTATTGTTGGTAAAGTAAAAGGCAAGGGGTTCATATCTCATATCTATCATTTTGACAACCCCCCCCTCCCTATTTTTATGTGTTACATCATTGCATCATGTCACTGGCACATCGGTAATGACATTGGTAATGTCATCTATTAGTGCCATGTCATCAAAATTTGTTAAATTTTTTACAAAGAGACCAAGATGGCACAATTGTGATACTTGAGTGACTCAATTTGCTCAATTGAAACTTAGAGGACCAAAATTGCACTATTGAGTTACTTGGAGGAGTAAAAGTGCATTTAAGACTTTATTTTATTCTTAAGAAAAAAAATATCAATGCTCATAAACCATATCATTATTGTGTCTTGTGTCTTAAATTGTAGTATTCAAACAGAATTGCTTATCATTTGTCTGCAGACAGCTTGGATCCTTGTCAAGCGCAGTGCTGAATATAAACCTTTGCAGTTTTTAGCCTTTGCCTTTGTTTATAGGCTTTTTGAGAAGTTAAAAACCTTTGAATCTCCTGCAACACCTATATATAATGTGAGTTTCATATTCTATGACAACTTATTCAGTGAAATTTCAAAATCTTCTGTTTCTGAACCATGTTAAGTTATCAGTAGAATTGTATAGTTCATGTTACTATTGGCCACAGGAAGAGGGTGAAGACACAGGAGAAGGACTGCGCATGGGAAAACGACTGCTCCGATCACTGGCCTTGGCTTTTGGATGTGTAGCTATTTCATCTTTGGTATGATGATTCCTTAGATCTTTTGGTGTGACTCATGGATTAGTACTTCAATATCCCAATTTCTTGTCTTCTGCAACAATTAACAAGGAAGCTGAAATAATATATCTATTATTTTTTCCTGTAACAAAAAAAGGAGAAAAGTGAGGTGGAAGGGAGAGAGGGATCAATTCATCTTATCACCCTCTTTTCCTATTTTACTTCCTATTTTATGTTTTTTTTAAATCTTTATTGAATCTCTAATTTGAAGAGTGTCTTTAAAGAAAAAATATTGTGGTAGCCAAATTACAGAAATTTGATTGTATTGTGTTTGACTTGCACTAGTACCAAACCTGGAAAGCTATTGCATTTGGGAGAGATTGGAGATAGAGATCACCAGATCTATGATGCCCAAACTAATTTATACTATGTAGATGTAGTTTTTGAAGGAAAATCGGAAGTTCAATTTCTTTGTCGCTCAATATTTATATTAGTCAAATATACCTGAAGTTTTCTATGTTCTTCTTATCATCATCATTACGCATTAGCATGTCTCAAAATTATTTGATTTTCCAAATAAAGGTTAATACTATTTTGTTCTTTTCTTGCAGGCGTACACCTTTATTTTGAACATAATTGAGTTTGCAGGTGGTTTTATTCCCGTTCTTCTGTACAACAGTCAGGTATACTATAAATAAATGAGCAGTCCTTCCTGGCATAAAATATATAAAAGATTGTCCACTATCCTTGTGATGCCTTAGAAACTTGCAAACATTCTTTATGTGGGTTTTCTTTCCAAATGCGTTTTATTTCTCATTTGGCTATGCAGTAAAGAGATGAATGATTATGATCATGGTTCATGATATAAAACTATTTCTTGGTTACGTTTATTACTTGTGATGTTAAGGGGTTGGTTGGCATTGAAGTATGAAATACTTGTGAACTTGGATAGGTAGTTCATTGGCTAAGTGGCTATGTTTCTTAATGTGCATATGAATTTAGAATGAATAGTAAAATCAATTTACAAAGCACAGGTGCAACGTTAAGGACTGCTAAATTTACATTTGACAACCTTTATGGCATCTGCAGGAGTTGATAATCACCACTTCATCGGCAGTCATGCTTTATATCATGGCATCTTATTATAGATAGTGGAGCTTGTCTTGAAGACGAAGAAATCAGGCATCTAGTCATCATCTATTTCTTTCCTCTTTTTTTTTATAATCTTTTTCCTCCCTTCTCTAGCCTTTGTTCCTATTGTGAACTAAAGTGTTTCACTCAAATTTTGTCAAAAGATAGATGCTTTTCCCTTGTTCCTATAGTAGGGATAGTGTTAACTTTCTTATGATACTTTTGAGTTTTTCCTTTCCGGGGTGGTGGGGGGAGGGGGGGTCATTGATATTTATTGATTATTCACATTATAGTAGTATGTAGTCTTGCCTGTTTTTTCTCGGTTAATCAATTCTATTCTATTTGGAAAAAAACAAAAGGTCGTTAGGGAGTTACACTACCATCATGTAAGGTAGCTTATTTGACGGTGGGGGTAAATGAGATTGATTATATGCACTTTTGCACAAGGAAAATGTAAGAAAGTCGGGAATAAAGTAGAATTTGTATGTATTCAATTTCATGCAACGATGGGGGAAAATCGCTTGCCTTATTTCTCTTATTAATTTTTTTTGCGCTATATATTTGAAATTTGAGTGTACTTGTTTAATTCAGATTAGAGGTTGATCTGATTAGAGGGTTGTGTAGATGGTTTCGTCGATTCCACGTGGGTCAAAAGCCTAATTGAAAACACTATAAATTGAGTTTAAATTTAAATGAATATCAATTTATTTTAGAATGGATCAAATGTATGACTGTCATGTCATTAATGAAATTAAATAAGAAATATATTATAAATTAATGTGTATTAATTTTTTTAGGGGAAATTAATGTGTATTAATTTTTTTAAAAAAATCTAATTAATGAAAACGTTATTAATTTTTTACTATAGATGATGTCAATTTTGTTAGGGATGCCAAGTATGAAAATACTCGGTTGGATGACTGGATATGCTCTCCAGGACATAATTGAGAAGGAAATGGTAAACATTTCTGTCATAGGAGTCAAATAATTTTGTCCATATATAGGAGGAAATTCTGAGAATTAGAAAAAAGAGAAATACGTCGAAATATTGGACAATGTGGCAACGTGGACATTATAATATCTTACGGAAAACTAACAAGGTTATTCAGTTTGACTTGGTGTTAACTCTTTATGATCACTTTTTTATTTGGTTATTGTAGAATGATGTTTGATGTAATGAGCAAAGTCAAGCCCACGCGTGTCGGTTCGTCTAATTTACCTGGGCTCCTGATATATACACTTTTTTTTTAATAATAATAAGCACACTTTTTTTTTTTAAACTAAAATTTTCAAAATAACTTTTTTTTCCAACACTTCATTCTCTTCTGTTTTCACTGTTTACATGTACTCCTTTATTTTTTTTTTTCCCACTCTCCACCTATTAGTTTTAATTTTCTCGATTTTTACATTACTTTCTTTCTTTCTTCTTTTAGTTTTCACATTATTATTCTCTCCCTTTTCTTCTTTTAGTTTTTGAATGCATTAAGAATATAAAATTTGTATCTAATAACATTATAGATATGTGTGGTTTTTTCAATAATGTTAAAAGTGTCAAACTAGATGTGTTTTTTTATTCGAGTATTTCTCTTCATTTACACATCTAGCAAGCATAACATTAAATTTAGTGATTCACATAATTTTAATATTCCATAAAGCACTTTTTAGAATAGTAAAATTAGTGTTTCAGAAAATATTTTCTAAAATTATTTTTTAACATACTTCTAGTAAGTACTTTCTAGAACACTAAATTTAAGATTCTGAAAACAATTTTTTAGAATTATGTAGAACAACACATTTGCTGAAAGTACCCTCTAGAATCTTATTTTACTATTTTGAAAAGTACTTTTTGAAACACTAAATTTAGTGTTATAGAAAGTACTTTCAAAAATTATTTTTTAGAATACTTCTGAAAAGTACCTTCTAGGATACTAATTTCACTATTTCGGAAAATTCTTTTCGAAATATTGAAATTAATGTTTGGAAAAATATTTTTTAAAATATTAAATTTAATGTTATGGTTTCTAAAAGTGTTAAAGGGGAAGAAGTGTTTGAAGAAAAACATACATCTAGTTCAACACCTTCAAAGTTGTTGAGGAAGTCACATTTGCCTATTACACCGTCGCACATCAGTTCTATGGTTTAAATATATGTGAAAATTGAAAGAGATGAAGGGGAAGAGAGTAATGTGAAAATCAAAAGATTTAAAACTACCTACTAAAATAGGTGAGTGAGAGTAAGACAAAGAAATGCATGCGAAAACTAAAAGGATGAGAGAATGAGGTGTGTAAAAAAGAAGAAAGTGTTAAATTGAAAGTTAGGAGTGTAAAATTAAAATATTAAAGAATAATAAAAGAGATTAAAGATATTTAAAAAAAAATAAAAATAAAAGAGATTTACTTATAAAAATAAAAATAAAAATAAAAAGGAGGGGTATATATCACGAGTCTTTACTTGATGTGTCGCTATTTGGGCTCAGTTTTGGGCCTCGGAGGGAACGGGTGGCACAGGACACAGGTGTGAAGAGACAGGGATATTTTGGAGATTTTAAAAAATACAATAAACAAATGAGGGTGAGAAGATAAAAGGGGGTTTGTAAAAAATCATGGTATGGCCCGTAAAACAAATGCCCATGCTTCACCAGAAGAAAAAACAAATTACGAGCCCGAAAAATGCATCTAAGGTTGACAAATGGTGAGAATACAGTATTTTCATAACGCTGTTTAGTCTTCAAGGGTTCATGGTCAAGCTGTATATTCACACTCTTTTTTTTTATAAGATTTGCATGAAGTTGACATAATAATAAAAATTGTACAAACGTGTTAACGAGTGTGTTGGTAATATATTTTTCCTTATAATTTATATCCATGATAAATTTTATATACAACTATATCACCATTAAATTTTATAAATATATTAATTATTCTAAATAATAAAAATGCTATCATATATAAAATTTAGCATGAAGCGATTTATTTTATCATTGAAAAACTGACAAGTATACAGACAAATCGTCTATTATTATACAATATATACAAGACTGAAAAGAAAGACTAAAAAATGACCAAATGGATAAAAAAAAAAAAAAAGACAGACCAATAGTTGGTGGGGAAATCCATTGAAACTGCAAGATGGCTACAATACAACTTGACAAAACATTAAAAACAGCAAACTTAATTATCCATTGGTTATTGTCTCCATTTTTGTTGCCAAAAAACAAAATGATTCTTTTCTTCTTCCTCATATTATCATAGTATTTAAACTCATTTGTTCCCATCCTCCTCTTGAAACATCACATGCAATTCAGTATAAAGTTCTTGGAATACGTGTGTACTACAGATAAAGTTGCCTCAATAATACTGGTGTCACTTGCAATCTTGTTGGAGTATCTGGGTAATTAATTACTCTGTTCCTTTCCCTGCCACAGATTCTGTATGATGGGAAAAATAATAGCTGCCGCTTCCCTTGTTTTCTCTTGTGTTCTTTGCATCTATATATGTGTGTTCATAGATTTTTCCTGTGATTTTTATTGGTGTTAACTAAATTAAGAGTAATTAGCTTATCTATCACCATGTGGCTACGGTCAAAAGGAAACTGGACAGTAATATTGCTTCAGATATTTTGTTGAACATAACTGTGAATAAGTATTTTATTTTTATGGAATTCTGGTCCAACGTAGCGACGAGCATGTAATGTTTTATTCTTCCATGTTGTTAGAGAACTAGAGTCCCACATCAGGTACATAAGGAAAACAGAAATGACGAGCACACAGAGTAGAGGTCAATTGGTGAATTTAGAGAATCCCGTTTCCCAAAAGACATGTCTAGTAGAAGTAATTATGGAATTTGAATACAGTTAGTATAGGGAAAATTTCAAAAAACTACGAGGATTGGAGATAAAGATAACATATAATTAGGTCCATTTTCACATTTTAAAATGGTATTAGAGTGTGAGAAGGTGTATGGATAAAAAATTTAAGTCCACTAAAGATAAAGTCAAGATATAGTACATAAATAGAAGACAATCTCCACTTTGCATGCAAGTTGGTTTTATAAGACTGAGTAAGACTCAAATTAATGTGAGAATGTGTTAGTTATATAAAATTGCTGATTTGATTTGGTGTTTCTAGTTTGGTACCAATTGCAAATGGTGAGAATACATACATTTGCCTTTAGGCTTGTTTTTGTGGCAGAGAAAATGGTAGCTAGAATGGTGGATCTTCGGTCAGATACAGTGACAAAGCCAACTGAAGCAATGCGAGCTGCTATGGCGAGTGCTGAGGTTGATGACGACGTTCTTGGCCGTGACCCCTCTTGTTTTCTCTTAGAGTCAGAGATGGCAAAGATATTTGGAAAGGAAGGTGCAATTTTTGTTCCATCAGGCACAATGGGGAACCTTATATCCGTGCTTGTGCATTGTGACATAAGGGGAAGTGAAGTTATTCTGGGAGACAATTCCCACATACACATTTATGAGAATGGAGGCATTGCAACCATTGGAGGGGTCCATCCAAGAACAGTAAAAAATAATGAAGATGGAACCATGGACATTGATTTGATTGAGGCTGCCATCAGAGATCCAAAGGGAGAGCTAGTGTATCCAACCACAAGGCTTATTTGCTTGGAAAATACTCATGGAAAGTAAGCAAATAAACAACTATTCTGTTCAAAATTTTCTACATAGTAATTGATTGGTTAAAATATCCTTATGAATGCAGCTCTGGTGGTAGATGTCTTTCAGTTGAATATACAGACAGAGTGGGAGAGGTTGCTAAAAAACATGGACTGAAGCTTCACATTGATGGAGCCCGTATATTTAATGCATCAGTTGTGAGTCAATTTTCTGTTTACTTGTGATTAATTTGTTCAAGTACTTAAGAGTAAAATCACTGCAATGATAAATATGTGCCTGAAATGCACTTGGCTAGCTGAATTCTTGCAATTGTGTGAGTAATATGTGCAGCCTAGATCTCCAATATTGAAAGGTAAGTGAGATATTTATTTTACTAAGCTCTATGAATACATATATTTGTGTAAATAATCTGTCAGTAAAAGATCTTGCTTCATTAAAGAATGCATGGAGGCATACATCTCTCTATTTTGGCTGCGACGAGAAGTTTAATGCCAGTATGGATTTAGTCAAATTAAGCAATTAGTGCGATGAAAAGTTCAAAAAAAAAATCAGAAAGTTAATCGAAATAAGCAATTAGTTCACAAAAATAAGTTAAACTAAGCATGGGTTTGGTCCAATTTTCTGATATTGAAATTTAAATAGTTCGATAATTATCTAACTATTTTGATTAGAGTGACCACATAAATGCATAATTCCCTGATTAAATCCGAATTCATGTTATCTACAACGTTCTTATTGTTGTAGTAGGAGATATAGGAATAACATCATATATTTTTTTTGTAGATGTAGCTTTTCAGTTCTTTTGGTTCCTTAACAGATGTAATTTTCATTTATTCCCTCTGCTATTATGTACACACAACACTTAACAAAAAACATTTTGGGTTTTCATTCAGGCACTCGGTGTCCCTGTGGATAGGCTTGTTCAAGCAGCTGATTCGGTATCGGTGTGTTTCTATTTTCTCACTCTTTTTTTAACAAGATTCATCGGAAAGGCATTTCTGAAATGAGCAAATAAGATTGTATCTAAGATTAAAATATAATTAGTGGGTTAAGATTGTAATGTACTTTCGATTAAATTAAAGGTAGATATATCTTGGTTTCATCACTTTAGAAAATAGAAACAGTTTCATTTTACACGAACATATTTCAAGATTTAGGAAGCATTTATTTAATTTTATCTCAAAAGTTATTAAAAGTTAAAATTATTTCTTGCAAAAGTTTTAATAAGACGAAGAGAGGCAACATTAGTGTGATTTCTTGACTCTAGCAATTTGAGCTATATCTTAATTGTAGAAGTTCTAGGAACCAGTTACATTAGCAAATTGACACGAAACTTTTGTTTCCTCTATATCCTATTATCCTATTATATGTAATAATGGAACTAACCAACTAATAATTATTCCTTTGAATATATGAATTAGGTATGTCTATCAAAAGGCCTGGGTGCTCCAGTTGGATCTGTTATTGTTGGTTCCAATAGCTTTATCACCAAGGTAATCTTTTGGGGGAATTTAATAGAAGCTATATTCTTTCAGAAATTAAAAACATGATACTAATTAAGTCTAGTATATATATCTGCTATTTTAGGCTAGACGGCTCCGAAAAACCTTAGGTGGTGGAATGAGGCAGGTTGGTATCCTTTGTGCTGCTGCACTTGTTGCTTTACAGGAAAATGTTGGAAAGCTAGAAAGTGATCACAATAAAGCTAAACTTTTGGCTGGTAATTAAATATCATACAATTTTAACTCATTCATTCATATGCATTTTTGGCTAGAAAGTGATCACAAGAAAGCTAAACTTTTTTCTTCTAAATTGCACTTGCTTTTCTCATGTTTTGTTTTTTAGATGGATTAAATGAAATTAAAGGACTAAGAGTGGATACCTCTTCTGTGGAAACCAATATTGTGAGTATGAAACTTTGATGCTTAATTATTATCTTAGCTTGAAACAACTACTAACGAAAATCATTTACATATAATCTCTGATACCAGATATATGTTGAAATTGAAGAGGGCTCAAGAACTACAGCAGCGAAACTATGCAAAGACTTGGAAGACTATGGTATCTTACTGATGCCAATGAGCTTATCAAGGTCTTATTTGCACTGTTACTATTTTTTTAATCTGCAATTCGTTAATTAAATATAAATATTTCGGGGGGTACACAAAAACTATAGTATAGATATTAATTCTTGCATACATTTATATTAAAGACCTTCTATCTAATTGCTTTTTTTTTTTGTTACATCGTGTTTTCTTATCAATAGAAATCTAACTTCTATATCAAGAGATTTACGATATACATCCATCTTACTCAACTAATTGAAATAGGCTGTTTTAATAAGTGTTTAATTCAATTACCTTGGGTAGTAATCGTCCTTCACAACCAAATCCATTATCTTATGCAGAACACTCCCTAACTAGTTTCGTTTTCAATACGTAAGTGAGAAGCATGTTTTGAAACTCTTTAAGCAGGCAGTGATGTGGGTCAGTGGAAAAAATAATTAGTTATTTTTGCATCAATGTTAATATGACTCTTACTAAAACGTGAATCATGGACGTGTAACTAAACATGAACAGAATCACAAAGAAATTTTATGTACTTGTAATTAAGAGGTAGAATAATATTAGAAATTGCCAAGAGGGCTGATGACAATATTTACTTTTTCCAGATTGAGAATTGTCTTCCACCACCAAATATCAGCAAGTGACGTGCAGTATGCCTTGTCGTGCTTTGAGGTGATGACTAGGAATTCATAAATTAACCCTACTCTTCTTGTTAATTTGGTGTATATAATAATGCCTTCAATTTGTTCACTTTTATTGTTTTTATTGCATTTTCTTGGAAGATGAAAGTTGAAACTCTCTTTTGTTGGATGTTGTAGCAAGCTGTCAATGGAGTACGAAATGAAAATGGCAACTAGTGGACGAATTTGAAATTTGCATCGCAACTTGCTGCCACATATGTAACTATTATCAAATTAAATAAAGATCAAATTCCATTATGTGAAAATATATATTATATATGGAGACCTTTGTAAGAAGTTTTGAACATGATGACATGTACGTTTATGAATGATGTGTAATCCAAATTTTCTGAGTATGAGTCTGCAGTGGTGGAACTGTGAGCAGTGAAGACCTTTAATTTGCACAATCTTTGTATACTCTTTAATGCTCTTTTTCTGTATCTTGAACAAAATGTGGTTCTTCCTGTCGTACTAGCATGCAGAGAAATATATAGCAGTTGAGCAAAAGTATGTGCTTGTTCTATTCATATGGTTTACCGATTTTCAGATAAATAAATGGAAAGAAATTAAAGTAGTGGGCCTCTTAGATATTCATCTCACTTTTAACAACAAATTTTATTTCTTAAGTTTCAATATATTTGTGTCTTTGAATGTGTTTCAATATTCCTAAAGTTTTGTATTACTTTAGAGTTAAAATTAAGAATAGCTTATAAATATTTTTCTTAATTCACTAAAATGCATCTTCAAAAATAAAATTTTGATGACATAATAATATTTAACGAGTATTAGAACGAATAATATTTCAAAAAGTAGAAATTTTGATGATCAATGGAGCTTAATAATAAATAAATAATTTATTTATCAAAATGAAAAAAATTAGTCCAAGTAGTTAATTTTTATTAATGTCATTAGATTAAATTTTATTTCAAAAATACATTTTGAATTAAATGATTTAAATAGTGGTTGCAATTAATACATTTACTTGCATAGGAATTAAGAGAAAATTAAAAATCAATACATATATATTAAAATATGTCTATATTTTCTTTATAATTAAGAAAAAAAGTAATTAATTATTTTTTATATAAAGGATAAGAAAGAGTATCATTTTTCTCTTGTTTCACCATAGAGATGTATAGAGTCCGTTTAATTTGCTAAAAGTTATAATATTTGATAGGAAAAATATAATTTTTAATGTTTAATTTTTAAAAAAATTGAGATAATACAAATTAGATGAAGAAAATGATTAAAAAAAGGCTCTTTTTTTATTACTAAATATAAGACAATTCTTTTATTCCAACGCTACAAAATCCACGAGACAAATTAAAATGAAATTTGGTTAAACAAAATTTTCTAAACTTAAATTATATTAAAAGTAGGTATGGTGTAACTTGATTTGTGTTTAGATAGTTTTATTCTAAAAATATTTTTATCAAAATGAAACATGTTGGAATGATATTAATCAAAAAAGCACTTTTAAATATATAATTATTCACATGTGTATCACTTTTCTAATGTAATATTAATACTATTTATTTCATTATTTTTTTTAAGTATATTTGAAGTGATAATAAGTTATTATTACAATTTTTAAAAAGTTGGTACATTGTGTAAAAAAAAAAAAGTTGGTACTAACATTATAACTTAAAATTAATAAATTTACAAATAATGTTACAATATATACATAAAAATATATTTTTCAGAGGCTTGCTTTAACAACCCAAAATAACTAGAATGCCAATTAATTAAAATAATAATAAAAATTAGAATAACACCTAATTAAACCATCTGTGTGAATCACGTTAGCAATGAAATTAAACCATTCCATCCCCTTTCGTTTCAACACAAATCGCTTATTTAGTTTGATTTGCTTTTAATTTATGCCTCTTCCTCTCGTCTGTAATCATACCTTTGTTCACGCACTTTGTCCATTTATCTTCGTAAACGTAGCGTGTATGGATTCTTGTACTCTTCATCTTATATTTTATGATTAATAATTTAATAAACGTGTAAGATAAAAACAACTTAAACCATTAAATTGTGTTAAATGTAACTGTATTAAATAAGATTATTTCTAGAATTTTTAAAAAATAAGATTCTTTCTAATAGAAAATAGTTGTAGTCAATATAAAAGAAATTAATCCTTTGGTAGATGCTAGTTTCTACATTATTGGTTAACATCCAAAGACAAAGCAATGGCAAATATGTTGACGCATTTTTGTAACAAGAGTGTAAAAAGAAACAAACTGAACTGAATTATTCCGAAACCGAAACATAAAAATGCAAATTCACAGTAAGAAAACTGAATGGAACTATATCAAACCTATGAATAATGTAGACAATTGGTCAATAACTGAAAATCATTGTTTATTTGGCTCTCATGCATGACAAACTCTTGTAAAATTATGAGTTTTGTATCTGTCTAGCAGCATCCTAATGTTAAATATTTTTCTTGAGCATACAGTTGATGGATATGTCTAGCAGCTGGTTCTGTTTACTGAATTCAAGGAAACATGAACAACTATTATTTGGAAAGTATAGTAATTTTTATTCAAATTTACAAAATCAGTCAGATGATGATTTATTTTTTTATTATTTTTTAATTTTTAATCATATTACTAATTGATGTAAATTTTTTTACATATTCTATTTATCTAGAAGACTAGATATCTTGAACATGAAATTTAAATAATGAAATATTTGTAAGTGATACAATAGTAACCCGATAACATGTGACACAATATGTTCAAGTCCAAAATCAATTAATAATTATTAAGATAAATTTTAATATAATTGTAAAAAAATAAATTAAATTTTAACTCAACTTTATAAAATTAACTTATAAAACAAAAATTATATTTTACTTATATAATATATTTTATCCTTATTTCTAGTACGTGGAATTCCAACAGTAATAATTTAACATTTACTTATTTTTTTATTTATTGTACTTCTACTTAATTAGTTTGTTTATTATTACTATTAGCCTTGAGTTGAGCACGTCTTATAAGTTATATATACTCGATTTAGGCATTTATGTTTAATGATTTTTTCTCATAAAAGAATAAGGTTTTTTATAACGGCTAAACACATATATTATCTTTTATCCCATTATGAGATTTTTTCCGAATTTTTAAATAAATTTACCTTGGTACTTTAAGTTTTAAATTGGAATTAATTGTGTTCTTCCAAAACACTAATCATTACTTTATTTTATTTTGGAACATGATTTTGAACCTCTTTTAATATATTAAAGACATAAAATTCATTTCCTTTAATTCATCTAAATAAAATTTATAAAAAAATATATAATAAAAATTTAATGAAAAAATAATCCCACGAGGGTTTAAACTGATTTTAGATTTTTTTTATAAATATTTTCAGTTGTTTATGGGACTCACTTTTGACTTTTTTTCCCTTCAAATATTAAATGATTTTTATAGTTTACATGCAAGTAAATTTAATAAAAACAAATCTCACGTACTGAATCAATAAAAAATATTTAAAATTATGTCTTAAAATCAAATACAACTATATTTTAGAAGAATAATTTACTCAAACTTAAAAGTTAAATATCAAAATAAATCTTTTAAAAATATAAAATATGAAAACAAATGTTAAAAATTAAGATGTGTTCAAATTAACTTATACATAAATATTTATAAAAAAGGAAATAACTTATGAGTATATAACAATAGATAAAAGAAATCTTCACCCTAACTATTTATTGCTTTCTATTTTTTATTTAGACAATTTTATTCTTAAGTACCCTTATTTTCTTTTTTACCTTTTTCTAAACTTTTTTTTTCTTCTAATTTTTACGCACAATTTTTCATTGATGATTATTTTTACACTCACCCAGTAATATATATTAAAAAATAAAAAGCTAATTAGTTAAGTGTACATCTATATATTCGGCGTCTGGCACAGAGGTAATTGAGCTTGGTGTCATTTTTTTTAATTAATTAGCTTCGCCTCTGTAGAGACTACAGAGTATAAATTAGCAAAAAGATCTAAGAAAAAAAAAATTAGCAAATAAAATAAAACGTTAAAGGCAACCCTATCTGTGCAGGGTTTGGTGGTGCTCGAACCAGATATTATTAAGGAATGGGAGGGTGGCTACTAATATTTATTAAGTACAGCTACGATTACGAAAGTACAGTGTAAAACAAAATTATCGTGTACTAAGTACTAACAATTTAACGTTGAATTATTTTTTGTTAGTTTAAAAAAAAATTATTACATTATTTAATTATCATATTTGTTATGTTTCTTCTTTATGTAATAACTTGAAACAATTATTACTTTTAACATAATTCAATTACCATGCAAGAAAATGTTAAACTATATTTGGCTATCTTAAAGTTTTCATGCAAGAGTCACTTGATCATTCATGCATAATACTTGTATATGGACAAAAAATATAAGATAATTCCTGCATATATGACTGAAAACATGAAACAATTCTCATGTCTTATGCCAATTTACCTATATCTTATGAGACAGAGAACCTCTAAGTCAATAGGGTCTAGGGTGGCTAAACTCATGTTTGACCTGTTTGACTAGCACTTGGCGTTACAACACTAACATCCAACATTGTTTAGGTAGAGAACTTCTGTCTCGATCACACTTAATGTTACTCATCTTGGGTCTGATTTAGAAAACTCATCGAGTTCTCATGTCTGACGCCTCTCATTACTATGTTCAACGAGACCAAGTCAAAAAATTTCTCATATTTTTCTTAAAACATGTATTTATAGGAGAGAGGAACTCTTTGGGCTCCAAAAAACTTCTCTTTAATTTTTCTTAAAACATGTATTTATAAAAGTTTACATCTTAAGAAAAATTTTATATATCATTATTCTACTTGAATTAACTTAATCATTTGAGACTACTTTCGACAACTTAACTCTAAAGATCCTTTAATCCCAAAACTCTAGAGCAACATCAATTCAATAAAACAACAAATAAATCATAAAATTAATCAACAACTAGATAAAATCACAAAGTGTTATGCTCTACTTTTACTTTTTTATTCAAAAATAAATCTTCTCCATTTCTTTTTATTTTCATTTCTTAAACTTTTGAAAAAAAAAAAATAAAGTTGATATATACTTTAGAAAAAAGTTATATTTATATTTTTAAAACCTTAATAACAAAAACCAAATAAAAAGAAAAATGGAGAGAATATTTAATTATTTTTATTCATCTTTAATTTTCTCCCTCTTCAATTGACCTTAAAATTAAATCATTTACAGTCTGTTAATTGCCTTTAGCGTAGGTAACTTGTTTATCCTAAGACAGTGCCACCTAGCTATCAAGAATTTTCTGGGAAGACAGTTTGAAATTTTGGATGTTATAATATGTGAGACATTTTGCACCGTGAGTTTTAATGATATTTAAAGACAAGAAAACCAACCAGCTGCTAGATACTAGATAGACGTGCCAAACAACATGTCTACATGCTTCTTGACTTTTTGTTTAGTAATGGGCCACGTGTCTGTTTTTTACAAACACCAACTTAGTTATATTCATAATAAGGGGAGATAAAGAACAGTTTGATCGTTTTTTTATGTCATTTCATTTTCTTTAATTTTATATAAATTAAATAATTAATATAATAACGAGATAGATTTGTAGAAATATATATCAATAATATAATTCTTCATTTTTTTCTTTAAAACACATATACATAAGTACAATCAACATATTTAACTCAGTTGATTGATTGATTAAGGTGTATGACCTGTAAATTCTTTTAATAACAAATTTGAGTTATAAACATACGAAGACACATAGTTGGAGATTTGCTAACCAAATTTTGTATTCATTTTCTTTCTTTTTTTCTTTTATCTGGTACCAAGAAATCAATTTAACTCGTAAATTCACTAAGAGATTGTACAAAATAATGTATATATGAATAAATTAAATTGTCTTATGATATATCTTCATCCATTTCATAATTCTACTTCGGTGAGGTTTTATATTTTAGCTCTATCTTTGTAAAATAAATTTCACACACTATTTTCACAACAAGCTGGTTAAAAAATAAATACACCTCTTAATTGTTTTAAATTACTCTCTTTCTAAAATTAAAATTATTTATACATAATTTTGAAGGATGCATCATACATGTGAAATGTGATCGATAAAAAAATAATAAAAATGGTTAATTATAATATAGAAGAAGTGAATTAATGGAGGGGAGTGGTGTAATGTCCCATCGAGGTTGAACGTTGAAGTGTGACGTAGCAGACATTGAAGTAATGAAGTGTCATAAACATAAACTCTCCCTTTGCCCTTTGGTCTTTGCACCGTATCTCACTCATGTACCTTCTGCAATTACTACCCCAAAGCCTGAACCTGAATGAACCACCATCTTTTTATTCAACGAAATTACTGAATACTGAATATACACCTCAAACATGGATGGAGGAGTCTATGAGTAAAAATATTACAAAATGAAAATATAGACAAAAATAGAATAGAAAAATCAAAAAAGGTAATTGATATGACAAAAAGAAATAAGAGAAAATGAACATGTGACGATGATTATTTGTCTTTTAATCTTTATATGACAAAAGAAAAAGTCATATATGGTGCAATGAATTTGGTTTAGTTTCCTGATTCGATGTTCGATCCGAAAAGCACTTTTGATAATTCTTTCTTAATTTCTTTGAGGTTGATGTTCAATTTCAGAAGAGTCGTTTTCATGACTTTCTTGTGTGTAGATGGGCCCTCATGCTAGTGCAAGATTCTTTACTCAGATCAGATTTCTATCAACTTAATTTCCACAATTAATTTGTATCACTTTATTTTTCTTTGAGTGAGTGTGAACTGTGAAGTTTAGGAAAGCTCCACCTCTTACTCCAACAAAAAAAAAAAAAGAATTAAAATGCACATGTATAAGCGGAAAGAAGACAAGGAACGAGGAAAAGATGAGGAGATCAAAGCACTACTTAAGAACATTGCTGGCGCTTAGAGAGGGAGAGAGAGAGGATGGTGTTATATGGGAATGAGAAGGGGGATGAAAAGCAAATATAGTAATCATATATATACTCTAAATAGAAGTAAAATAAATTTCATATCTAAATATATAAATAAAATTCATTTATTTATCTAGTTTAATATTATTATCTTTATATTAAATTTCATAAATAATGTTATATAATTTTTTAATTAATACATAAATTAGATAAATTTATTTATAACTGATATATACATAAGTAAGTTTTAATAAAATTTAAAAATTAATTAACATTTCATTATATTAATGCAAATTGACATATATTCATAAAAATATATTATACGTTAATTTGTATTTATATAATAAAATATCAAATAATTTTTAAATTTTGTAAAAATTTGTAGATTTTATTTATATAACAACTCGACATAATACTTATATTTAACGATATTGATGATTAACAATATAAATAAAACATAACTACCTAAAATTAACACACAAGTACTCTAAAAATTGTAAAGTATAACCATAGGTTATCAGTCAAGTAACATTTATAAATTTGGTTACATTGGAGTAAGCAAACGAAAATTGTAGCAAGCCACCTACCAGCATGGTCTCACAAAATAGCAACATGCCTCTAGCTAACCCTGCTTTGCTCCATGTAAACATGACCATCACTATTCACCCACCAGGAAACATGTAAGGATAAGTTATTGGAAAAAAATACAACATGATACAAGCATAGAAGAAAAATAATTATATTAATCACCAACATGTAAATTATACACAATATCACCTCATGGATTACAACACTTTCAACATAACATTAAACAAGTTTGAAAGACAAGCAATTGAAGCATATAAAAACTTACACCACATCCATGTCATCCAACATACAACATCATATAACATATGAACAATCACCAAAACAACACATCATATGCATACACCTCAACTAATGTATCATCACATAATTACCTACAAGATCTCCTAAACCAAGGTAGCAGTCTAAGTAGTTTGATCTTAATTATCGAGCCATCCGATCTTTTTACACATGCTAGATCAACAATCAAATGGGATATAATCCCTACAACATGATTTTGCAAATGTCACCACTTAAACTATAAAAGTTTAGTATCACTGTCAGGTATAACATAACTTAGATATAAGTGTACCACAATTTTGGCATGCATAAACTAAGTCACTAATGGAATTAACCCACTAACTATCCTTGTAATACCATACACCTTTCTAATAATCGGTCAAGAGTTTTAGCCATCGACTTTATACCTTACTTCAACATTAATTAAAGACTCATTAGAGACTCAACAATCCAATCCAAGAGATAACATTTATTCAATGAGGCTTTTTCAACAACTGAACCCATATAGCACCACACCAATATCTACACAATGAGATGTCCAACTTTCAAAAACACCTTTGCCTCTAGTCCTAAGTCAATAAACGTACCTAAATGCCTATAACATTCTCAATATCAACACCTCAATAGGTCAATAATCATTCAACATATCATGCCTAAGGCATTCTTAGTATCATATCTCAATAGTTCAACAGATATAACCACCTATACATATTATTCTAACTCAATATATATAGAACTAATAACATCAATCAACATACAATATTCAATAGATTCACGTACCTAATCTGTTAATGTTCACTATATCATCTATCAAACAACAAGGTTTCACAAAGTAAACCATACACGACGCTACATGCCTTGTGTTTGAAGCCATCGAGATAGGGAGCACTCAGTGTCAGCCATGATTGGCGCCATTCAACCCACGTTCAACCTCATTTTAGGTAGAGATGATTATCTCTCCTCACGTTTGACGTTACTACTTTGACGCTTAACATCAATTTAGGTTGATACAATTCTTTCTCCTCACACTCACTGTCATTCAAACTATGTTTGACGTGATCAATTTAGAGGTTTTTTTTTTTTTTTTTTATCTCTTCTTAGCTTTGAAAATTACAACATGTGATCAACAACAACTTCGGGAAAGAAATTAGAGGTCCACTGTGAAATTAGAAAGAAGAAAGATCACATTGGGTTTCAAAGTGTCTTTCTCTTGCTCTCTCTCTAAGCTCTCTAAGAAAATGACTTTATGAAACTGAAATTTCAAAACAAACATTAAATACCTCCCCTCCAAGTCAATTGAACCTCTTAGTAGAGAAATCCTCAAAATCACCCAAAAACTCCTTAGGAATTCCTTAACTTTGAGAATGTCTCAACCACACCTCAAAACACTACACACCATATAATTAATTATAAAAAATACATTAATTAATAAAAGAGTTAATCACCTATACACTGTCAGTGTAAAATTTTTTACACTGACAACCAATCATATATTTTAATAGTGTCATGTCAGTTGCTTATTTAATGAAATAAAATAATTTAAAAGATATGATTAGCTATCAGTGTAAAAAAACTTTACACTAATAGTGTATATGTGATTAACTCTTAACAAAAACACACAGTGCTATAATCTATTTATTAAAAAAATTTAATTTTATAATTAGATCGTTAAAATTTAATATAGATAATATTAATTTATTAAATTAAGTAACTCTGTCAATGTATACTTTTGAAGCAAGTGAAAAATTTTCGATGTAAAACAAAAATTGTAATCATTATTTTTTTAATATCAATTATTTGTCTGACAATACACTATTAAGGTTATATCGATATCATTAACAAATGTGAGATTTCTATCATGCTCTATTTATATTCACGTTGAGGACTTGATATATCAAATATGAAACTTGTGAGATTAAACATTTATAAGAAGTCTGGTAATGGTTCGATAACGAGTGACTCAATATAACAAAATAGATTTTTAAGAATTTATAAATGTGTTTTTAGAAAATTTCTACTAAAATAATACTTTTTATTTTCAATAAAAAAATTTGAAAAATATTTCTCTCTTATATCTAAACAAACTTTAAGTTGGGAATTATGTATACTCATATTTTATTAGTTATCGAAGTGAGATAGTGAGTTATTTACCATTTTATTAATTCCAGGTGAGGCAGGTTTAGCATACAGCTCTAATTACAAGAAATGGAACTATCCATTTATTGGCCAGCGGGTTCTTGGCACAGCCACAGCCACAGCCACTGCTGCAGCGACCAATCAACTGTGAATTCCCATTCGGGCTGCCTCCATTTGTGGGTTTTGAGATTCCAAATGTTCCTTACTCTTCTAAGAGGAACACATCATTTTTACCATTTATAACACTCTAGGAGCACCTTGCCTTTTATTTATTATTCTTTTTTAGTAACTCATTTTAAGCTTTTTTAAGTTGGTCAACACTTTCTTCATTTCTCTCTTTTTTTAAATGTTTCTATTCATTTATCTTTATGAATTTATAATAACATTAAATAATTTTTTTATTTCATTTTACGTACCTATTTAAGAAAACCAAAAACAATTCTGTTATAAATAAAAATGTTATTTATTTTTTAATTTGTATATTGTCTTTTAAAGTACTAGTAGACGAAAAACCGAGTTGATGTTATTTTTTGCCGTGAAATATGGACCGTTTTCTTCTCTAGCTAACCATCAGCGTCGCGGTACCAGAATCAATGTTTATTTAAGCTTTTTAGTTTTAAATTTTTTATTTAAATATTTTAGTTTATGGATGACAATTAAGATCATGCTCATGAATACTTATTTAGCATGATCTTAATTTATTTGTAGTTATAATTTTTTTATTATATTCTAATAATTATTCAGATGAAGGATATGTAAATTTTTGTTTTCTGTTAAAATTAATTAAGGATGATAATATTTTCTATTTGTGCTGTAAAAAAATATATCAACATTGAGTAAAACTCTCAAATCCTAGACTGGAAGAGAATATCATTAGCGATTGGGTATACACAACTTCGACCTTCAATTCTCAATATTTTATTATAATTATTATTTATAAGATTTTAATCTATAGAAAAAATGTAATGTACACAATAATTTATATAACAAATTTACAAACTAAGAAAAAAAATGTAATAAATAATATACTAGATAAAGATAAACATAATAAATTGTTTGCAGCAACAATTTAAATAGTATTCACGAGATTATAAGTTCTAATTTTATTATTGTTATTGTAAAAAAAAAATATGAATTGTTATATAAATAACACAAAATTACTAATTTATATATTCATTATATATATATATATATATGCCTTTTTAAATTTTTTTTTATCATATCACTTACTATATTTTTTAATTCGTTAACTTTTCTCCCCTCAAAAAAAAAAAAAATCGTTAACTTTTCTTCTCACCAGATGCATTCTTTTTCAAGAGATGTACTTTTATTATTAATTTTGATACAGGGTTTCTCAGCATGCTTCCAAATCCCATGTACTATCTGCATCAAAAAACAAAATCCCATGTACTATACATAGTATTTTTAATCGAAAAGGGAAAAGAAACCCATTGAGCCTCCTTAAATTAAGGTGAAAATAACCATAAAGCAAAGCGTTACACTATCGGATTCGGATGTTTCTGGTACCCTTCTTTATATTTGAGTCATAGTCTTATTTTCTCGTTGAATTTAATTACTGATACTTTCTATACTTATCTTCTTCGATATATTTTAGTCCTTATAAAGTTCTAGAGCAAATTCTTTTAATCTTTATATTTATTTTTAAATTTTTTAAGTTTTCATTGTTATTTTTTTTAATATTATCTATTTTGTATTAACTTATAGAAGTTTTTAATTTTGTTAAGGTAAAAAAAATGGTGTCACAATATTGAGATATCACAAGTGAGAGTATAAGAAAATATAAAATGTCAAGAGACTTAATTTAGAATAATTTTAATAAAATAAACTTGATATCAAATATAAAATTGAATTAAGCTATCTTACCCTTTGAGATGCCTCCAACGTAGCAAGGAGATTAATCACTGTTATTGACATTCTAAGAATAAACTAAAAAAAATATATAAAATTGAATTAATGCCTTTACGTCAACATGAAAGAAATAGTGTTGTAAAGAAATAACAATAAAGACTAAAAGAAATAAAAAAATTACAAATATAAATATTTAAAAATATACCTTAAATTATAAAATTTAAAAAATATTAAAAAAGATAAATATAGAGATTAAAAATGTCTATTTTAAATTATAAAGATTAAAAGGTAAAGTAAGTAAAATTATAAAAATTTTAAAAAATACTTTAACTATTATTATTTGAGGAGTACTAATAATATATAATCAATTTATTATGTTTATTTATTGAGAAGTATTATAGTAATATACTCTCTATCATACTATTTTGAATATACTTTTTTTATTGGTTATAATTTATTGAAAAATATAAAATTAATAAAATTATTAAATAGGGTGTGGGGCTCACCAACTTTTTATTTTTCAAAAAACTTAAACTAATTAAAGAAAATGTGTCACATAGTATTTTCTGACATTTTTCTTAATTATTTATTATAAGTTAAAATATTTTAGTCCCACTAACTTTTATATTTTTTAATAAATTTCAACTAATTAAAGATAATAGGTCATCCTAACATTTATCTTATTTTATATAGTTTACAATATTTTTTTAATCTCCATAATTTTATTTACCTTTTCTTTTAGTCTTTATAGTTTAAAATATATTTTTTTAATTTTTATATTTATTTTTTTTCAATCCTTTTTAGTCCTTATAATTCAAGATAAATATTTTTAATTCATATACTTGTAATTTTTTATTCTTTAAGTTCTCATTGTCAATTTTTTTATAACATTATTCCTTAATGTGACAGAAGTATTAATTTTATTTTATGTGTTTAATGTCAAATTATTTTACCAAAACTAGCAAAAAATTAGGTTTCTCAAAATTTTATGTTTCTTTTATATCTTCATTTATGATGTCCATTGTTGAAACACTTTTTTTATTTTCAAAAAATTAAAGTCCTTTATTACATTAACATAAAATAAACAATATTACAAAAAAATAAACTATAAAAATTAAAATAATTAAAAAAATCTACAAATATAAAAACTAAAAGTATTTATCATAACTCATAAGACTAAAAGGGATTTAAAAAGATAAGTACATAGATTAAAAATATATATTTTAATCTATAAAAACTAAAAAATGATATAAATAAAAGTATAAAAATTTAAAAATATTTTAATCTTTATTATATGTAGCAAAAGAGTTACTCCTTTTTCACAATGATGATAATTTTAATATTTAAAATTTATATAAAAAAATTATTGATATTTTTACTTTACATATAATATTAACTAATTTTTTCTAATTTATATTTTATAAATGATTTCACCATTACGATTCAAATTAAATAATGTATGTGTTGAAAGAATATAATATTTTTGTAAAATTGTAGGAAATATAAAAAGTGAATAATATTCATTTTGTTACGTTGGTTGAGAGGAGAATTATGGTGAATGTGCATTGAAAAGTAAGAATGAAGTGAATGTTAAACATATAATATAACACGAATGAAAATGAATTATGGTCTGAGTGCCAAACTTTGTCCTCTTCTGGGGCACAGTGCCATCTTCTTTTCTCATCATCATTTAACCCTTCCTTCCTTCTTCCTTCATCCCTCTCGCAAAACAAAACCCTCTTTCTCTCATCACTTCCTCATGCTTTTACTAACTACAACACAACTCTCACTTTGCTTCCACTTTTCTGGATAACATATTTCTCATTACCTCATCCCACATACTCAATCATTCACTTTTTGCTGCTTCCATCAAATTAAATTCAAATCTCCACACTCCCTCCCTCCTCTTCTCACAATATCATACTACAACACAAAAAAAATAACTAAATTATAGAACATGCACCCTTTTACCTTCCAAAAGCCCTAGCCACTCCTCCAACTCCAAACAACAACTTAATAACAATCACTATCATCAAGATCCAAATCATCAACCACCAGATCTCGCCAATGGAGACTGTGCCAACCTCAACAGCCACCAACACTCCGAGCAGGTACGAGAACCAAAAGCGCCGAGACTGGAACACCTTCTGCCAGTACCTCACCAACCACCGCCCGCCGCTCTCCGTGGCGGCCTGCAGCGGCGCGCACGTGCTGGAGTTTCTCCACTACCTCGACCAATTCGGGAAGACGAAGGTGCACAGTCCCACGTGTCCCTTCTTCGGCCTCCCAAACCCTCCGGCGCCCTGCCCTTGCCCTCTCCGCCAGGCGTGGGGCAGCCTCGACGCCCTCATCGGCCGCCTCCGCGCCGCCTTCGAAGAGAACGGCGGCAGGCCGGAGACCAACCCCTTCGGCGCTCGCGCCGTTAGGCTTTACTTGCATGATGTTCGTGATTTTCAGGCCAAGGCCAGAGGAGTCAGCTACGAGAAGAAAAGAAAGAGGCCAAAGCAAAACATCGCTGCTTCCCCCAATGCCACTGCCACTGCCACTTAGAAACCAAACAAACCTAAACTCCATTTTTTCAATGGAAGGAATATATATAATTAGTATCATCGATCGCATGCATATGCATATGATATGCTCTATGTCTATCTTTTAATTGCCTATTTAATTTTATCTTGTCAAAGTTGTGGCCTCTTTTATATGTGCTATATGTCTTTTGCAAAGATATCGGTCTTCTGAGTTCTTGAGACGGTTTTGATGATATATTTAGCTTTCCTGTGTTTGAGGAATTAACTAGCTAGGAGATATATAGTTATAATATGCCAAAGGATGAAATTGATACACATTTCCGGCATGTGCGTCAATCTCTCCCTGCCAAACCCTTTGTGTTGAAAAAAGGATGTTAGAGTTTACACAGGATTTATTAATTGCTTTGCCTGATTGTGAATCAGTCGTGCCATACATACACACATGTGTGTGTTTTCACTTTTCAGAGACACCTGAAAAATATTTCCATGATTGCACTGCACTTGTTGAATGCTGATGAGATTTGTCCACCCTAAAATGGAGCGGATTGTGGTGGAAAAAGGAAAGTTAAAGAGTGGAAGTGATAGTTTGATGGATGTGATATAAATGAGATTGAAGTGAAAGGAGGTGGATGATAATAATCTTCTTTGTTACTTACTGGAAATTTTTTTTTCTAATTGATGTATTACTGTCTATTTCAGGTAACAGTTAATTCCTTACAGCAAGGTTTTTATTTTTTCAATAACACAATTAATTAATACTTTGCACTCTTGCTGTGTTTTTCTTTCCTGCATCCATGCAGATCTGATGGGAGAGAAGTTTAATTTAGTTCGAATGATGTATAATATTCGTGTTAAAATAAAGCTATAGGATTTACACATACAAGCTGGAGTAATAGTTAACTTCCTAGAGTAACAATGCAACCTATATTATTGAAAGGAAAGCATTGATTGTGTAACTAAATAACTCGTGAGCTATATAATTAGATGTATAATTGGTCAAATCGAGTTAGGTATATATTAGTTTAAAGGTGATTTATTGAAATCTGTCTTTAGACTGCAAGACAAAACCTAGATTATCTTCTCTAGTATAGCTGCCAGCTAAAGATGGACATGTCAAAAGTAACTAGATATGGAAGAACAGTTTTTGGAGAACTGACACTGAGGGTAAGTTATTTGCCTAACCCCCTATAACTTGGACAACGAGCCCTTAAATTTGATGAAAAGTGGTCTATATGTTAGGCTTATAATGGACTGTCCTTGTATGAATATATGGGTTAGGTCATCTTGTATAAGAGAAAGCCCCTCTTATTCAAGTACCTATATATTTTAATGTCTAAATCCAATATAAGTGTTAGTTTCTTGGTAAGATCATAGAAGGTTGATTTAATTAATTTAAATGGGGGGCGTTGGACTAATAATTATTATTGTCACTTTCAATGATTCTACACATGTCAAAGTTTAATAAATCGGAAAAGAAAAATTAATTAGAAATTTAAAAACTCAATTTTAGGAGACAAAGTATTGCTCTTTTAATTTATAATGACTATAATTTTTTTTAAAATATAAAAAAAATTACAAAAATAGTTGCAATAAAAATTGAACTCAGATTACCATATTTTTAATTATCATATTTTATCACTATTCAATCACTAAACTAATCTTAATGATTTACAATGACTATATGATAATAAATGTAGCATTTTTTAATATCGCAATTTTATTTAAATAGTTTAATCTTTTAATAAGTTTATTATTTTTAAATTATGATAGTTGAATAATTTATGATGAATTAAATTAAGAAAAAATTAATTAATATTATATTAAAAAGTAATTTGAGACTTTTTTAAATATTAAAATTATAAATATTATATAAATTTGGAACATTCTTTAAATATTAAAATTGTATTTATTTTGCGATAAAAAAATGAATTTGTACTCAAAATATAATAGGTTATGATATAATTTAATAATATTTAAAATATTAATATTTCATAATGCTCCTGTCAAAAACATATTTCATAATAGTTTTTATATTAATAGGATTATTTAATCAGTATTATTTTTTTAATTTAAAATCATATAATTTATATAGTCACTTCATTACAGGTGGGCTGGCTTTATATTTAAACTATAATTTCATTTCTTTTATATATGTTAAACAAAATGAACTGAATTTAAATTAATGGTAATATATTATAGTATACTCAATAGTTTACTTTTTTAAGCAAATTTGATCTAAATAATTATCTATGCGTACTTCAGATACATGTGAAAGAAATTATATAAATGCATGTATCTTTCACCAGTTAATTCAAATATAGTGTACTATGGTATCTTATATTTAATTTGTTATTATTATTAGATATATATAACTCTTACCCAAATACTTTTTTAAGATTCTAATCCCATCACACGTTACAGTAGTTGGTCATGATTGAATTATGCAAAATTTGTCATAAGTATATTACTATTTGTCTAATTTATGGCTTCTGAGACTGAGACACTTGATTTTACACCAATGGCCCATTGTATCCTTGCTTGTTCACCATTACAAACTAATTTTTAAAACTGCTTTCTATTCATTTAAATTTAAAATTTAATATGATATTTTTACTGATAATAATAATATTAAATAAATTTTATACGAAAATGTTTAATAAATTTGTTAACAAAATTTTAATAGATTTTTTTTAAAAAAAAATATATTTTTAAATTATATAAAATTAAAAAAATTAATTTTAAATTTCAAGAATAAAAATAAATTTATCTTATATTAAAAGACTAAAATTATATTTAAATATATAATAATTATACATTAAATTTAAAACTTTAATTAAGCAATCGAAATGAACTACAATTTTAACCTCAATTTATATATTTGGATCGAATAAGAATTTTTATTTTTATATCATAAAATTACAAATAAATCATAAGTCTATATTTCAACGTAATTTCACGTAGATGTAACTCCTGAAAATCTGGAATTAGCCTTTCGTTTTTTTTTTCTTCGTATTTTTACAATAACACTTTTATGCACCTAACTTTAAATTAGTGTATAAGGTAATGCACTATTTTTTATATGATTAATCACTTTTACATCATAATGACAACAAAATAGTAAAAGATTACATCCACACCCGTGTATATATATATATATATATATATATATATATATATATATATATATATATATATATATATATATATATATATATATATTATCATAGTTTATTCGTGCTGAACGAAGTACGTATAAGTTTATCTTATTATTATTGTTACATTGTTTTGTTGTTTTATGCATTCATCTTCTTCTTTAAGCTTAAAAAAAAGGAGTTCATAGAAGTACCCCAGAACTTCATAACTTCCAGGAGCATACATGGCAGTTGTATATTAGAAAAGATCACAAAAAAAAAGAAGAGAGATTGGATGGCGAAATTCCATCTGGTCTCAAACTTGTTCAGATAAGAAATAAAATATGCTTATTTCTTAAGTAATTTTCAATGAAATTTAGTTTAATATCCAAAACCATGCAGTAAAGCACCAATTTAATAATGTTATAGGAGAATTCAATAATAATATTTTATTTTTATTCCACATCATTGACTTTTATGGTCTTGATTTTCTCTAGATTTTTTTTTATGATCAACATTTAGTCAAAATATTCTATTAAAAACCAAATGTAAATTTCAAAGAAAATACAAAAAGAAAATGAAAATGTAAATTGAAAGTAATTGAAAAGGTTTTGAATTGTAAATTGAAATTTAAAGTGGTAGTAGGGGTAGAAGAAAAGAAAATGCATAAAAATTAGCAAACACAAAAGAAATGAAATTGAGGAAAAGATGATTCAAAAGATAAAGGAACAGAAAAGCAAATACTGAAAGATAAATGGAAATTAAAATGATGGTTGAAATAAAGTGATCCAACATTTACTTGAAATCCTTTTAACTAAACTTGAATGATAATGTTTCAACCCTCGTTACATTATAGCAAAACGTGTCTATAGACAAAAAATTTAACCTGTAATCTCTAAAAACTTCTCCAAATAACTTTTAATAATTATCAACATTGTCAATATTTTTATCTTTTTTCTTCATTGTTGATCACTTTATGTTCTGAATTTCCTTTGGATATTAATTTTTATTTCATTTCCAACACTTAATAGAAATGTTCTACACTTAAAAATTGTTTTTCAACTCTTAATCAAAATAATTATAAAGGTATGGTAAATACTTTAAACAATTTTGAAATGCTTATTAATTAAAAAAATTAACAATAATAAAATATTTTATTCTCTAGTAAAATATAGAAGTGACTAAATACTTAATAATTGAACATATGAAATAGTCAAAATTAGTAAACATTAAGGAAATTGTTATTGGAGCTTATAGTATTGTCATGTGTCATGTTCCTTTGGCTTTACAATAAGATATATACATGCATTTGGCAAACTACGGTCATCCGTTCAGATAAATACACACACGTGTGCGGCCATACATTTAATAAGCAACATTATGTTACAGAAATATAGAGACATCAAAATCCACCTTATACAAATAATCAATATCTCTCCCTCTTATTATTATTATTAATTATAAGACTTAATTATTTGATTTACTAAAATTAAAAAAAGTTATTTAGTAAATTATTACCACTTCTTTCACTATTTTTTCACCTGTCCGGAGAGAATTACTGCATGGAAAATGGTTGGGTTGTGGAATTACATAGAGTTTCTCTCGATGAATCTTGACTCTTTTTCAGAGGTGATGTTTAAACTATACGAAACTCTCAATGATGAACAATGTCATCAATTTGCTATGCATCTCTGGAGTTTGTGGAAGCGTAGAAATGAAATGCTTTGGAATAATTATGATGAATTGGCAACTACTACTGTTACATATATAGCTAAGACTATGTTCAAAGATTGAAGGATGGCTCAACAAATGAGATCAAATTATCACATGATTGAAACTGAGCGTAGCCTAGAGCCAGTTTGGCGGGTTCTGTAAATTAAAATGCAACACGTACTGGTGTTGCAGTCTTTGGAGCTCGGAATGTTGCAGGTTTCAGTTGCTGTCTAAGGGACTCTAATGGTTTTTTGTAGTTGCAAGAACAGAATGGTCTTCCACTCTTTTTAGACTACTGGAGGGTGAGGCTTTTACATTGCTACATGCCATACGCATGCAGCATCAACAATATCATAGGGTCATATTTGTATCGGATTGTAACTTTGTAAGTATCTGCTGCACTTTGTCTATGGTTCTCAAACCAGCCTAGGAGAGGAGGGTGTCATTGCTCTCCATATCAAGCAACTCTCTTAGATCAACAAGATGGTTTCCTTATAAAATAAGTTCCTAGGAAAGCTAATAATGCAGTACATGTGCTTGCTAAGACTGCAATAGAGAATTTACAAGTTCAGTTTCTCCATCGTATTCCTTATTGTATTGCTCATTATTGAAATGAAAAAGAACTAATTCAATGTTGTCAAAAAAAATAAAATTAGTTTAGTTAATAATATTAAATTTGTCTTAAATTTATAATTTTTTTTTTATAATTACACATAGTATTAGTATTTTTACTCTACAAACTAAGAAATACACCAATTAAAAGTATTTTTTGTAAAAAAGATTAAAGATATATTCAAATAGATAAGAGGTTACAAAAATATTGGAGTAAATAAAAATAATGCAGAGGTATAATATTTAAAATTTGAAAGTAAAATACATACTTTATTTTGATATTAAGTTAATACTTATTTGATAATAGATTGTTCAATTGATATGTAAATTGTAAGAGACAATTTCATGTTAATAACATAAAATTCACCTATTCAGAAAAAAGAGTATTCAAATAAAAATGAATGTAAGGAAGAGTGATTATAAAATATAAATAAATAATGTTTTGAGAAATGCTTGTGACACAAATTCTCTAACTTAAAATTAATTGGTTAACTGAATATGATACGTCACCAAGTTCGGTAAAATTTAGATAATGATTAATTTGAGTCTAAAATTGCCTATTTCTTAATTTAGTATACCCAAAATTGCCCATACACTAAATTAGGAAGTCCAAAAATTGAATTAAACCTAAAAAAATATTAATGGCACCATTTTTCAAATTTGATTTTATTGATAAGTACGAATTTAAACCAATAGAATGAAATCTACAATCGCTTGAAATATAGTGAAGCTGAAGCCCAAATCTGACATGTATAATTTTGTTTGTGCTTTTTCAAAACTTTGGAATTTTAGTACTTACAAATCTCAAAATTCATTTCATAATCCCAAAACTTTTAAACTGGATCAAAATTCATTTGATAATCTCAAAATTTTTATTTCTCAGACAATTTAATTGGACAAGAAAAAAAAGAAAGAAATTACAAATAGTACTCTCTTTTTACTTGTTTATAAGCCAATAGTACTCTCAATGGTTGCGCTGAAGCCCGGATGGTGCATGAAATTTGTGCAATTGTACCTTTTTTGGAATATTCTATCCGAAGATGCTGTCCGTAGAATTTACACAAAAGAACTGATCTCGTGTATTCCACAAAGTGTATATTAATGAAAGTTTGCAAACCCCAAGCGTGTGGTTCAGCGGTGGGGGTTGCTCCACGCTTAAGCAAGGTTAAGGATTCGAATTTTACCTTGTATATGTAGTCGCGTTAAATCTTAGGGCCAGCTATCCCATTCTTTGAGGTGCCTCCCTCGTAGCGAGGAGATTAGTCACTGCTATTGGCCTCCAGAACAAAAAATAAATAAATAAAAGTTTGCAGCAGCCAAAAAACCTAATTGTACGGCCTTCTCATAACCTCTAGTTGTTGCCGTGTTAGGAAACCAAGGGCCAAAACGAAGCCCTAGAGGAGTAGCCAACCAAAAAATTGTCTAGCCCAACAATCCGCTTCGATTAGATCGATGTGAGAGCGTTTCTTTACATGGTTTAGTTTCATAACATTCAACTTGACTGGATTTCTTGTTTTGATTACCGTCCATAATTTATTCACCCTCGCTTCTTTTCTTTGTCATTCCCACTCCCACATTATCAATCTTTTTCTTCTTTTACAAAGTACAATATTAACTACAAACTGGGCTTGCACCGCTTTCAGTACTCTGTCAGATATAGCCTTCTAGAAGTTGCTACCATCATTTTCTTTTTCTACATCTACAAACCTTATTAGCCAATTTCTCGCAACCCCCAAAAAATATTTTTCAACCTTATTCTGCCGTTGCTTCATGTATATGAATTGAAATCACCTGTTCCTTTTCTCGTCTCCAATGAAAAATATGATATACAAAAAAAAAAAAATCCTTAAACATTCATCCCTAACCTTTTTTAGTCCATGAACATATTCACCTCAACCATTAATCTGCATTAATGGATTGTAACTTGTGCTAATTAAACATTATTTTAACATACATAAAAATCAAACTTATAAGCACTAAATCGATTTCTCGTATTTCAAGACAGATCTTAGAACAACTTATTAGTTTTCTAATTGAAATATTTTCTTGTTGAGGCAAATAAAAGACGCAAACTGAACATGTAATTAACTTGAATATAATATATCCATGTGTTTTAACTGCGATTGTTTACACAAGGGAGTTGAACCGCAGTAAAATGAATCGTTCAACTAGTGGTGGGATAAGTCTACTAGGTGTTGAGTTGATATTTCTTATCATAGGGTGGCTATCATGCCCGCCTTTCAACAGCTAAAGAGGCTTGCCACTAAAGTGCTTTCAGCCACCTAGAAGATTTTTGCCCAGACCCAGATTATAAATAGATTCATCCAATTATGGCTACTTAACTAACCCTTAAACATCAAAAGCTCTTACCGAAAAGAATTGCCCACCAAAAGAGAAGAGTGATGTTAGGGAAAATTTATGTTATACCCATGAAAAAAGTGAAAGTTCATATTGGACACTTGAGCACTTGTGTTAACTAATATTGGGTGCCACAAAAATTCTGACGCATGTTCCAATGAACCTGGCAAAGTTACAACAACATACTATGAATGAATAACAATATTGCAGTGTTGTAACAATTATATAAAGGATTATCCATTATGAATGACTTCCCCATGCGATCACTAGCAGTCATCCTTAAATTTGTCGAGGAATTAAAAACAAAATAAGATCAATCAAGATTCAGCGCAAATAATTCTTTCTCGGCGATTGCAGTTACAGCTACATGTAACTGTACACATTGATGAACTAGACCTTAACATACGATGCAGACACACCAAAACTACGATGGAGCCATATTTATAGTTATTACAACCATTACTGCAAAACTTATATGAATAAAATCATTCAGGCATTTTAATCCTCTCAAGAATCGACTTCCCTAAAACCGCAAGTTTGCAAGGTCGGGAACCGTTTAGTATCACTAACGGGCTTGAACGAATTGTGTGCTTTTGCGGTACAGCACAAACATGATAGGGTATGGAAAGAGTGGCACCTGCCAATGACCAAACTAAGTGAGAGTAACATATATATCTACACAACGATACATTTTGCCAAAAAAGAATGGACTCGACAACCATTTTGTCACTGAATTGTTGTTAAGATCTTCAGACAGCTTTTGTGCCTTTTCAATAGCTTCTGACAAACATAGAAAAGCTTTTACTTTTGAAAACAACCCAAGTGATATGACTGACACATGCCCAGTGAAGATAGGACTCGGTGTTTTCTGAAACCCCAGATATTTCGTCTGCCAATACATTAGCTCTCTACTTTCATCTCCAGCTGCTGGTCTCAACTCTTCTTTTGAAACTTTATACAATACAAGCCATAAACAGTTGATCACATGGTCCTCAGAAACCCACGAACTTCAACAAGGAAGCTATTAAGATTTTTCCTAAATCTCTGGTAATTTATTCTGTCAAGGGAGGAAGAAAGCTGATTTGCACTTGTTAGAGCGTGCAATGCATTTGCCAGCCTAGATCTGAGTGTTGGATTTGCCTGTCTCTCTATCAATTCATTCCCCAGTCTCTGCAAAGAAATTTACCCTTCTCAGGAAACATTCATAAAATAGAGGGTGGGAGGGGCGAATAATAGTAGGAATACTAGAATACATTGTCCAGTAGTGTACAGTGACCGATTATTATTTACAATTTTCTAAAAACTTAAGTTTGAATACCTTCCCCCCAAAAATACATTGGAATATAAACTGATGTATAATGGAAGTTTCTTTTTGGAGAAGTAACTCACCAAAAGACAATACAATACACACACTAACTAAAATAAAGTTTTTCACTGAACAGATCATTGAAGTAATGCATACGGATATGCAATGGATTTATATGCACATTGAACACAAATCTCAAAAACATATTCCTGAAATGAAAAGTAACTTGCATATTCACCATTGAAGAGAATAAGCAACATTAGTTGATTTATATTTCAATTTGTATATTAGTTCAAACATGTTAGCTAAAAAAGTGTTTAAGGAAGCATGTACGTAACAGAAATTTCATTGAATTTTTTACCAAATGCAAGTTAGAGAGTCATACCTGATACAGGCTTTGCTCACAAAGGATTAGCGGAAGGAGCGCATCTGCAGCAACACTGATTAGATCCGAACTGAAATAACAAGGGTAATACTATTAGTCAATTGCAATGTGATTTTGCAACAGTATTAACCAAGACATGAAATGTCCTTTTAGTAACATTATACTAGGAATTAGGAAACAAGGTACTTGTGTGGAATTGTATTTGCAAGTCTAAATCATCCAACCACCTATAAAATACATATGAAATATTTTAAAACAGAGTATGTGGGTGTGCTCTAAAGATGCCACAGTATTTGATAACACATTCATCACAAAGTTTTCCTCTGTGTCAAATGCAGTCAATCTCCTTTGCATACCATGGTCAGGCTTGGTTAAATAGGAAAAGGGGTGGGGGGGGGGGGCATTTCCTTTGCATTCTCACCTGTAGTCCTCAAAAAGGAGTAGCTTCAGCAATGAACGGAGGAAACGGCTCAAAAGACCTTCCTGAACACTCCCACTCGAATCCTTTAGACTCACAGTGTGGGCACCCAAGCCTATATTACCACTACCAGTCTCTTTGTAGTGGTAAGAAGCAAGAGCTTGCAGAGCTCTCAAACACTTACTAACCACATCTGCATCCTGCAAAATCAGTAAAGGGTATGGTTCTTAGCCACAAAACATAAGCACAATCAGAATATAAAAAGTTGAAAGAAAAAAAATGATTTGGGAACTGTAGTGCACAGTGGAAAAATTTACTCTTTTTAAAAGAAGATATTTATTTAGGACACTGGAAGAGAATGCTAAAATGTTGCAAAACTCCCTTAAGCATAGAAGTTTCTCTATGACTAATCATTTTAGGTTCTCATTGTTTCATCCATATATTATTGATTATTACGGAAAAAACACATGCACAAATATTACCTGATGGTGGAGACCAAAATCAAGAGTTCCGAGTATATGGGCAAAGGCATCACTATTTAGTTGTGCAAATGTTTCAGGATAAACCTCCAATATATGTGACAGGAGAGAAAAATACTGCAAATGAGTTATACAGTATCAGCTTTGGAATTTGGATAACAATCAGTCCAGTATTATTTCTACAGAATACAAGAATATCTTACATCATGACAAAGTTTGGGATATTTGAGGAGGTCCATAGAAATCAATGGCGTGATCATGTGAAGACCGAAGTAAACCACCTGCAAGACCCGTGCATGAGAGATTGACTATTAACTTTAAATGAAACAGGTAAATGTAACCATGATATTACCTGAGATATGTTAGTGCCTTGGGCTTCAATTGAATCTGACGAGAAATCAATCTGCCACATAAAGTATTTTTTAGTTAAGTTGTGCCTATGTTAAGTATGTGTATAAGAAATTGGTAGTCTCTTTCAACTGCTAGTATAAATAATTTATGAAAAAAAATCTTCACCATGTCTTTAGAGCAAAGACTTGAGAGAAGTTGAAGAAGAGCACGCAAATCTCTATACTTATCTGTTTTAGCCTCACTAAGTAAGCTGCTGGAAAGACTTAGTGATATCTGAAAAAGAAGCAAACGAAACTTGAGGGAGAAAACTTTTAAAATAATGAAAAAGAAAAGTGAATTAGCAATAACTATGGGATTGTTGACAGAAAGCAATAATATATGGACTTTACATAATATAATTAAAACAATTATATTGTAGTTTGTAGGTATTGGGATCACAGAGAAAGACAGCCCAAAAGGGATAAAATGTAAATAAAATAATAAATATGGATCTTTGCATCCCTTATGCTTCATACAAACTGATAAAGGTGTATTCATTGACGCCTAACACTGCAGGAATAGGATTCTAAAGACTTTCCTTTCAAACTATCCAACCTCAAAATTTGTATATGTTTTTAATCAGATTAAAGCTTCAATGGACAATGGTATAATTTAATTTTTTCAGGAAAAAAAATCCATATTGAAGAGGGAGTTTGAGGGCACAACTTAGAAGTGATCCTTCCCCCAAGATAATAAAAGCCCGTAGAGAAAACAAAGAAAGAAAAACCATTTAAAATAAAGATTAAAAAACATTCATACAGTAATTTTTTTTATTTAGTTCAATGTAATAATAACTAAATGCACCCAAACATTTTAGAGGAGCCTTTCCAATCATTGAGGTTCCAAATAGAAATTCTAGCTGGTCAAGATGTTCCTCCTGACCCAAAGTATTTGCCATATAAAACCATAATTGATAACAGAAATTAACCTTGCCAATATTGTGAGACGAATACAGCTGAAGCAAACGCATGCAGAAATTAACAACAGCAGCAGTCTCTTGGGCCTCCAGGTAAGTAATTTGTCCATCAACCCAATCAACTACAAATTTAAGTAGCAGGTAGATAACTGCAGACTAAGCAATAAATACATATAAGCACAGATTCTACAAATTTAATTATTATACATATTTGTCAAACTGGAAATAAAAATAAAATGAATAAATTATAAGGAATAAAATTTAGATAATGCAAGATGTTTACCATGAGCATAAGATAGTTATAGAAATCACACTTCTGTTAAGAAAATCGAGGATATTATATATGTTAAGATACTGATAAATGTGAATGCTACCTCATGTTTATACACTTCAAGAAGAACTAATATGGGACTCATTACAGAGAATCCTAGCTCATAGATAGCCTTCTGTGTCCGAGGTTCAGAAGCACTCGCAGCTCCACGTAACCGTTCTAACATGCAGCTGACCTACAGAACATCGATGATATTGAGGAACTATTTTCATACAAACATTGGAATGAAGTAAATACTCAAGCCCTCACCGAAAGGAGAATATCTGGTTGTTGGGAAATACTTTTAAAATTATTCTTGCTGGATATCTCCACTATATATGTTGTTATAGGACCCATGAGATTTCTTACATACCTTTAAATAAAAATAAACATAAATTTTACAGTGTAATAAATTTTGAAACTATAGAGAAAATAAAGTTAAAGTAAATACTCACTGACTAGACACCTCTGAATTTCTTATGCCTGAAGCTGAACGAACTAGTGTTTGTGCAAGAGATCGCTGAAGTAAGAACTGATGGCACTTAGACAACAACCCATAGAAACAAAGTAGGGTGGAAGTTGATAAAGATCTTACCTGATGAGCAGTGTCCAACAAGAGTAAAGTCTTTTCTGAGGAAAATGCAGTTGCTAGTTCATGCCATGAATTCTGCACATAATACCAGAAGTACAAGACAATCAAGCTCTGATGACAATATTTACTGCTGGTAAGTAACAACCAGAATAAAATATGATAAGTTGCCGACTATAGGAAAATATGAAGATCGTTTTAGGACTTGAGTATTGGAAGTTGAAATTGTTAGATTTCATTTTAAAATCAATTAACATTAAGTGAAATTGTCCAACAGGTATATAAACCGCACTCGGAGAGTTGAAGTAGGTGATGTGGGACTTCCCAACACTCCCCCTCCACAAATGTCTACCAGGCAAACCAAGAAGATGAGCTCCAGGCTTTGATACCATATTAGATTTCATCTTAAAACTAATTGGCATTAAGTGAAGTTGCCCAACAAATATATAAACCACACCTGGAGAATTGAGGCAAGTGATTTGCAACTTCTCAAAAGGAACATAACCATTACTTTTATGATAAATTGGAATTTGAACCCTTGTATGTCCCAACATTTGTAATCTTGTATAAAGCCAATTAAAAACATGTATATATCATTAGGAAAGAATCTAAAGCCATAAACAAATAAAACATTACAGTTGAATATTATTTTGAGAAATACTACACATACACTACCCGAAGTCGTTACCGCAGTACTTCCCAGTTTTTAGGAAGAAGTCGGACATCTAAACCATTGGAACAACCAGCTACAATCAGTATACAGAGAACACAGTGCGCGTCTATAAGCATGAGCACCAAGCACACACCGAGAAAAACCTTTGCACTGGCTTGACCATAAAGTTGCCATGATTACTGAAGATCACATCAGAACTAGTACTATAATGCATTATTGGATCCATGTGCTGAAAAACCTCGAAAGATGCACAATCAGCTCAAGAACATTCACAACCACATCATGGACCTCATGTGTTTGGAAATCCATATCAACCCAGGAAGAATCCATGTGGTGTTCAAGAGAGGGAGAGCATAATACCCCGCTAGAACCAATATCAATACCCCAATGACATAGATTTTCTGCTAAGTAACCAACTATAAGGCAAGTTGTGCTATTTGGAGCATGTGAATAAACCTACTTGAGCTACCAGGGTAAATAAAATTGTATCAATGAAATATGTGAGAAAAAAATGGATTGGAAGATGCTGATAATGAACACAAAAGAAGGAAGATGTTTTTTTACAATCTGAGCCAAATGAATGATCATTTTGTCATCATTATACAATCATGAAAACTTTAATGCTTTGTTTGGATTAGGATTGAAATGTTAGATTCTATCTTAAAGTCAATTGGTATTTAGTAAAGTTGTCCAACAGATATATAAGTTGTACTCCAAGAATTAAGGTAGGCAATGTGGAAACTTCCAACACCCCCCCTTCCACAATGCATGTCAAAATAAGTGAGCCTACTAGAATAGGCGATTTGCCAAGATGGGCTATAGATTTTGATACCATGTTAAATTCCATCTTAAAACCAATTGTCATTAAGTGAAGTTGTCCAACATATATAAAAGTTGCATCCCAAGAATTGAGACAGGCAATGTGGGACCTTCCAACATGAGATAGGGAAGAAGTAGGAAAGAAGAAAATAAGAACAGAAATAAAAGAGAAATAGGAGGGAAAAGATGTATTATTTGGATGGAAAGAAATAAGAAAAAGAGGAAAATTTTCTTCTCAGTCGTTTGGATGAGTAGAAAAGAGAGTGGAAAAAAAATAAATGAATTACATAAAAAATATTCTTATATTAACTAAAAATAATAATTTTTACTCCATTTTTTCATTATATAAAATTATATTATTTTTGTAAAATTAGGTCATAAAAAAATCATTTTAAAAAAAATGACTTCATGCCTAAAGATAGAACTAATTTCATGCCTGGAAGGAATGGAAGTAATTTCCATGAGGGACCCATAAAAATTTCTTTACTTCCCAAAAGAATTTAATAACTTCCATTCCTAACTTAAACAATTGGAAGTCTATCTTGGCAAACAATGGGAACAAAGTTTGCTTGTTTATGAACTCCAGAATTTGGATCATACTATTATTATAAGAAACTACTTACCAAACTTGAATCACCCATTAATGAAACATAAAATAAAATTAAAATACAGAGACTCTTGGGTTATGTTTGCATCAAGACAAGACTTTTTTTGTCAATCTAAAGGCACATAAAAAAGTATTGACTTACCAGAGTAACAAGGTGAACACATATATGCTTTTGCTGAACCAGAGAATGAAGTAACTGGTAACAAGTGAGTCCCTGGGTAAAAATATATTGCATTAAGAACAACCACAAAGCAAGTTAGTTTGCTATTTATTCCAGTACCTATTACAGATAAACTTGCAGCAGAGCTTATAAATTGAAATATTAAATTTCAGAAGGAAAAAATGGAAAATAAAAGATGCATATTAAATTAATCAAACATAATTGTCTACAGTGCCAATGCCAATCCAACATTTTCTGACTGAATCTTAAAAGATGAATTTAGGCTTACCCATTAAGTTTCAGTTGTTCCAATTTAGGTTCCTTATGGATAATAATTTTGATTTAGAATTACATATTTAATTATAATTTTGTTATCTAATAAAACTCAGCAGTGTAGTTAGTTCATAAACTTGGCACTTTTGAAAGAAAAGTTTTGGGAAGATTTGGATACAAGAAAATATCCAAATAATATCTTAATAATACATCAGTATACATCACATTAGTAATACAGATTAAAAAAGAATGTCCAAAGTTGTTAAAATGATAGAAGTTTTAAACTCAAACCTGCAGATCCTTTTCCCCTGGATATGATGCAAGTGTGATCAAGGATATTCGAACAATAATATCAAGAACAAGTTTTCCTTGGTTATGTTCTCCAAAGAAACAAAGCAAAGCCTTTTTCGAACTATGCTCATGATGATGACCTGAATCTATGATTTTCTCCCCGATACCATCAGAAGACATTAGATATGTACGAGACCACCTTGCAAGGAACCATATAATTGACTGCATGGAACATACATTTAGAAGGCATTGAGGAGTAAAACAGTACCTTGTCAGAAAAGAATTACAGAAGTTCCAAAATGCAGTATCAGAATCAAAATCAGATTGACTGAATTCAACAAACTTGATCTCCAAACAAGACCAAAACTTAAAACTCAACCAATATGACTAAGAGTAAAACCATTTCGTTCAATTTTTAAAAAGAGTTAATCACCTATACACTGCCAGTGTAAAGTTTTTTTACACTGACAACCAATTATATCTCTTAATTGTGTCATGTCATTATAAACACATTTACTTTTAACAGTGACATGACATAATTAAGAGATATAATTGGTTGCCAGTGTAAAAAAATTTTACACTAGCAGTGTATAGGTGATTAACTCTATTAAAAAAACTTGCAAGTTGTTTAATAAAAAGAACTCTAAAAAATAGTGCAGTAGATCATTTGTATAATAATGTTCTGTAAATATAAAAAACTTTTAGAATATCCATCTCCCAAGGACACATTCTACTACTGAGATAAAGCCAGAAAACAACAAAAGCAACATATCCACAGTTGATGTTTATAACAAAAATTTAAAGTGAATATTCTAGGATGTAGAAGAGCTAGGTTATCATTATGCAAGATGGAAAATAAATAAATTGCATACCTCCATAAGTCGGGCACTAAAAACTGATGCTCTCATTTCTGGACTGAGGCACTGCTCAGCAAATTTTATGATTGAGCTGCATTAATCCATAAGAAACATGGTTTTACTAAGATTCTTTGCAAGAACTCAAACATCAAATTCCCAATCAGAAAAGCAGAAGAAAATAATCTACCTGGAAAGTAAAATAACAGGATGTTTATCTGCTTCAACAGCATTAACAACAAACTGGGTTTGTATTGTATTAGGAACCTATATATCACACATGAAATAACCTTAAATCAATATTGTTCATTACTGTCAATTCCCAAATTAATAAGGGTTAAAAATCGAATTGGAAATATAAGGGAGATACACATTTATTTTTCTCTGGATCAGACTGGCTTATCGTTTATGGTAAATCCTGCTCCCCACCCCCCTTTAAATAATTTTTTTCTCTTTATTATCTCACAATATATATATATATATGCAGCAACAACAAACAGTTCTAAATGAAATATAAAAAATATGGAGAGAATACAATTCACATACCAGTGGTATTTCCCCCTCCCCTTCATCTGCAATTACATGACCAATAATCAGCAACAATGAATAAAGTTCTTCCAAAGTTTCAGTCAAGTCAATAATGCCCCTGCCCTACACATGAAGTGAATAATTTGAGCTATGGAAATATTCACATAACTTAGCACAAAATATTTAATATAGACAGATAAACAAAAACAGTAAGATGCAACCAATATATAAAAACACAGAGAGAAGTAAAAAGTCTGAGTGGTGTAAGTTACTGTTACTGTGTCAGTATTATGATCTTTTAATATAACTTTAGTTTTTGCTTATTTAAATTTGTTTTACTAGTAGAAAACATTTCTACCCTATCACTAAGAATTATGCAGCATTTATTCAAAGGAGAAACTATTTTATCACATACTATATATTTAGACATCCAATTCGTTTAGTTTGATTAATATAAAAAGGAATTTTTTAAAAACAATATAACCAAAATGAACTAACCACGTTGAAGCTTAAAGGAATTATATGTGAGAGATAAAAGGAGTAAGAGAGTGAGAGAGAGAGATGAGAGAAGATTTGCAATAGGCAAAGAATGTAACTTATTAACTGCTGAAAAACAGAGTACAAGACAGGTTTTATAGAGCCAATTAAGATTGGTCTATAATAACCTAATTATCTATAATAATCGAAAGATAACCTGATTATCTATAATAACAGAAAGATAACCTAATTATCTATAATAACCGAAAGTAACAATAAAGGAGTAAAACTGTACTCCAATAGCCCCCCGCAAGCTCAAGTAGGATGAGGAGACTCAACTACTTGAAGCTTGGACCGAAGTTCACAAAACCGCGTAGGTGAGAGAGCTTTGGTGAGCACATCAGCACACTGATCAATAGCTGGAACATGAACAACTTGAAGACACTTGGCAGCCACTTTCTCGCGAACAAAGAAAAGGTCTAATTCCATATGTTTGGTGCGTGCATGAAGAACCGGGTTGTGAGCGAGAGCGACAGTGCTCAAGTTGTCACAGAAGATAATTGGAGTAGAATGAGTGACTTTAAGTTCAGATAGTAAAGTTTGTATCCAAGTGACTTCTGTTGTGGCAAGGGCAAGGCTTCTGTATTCTGCTTCAGTACTAGAGCGGGCAACTACAGTTTGCTTTTTGGACCACCAGGATACGAGATTTGGTCCAAGGAAGATGGAGGCGCCAGATGTAGAACGTCTGTCGTCAGGATCAGACGCCCAGTCTGCATCACAATAGGCATGGATCGAGAGGGAGGAAGAAGAAGAGGCAGGTTGTAGACGGAGACCCCAAGATGTAGTGCCCTTTAGATACCTGAGAATTCTTTTGACAGCTGCCCAATGATGTGTAAGGGGATGGGACATGAATTGGCAGACTTTGTTTACAGAGAAGCTAATTTCGGGTCTTGTAATAGTAGCATATTGTAATGCACCTACAACTGAACGGTAGAGAGAAGCGTCCAAGAAATCTTCAGAGCCTACTTTTGATAGTTTGCTTCCAGAGATCATGGGAGAAGAAATAGGTTTTGAGCCTTCCATATCAGTACGATTCAATAGGTCACGAATGTACTTACTTTGAGTAAGAATGAGAGAACCATCAGGCTGAGACTTTACTTCAATGCCAAGAAAGAAATCAAGATCACCGAGATCTTTGAGGGAGAAGATTGAATGGAGTTGAGATACAAGCGTATGAAGAATTGAGGAATTATTGCCAGTGATTATAATGTCATCAACATACACCAGGATGTAGATGACATTATTGCCCTGAGAGTATATGAACAGTGATGGATCACATTTGCTGGCATAAAAGTTTAATTGCAGCAGAGTTGATTTGAGTTTGTCAAACCAGGCACGAGGTGCCTGTTTGAGCCCATAAATGGCCTTGTGAAGTTTACAGACGAGATTTTTATCAGAAGCTTCAAATCCAGGTGGCTGTTGCATGTAAACTTCTTCTTCAAGTGTTCCATTGAGGAAGGCGTTGTTAACATCAAGTTGTTGAATAGGCCAACGATGAGTGAGAGCAAGGGTGAGAATGAGTCTAACAGTAACGGGTTTGATGACAGGGGAGAAGGTTTCATGATAGTCAAAGCCAAATTGCTGATTAAATCCTTTGGCAACAAGGCGTGCCTTGTACTTTTGGACCGAACCATTAGGATTTTCTTTGACACGGAAAACCCACTTGCAGCCTATAGCAGTGCGATGCGGTGGAAGAGGAACAAGAGACCAGGTGTTATTGTGAAGGAGAGCATTGTATTCTGTTTGCATGGCAGCAGACCAGGTCGGATTAGATAAGGCTTGTTTGGTGGTTTTTGGTTCAACCTGGGTTAATAAAAGGGTGGGTTGGAGGCGTGGTTTAACTATACCATCTTTTGCTCTTGTGGTCATAGGGTGCACATTGTGAGGGTGAATAATAGGAGATGAGGAAGGTTCAAGGTTGGAGGATGTGGGAATGGATAAAGTGGAGGGAGAGGTGTGGGCAGCAGTGTTGGGGCTGTAAGAATCAGAGATTAGGCTTGGTGAGGTTGTTGGTGGATTGGGAGAGGTGAGTCTGGTTGCATGAGTGGGTGTGGGAGTGGGATTTATAGTAAGAGGAACTGAAATAGGAAGTTGGGAGTCACTAGCCTTGGAAGAGGAGAAAAGATCCTTGTAGGGAAATTTAGTTTCATTAAACACTACATCTTTGGAGATGTAGAGACGTCCATCAGCAGCAAGGCATTTGTAACCTTTGTGAGAGGTAGAGTAACCAAGAAAAACGCATTCTTGGGATCGGAATTGAAGTTTGTGTTTGTTGTAGGGCCGAAGATGTGGGAAGCAGGAGCAACCAAAGATTCTAAGAGAGAGATAATCTGGTGGTTGATGGAAGAGCTTATGATAAGGGACAGCATTTTGAATAGATGAGGAGGGGAGTCTATTGATGAGATAAACGGCAGTGAGAAAGGAGTGATCCCAGAACTGCATAGGTAATTCAGCTTGAGCCATCAACGTGAGACCAAGTTCAACAATGTGTCTGTGTTTTCTTTCAGCAACTCCATTCTGATGGTGAGTGTGTGGACAGATTAGACGGTGTTGAATTCCAACTTCATTCAAATAAGTAGTGAAGGAACGATACTCACCACCCCAATCAGTTTGCAAAGCTTTGATTGGGTGGTGATATTGATTTTTAACCATAGCGTGAAATTGTTTGAAAACATTAAAGGTTTGAGCTTTAGACTTGAGAAGGTAGATCCATGTAAAGCGTGTGTGAGCATCGACAAAAGTTACATAGTATTGATATCCACAAGTTGACGTAACCGGAGCAGGTCCCCACAAATCGCTGTATACTAAATCAAAGGGTGTATTGTAAATAGTTCTGGACAGATTGGAAGGTAATCTGTGGGATTTACCAAGACAACAAGGAGTGCAGAAATTTGATTTATTATTGCTCACAAGTTGAATGTTGTAGTTCCGTGAAACATGTTTCATTACATCAACATTGGGATGTCCTAATCTAGAGTGCCAAGTGGCAAAGGAAACAGGGCTTGTTGCTGCAGTATTGACAGAAAAAATTCTGGCCAGTTGCTGTTGCTGGACAGATTGCGTACTGGGATTAGGAAGGAGTGCAGGGAACTTGTACAGGCCATCTGAACCAACCGAGCCTTGGAGAAGAACTTCATTAGTGTCCTGTGATTTGACCAAGCAAATGTGGGGGTGAAATTCAAAATATACAGAATTGTCCTTGGAGAATTGGCTAACACTGATTAGATTTTTTGTGATGGATGGTACAAATAGAAGATTGTTTAGAGCAAATTGAAACTTAGGGTTGATTGGAGAATGAAAAGTGGTAACACCTGTGGAGTTAATGTGAAGCCCTTGTCCATTGCCAACATGGATTTGATCGGGTCCTTCAAAAGGAGTGAATTGATGAATATTTTGAGAAACATTGGTAACATGATTTGATGCCCCAGAATCCGGATACCAATTGTTGTTGCTGGAAGAGGAGGATGATGCAATCATGGCTTGAGGTTGTGGCTGGGTGGAGGTGAATTGGACTTGAGGAGTAAATTGAGGTCTAGGTCCAAGAATTCCATGCTGATAAGGAGAAGACAAGGTAGGTTGATTGTTGTACCATGCGCCTGGGTTTGTATGTTGGTTGTTGGAGGGGTACGCGGGTGCTTCAAGGGGTGAGGATGGGACATAGGTTTCATCAAAACGATAATAGCAAGCAGAGGCAACATGTCCATACCTGTGGCAGACTTGACATTGGTACCCAGCGAATCTGCCTCGACCACGTCCTGCCCAATTGGAGAAACGACCACCACGAGAATTGGTACGACCCCCTCGACGATGAGAAGGGCCAGACTGATTGTTTTGATGAGTAAGGTGTGCTTGTGGGTTTGTGGCAGATGGGTCAGGTTCAGTGACGGCAGTGGTGACATTAATGGAGGCAGCGGCTTTCTTCTTGAATTTGTCAAAAGACGGGATTCATGGCCAAGGAGCAAGGTCTCGACTTCATCAATGGTTAGAAGGTCAAAACGGCTACTAATTAGAGACACGGTGGATTCGTATTCTTCGGGAAGACCTTCAAGAATTATATCAAGATGTTCCTTTGGAGAAACTGAGTCGCCTATGGCTGTGAGGGCATCAACTAGGGTTTGAATTCGAAGCACATATTCAGAGATGGACAGATTGTCAAGGGTGGTGCTGCGAAGTTCATTGCGCAATTGGCGGGCTTTGGCATTCATATGAGAGTGGAAGTAGGTGTGAATTTTGTCCCAAAGCTGGAAGGAGGACTTGCAACCAATGACTCGTGTAAGCATGTCTTTAGACATGGAGGACTGTAGCCAAGATAGTAGCAATTGATCTTGCTGTTCCCAGGCAAGATAGGATTCAGAGATGTGACCAGCATCTCGGTCAGCAAGCGTTGCAAATTTTTGAGGAATTTGGGGGTTGACAAGATAATGGTGAAGACGGTGACCTTTGATGACGGGTTCAACCTGTTGACACCAAAGAAGATAGTTCTTGGTGTCAAGCTTTTCGGAGATGGTGTGAGAGAAGGTGAGAGACGGATGGGAGTTAGAGGGAGGATTCTTGGGTGGGACGGTGTTGACTGGGTGGGCATGAATTGGTGGAGGAGGCGGTGGTGGTGGGGAAGAATTCATTGTAGAGGCAGATTCAGCCATGGAGAGGTTTTGGACGAGCGCGAACGAACGAAGAGAAGAAGGGGATCAAGAAGCTCTATGATACCATAAAGGAATTATATGTGAGAGATAAAAGGAGTAAGAGAGTGAGAGAGAGAGATGAGAGAAGATTTGCAATAGGCAAAGAATGTAACTTATTAACTGCTGAAAAACAGAGTACAAGACAGGTTTTATAGAGCCAATTAAGATTGGTCTATAATAACCGAATTATCTATAATAACAGAAAGATAACCTGATTATCTATAATAACAGAAAGATAACCTAATTATCTATAATAACCGAAAGTAACAATAAAGGAGTAAAACTGTACTCCAATAAAGCTTCAAGCTCATCAAAAAACTATTGTTATTTTAACTAGTTTCTGATTTAATTGCACTAAAAAATGTAGTTATATTAGATTTTGAATACACATACATCACAAGTCTCTTATCATTTGATTCCAGCAGGTCCCACCTCATTTTTTATATACCTAAACTCTGATTTTGCACCTATAGTTGATGTGAGGTGAATTACACCCACAAGATGGGTACCAAACATTATTCTGGGGTTATTATAACCCTAGATCTATATGATTACATGGTTATGGTGGTCGATGATAGAACGCTAAATGAATGGTTGTTTTGATGTTTAAAGTTGTCTTGTATCTTATTAGGTGAAAAACAACAGCTGAACCTCTTCATTTGGCAGGCTGGGCATCCTAGAAAGATTGATTTATCATTTATGGACAGCAGCATGGAGAGAGAATTTAACATTCTAACAGCAAACAATCTAACAGCAAGGAACACTGTTATCATAAGTTACTTGCTTGTTAATTATAGTTTAGTTACTAGAGTCCTAGACCTATAATACTTGGAATGTAGTGGGTAATGATAGCTGATGTTAAACCATTTTTTTGTACTGCAATGGAGTAGGGGAGGAAGTAAAAGTAAAATCTTGATAGCAGTTCCAGGGTTCTTGGTATGGTCATTGGCTTGTAATGAAAAAGAAATTCACTAAAAGTTCAGGGGTGAGAGCTCCTTGCTTAATTAATTTCCTGGATTCTTTATTTGGTGATAGATATAGTGCGGCACCTCTGTTACATGAATAATTTCTATCACAGGTTGCTGTTCATTATATTCTAGAATGTTCCCAAGTCACTAATATTCTGTTAGAATCTATTATCGGTTAGTTTGTTGACTTCCTGTAACTATCAGTTAGTTTGAAGCTTCTTGGACAAGCTTAACTTGTAAAAATAAAAAAATAGAGAGCTATGAATAGATAACAAGAATACTCAATTTTATTTTCAGAGATTTTCTCAGTTTCTCTCTCTTTAGAACACTTTAATATAGAATGTCTTCCTTAGACTGTCACATATCCTCCATTTTTTACATTGCTTATATTTTGTGTGTTTCTTCAACAAATCCAGAAGTACAATTTTCTTTATCCAACTCCCATAAGCTGGCGTAAGTTTACATCCTCCTTAAAAAAAATCCCCTCTCCATATTTTGGCTCTCTGGCCCATGACTCGCTTAAGTTTTGCAATCTGAACAATTACTCATTTCATTTTTATTGTCACAACAATTACTAATATCAATTTTGCAGTATTGACAATTACCAATATCAATTTTTGCAGTCAGAACAATTACTAATATCAATTTTTAGGGATGGGGCAGAAAAGCAAATTTATAGGACAAATGCTAACAACTGATTTTCTAACACAATCTTTATTACTGGTTCAATTTTATTGAGGTTAGTTAAGTAGCGAGTGTAAACATCATTTCGTAAGTCGCAACAAATTTCAATCAAAAGTAGTGTGTTGGAGTGTATGTTACTAACATGACTCAAATATAAAACCAACCTGATTAAGGCGTGCAACCCGTTCTGAAAATACTCTCACGAGTAAAGGAATTGTAACATCAATAGAAGCTCTGGCAATAAGAGCATAGCAGCTTAACCTTTCATCCATGGCTGCAAAGGCAATAAATACCATTAAAAGAAGGAAATTCATCAAGCCCTAATATGAGGTCTATTTGAATTTTTGGTAATGAAACATTATAGTACTAAGTTTGTACAAACAAAAACTGGATGTGTTTTAAAGGACATCATTGATGTTTAATAAAATAAATGGGTGAACCAATGTTGTTAAATAACAGTAATAGTGCTGCCATAACATGATGTTTTTTCCAACCCCTCTGCCATAGGCAATTTGTGAAGGGAGGCCCACTATGGAGGTACTATATATAGGCTGTGATTGCATATTTATGTGACAAAAATTTGGCCTTCTGCCATCCACCATTGATAACCTTGGAGTGAACTGTGAAAATCTATTATAGTCCCTTCCAATTCAATAATTCAAAATAAAATTATGAAATATTTCATTCCAATTAATACTAATGTAATACAAAAATAATACAATAATTTTGAGCTATATTTTGTTTCAAATTGCAATATAGTATTGTTCAAAGTGCAATACAATAGAAATGGAATTGAACTAATCAAGGAAGGGGCTACAATTAAAGGTATGTTAGAATTTACAGGTGGGCCCTTGTCCAAGAGTGTTAGAGTGAGTTACTAGCCTTTCATTTTGAGTGGTCACTGTCCCAAAAAATGTCTCAGCACTTTGAATTCATGACCCCTTTGCTTATATATACTCTTTAAATTATTTCTAACCCACCAATGCAGGGCTTGTTCTCCAAAACTCCCCCTTGACTCCAACTAGCTTGGTTCAATAGTAACATGCCTTCAATTTCCAGCTTGAATGCCCCTTTTTTCCTGACTTCTGGAAGCCACAGGTCTGTCTTCACTTACTGAGTTTTTTTGTAGACCCTATTTTTTTATTTGGGCTTCAGGTCTTCCCTTAAATATATGCTCCAACACTATTTTAGAATGTATGAGCATGTCCTTGTCCTTTAGTGAGAGAGTGAGTTAGTGGTCTTTCAGCTTGAGTGACTTGTGTGCACAAAAGAAGTCCTCACACTTCGGACTCATTGCCCTTTTATTTAAATATCATTTAACTTGTTTCTAACCCATGAATGTGGCACTTGTTCTCCAACAAGGCTTCAATGACCATGGAATTTTAGCACATTTTAACCTTAAATTTTCATAGATAATAAACAAAAGCCACTAAATCATTTTCAAGGCAACAATTTTTCATTTTCAGCACTGAATTGAGTTCTCAACCAAGCCCTGACTAATCACATTATAAAGTAAGACTCTGTCAGCTTCCCATATCTGCTTTGTTATGTAGTCTGTATTCTTTCTTCAGTAGTACATCTCAAGGAAACTCCAGCAACAGCAAAGGCAATATTAACAAGAGCATAAATTACAACATAATGCTAGCATATGCGAGTTTTATAATCTTTGTTTCGTACCAGATACAGAAGCATGAAGATAGTCAGAATCGCCCTCATCATTAAATGCTGTTGCAGAGGCCACTAAATAAAAAGGAAATTCACATTATCACGAGATAGTACATGAGGAAAAAGAAAGCAAGTAATATGACAGAAAAATGACAGCATTGTAGAAAGTAGCGTATAGATTTTACGTCGTAGCTCGCATTCTACAATGAAACCAAAGAGATTGGCAGCAGCTTTTATCCCTTCAGATGGAAGCAAAGCATTCACATTGATGGTATTTATTGGCTGGAAAGAGCAATAAACATAGTTCAGCGTAATGACCAGAACTAAACAAACTTCAGAATTTTGATTTTATATTGAAGATATGTTATTAGAGTTAGAGGAAACAGGGTAATTGTTTCAAATAATTGAATTTAAATGAATACCGTTAGAATGGCAGTCCAAGTATCCAATAAAACATCACGTGCTTCCCAGCTCCAAGTCTCCTCTTCTGTGTTACTAGTCATGAGGACTTTAATTACTTCAGACATCAACATTGACAAAAAGGTAAGAGTGCCAATGGGCCTGAAGTATCAAAACAAAAGTTTATTCACATTAATTTGTTTCAACTATCATTACAATTAGCACCGAAAAACACCTGCAATAGAAATTAAATTATGATTACACTGACCTCATAGATTTTAGCAAACTGTCAAATGCATAAGGAGTTGTTACATTTGCGATGGCCAATAATGCACGACAACCATCAAGCATCTCACTGAATGAAAACAACATCAATTTGACAGTAAATATACACATTAAAAAAAATGTGCAGGGGTGGGTGGGTGCATTCACATGTGCATTGTGCAGATGAATATCCTCCAAACCTGTCACTTTTCCCATTTTCAATGGCTTTTGAAACGACATCTGGAGGATCTACCCACTCTATTATCCCAGACAGGAGCTGCAGAAGATGCTGCTCGTGCATTTTACCATCATCTAAGTCACGGCACAAACAACGACAAAGAAATTCAAATCAAGGATTTCCACAACTTATATTTTTTAGTGGGTGGGGGTTGCAATGATGATACAGAGAACTGAGTCCCCAAGGCTAAGACTGATCAGGGATCCTTTTAGCAATAAATAGTTATCCATCAAAATCTTGCAGTACAACTGTAAGAGTAACAGTTTGAAACTTTATATGTTGTTGATGCAAGAACTGCAAATGTAGTAGAACAATTCAATATTTTTAAGCAATATCCACTTCTAGAAGCCAAACTCTTAATCACTATAGTCTCATTCCATGCTTTCCAGAAGATATGTCTTAGAAAAGATAAAGTTTGTGCGACAGCCAAATAGTTTAATTAAACACTTGAGCAAGAATGATCGCACTATTAGTGAAAACTACTTAACATCTCTATCAAATCCATCCTTTGAAAAGCCATATATCTCATCATCAAGACAGTTAAAATACTTATCAACCCGAAGATTGTAATTCTAAGAAAATGCACATACAATTAGCATAAAGGAAGACAAGGAAGACTTGTACCAGAAAGAAATACGGTTCCTGTTAAAGAACAAAATTGTACAATTAGCTTTCGAGCAGAAACTGCAATAGGGCAGTCAAGCCAGTATCCTTCACATGAAAATTTCAGCCTCAATGCTGCATATAAACTCAAAAGCCATCCAGCATGACTGCTTGATATTAACACATCACGCCAATCTGAACCAGGCTGCATGTAAGAATCAAAAATAGAATAAAGGCCAATTCATGGGAGATTTATAGTCAATTTCTAGTTATGATGCTAATCATGAGGTTTCTTGTTTAATGTGTGACAGTGATCAATGTGTTATGCTTCATTCTAACAAATGTATGTAAATTGTTAATAAGCAATCAAACCAACTGATTACCTGCACTAGGTGGCATTCAGACCTTTTGGAAGAATCGCCATCTTCTCTAACTCCAGCAGAGAAGACATTTACATTTATTTTTGTGTCACTGGTGTTGCTATGAAAATCCCAATTCAGGATTTGAAGCATAAGATCCAATGCAGCAGTGCAAACTTTAACCTCAGGTACAGCAGAGTCAGATTCAATAATCCTGTTTGTGACCCTTGAAGCGGCTTCTTGTGTCCAACGGTAGAATGTCTATAATATAGGAAATATAAAGAAATAAAAAGGAAAAACTAATATTAATTCAGAAAATAATTCAGTTTTAATGAAAAAACTTCAATTAAGTTGGTATAAGAATACTAAAAGTAAATATTTGAAATTAAAAAGACCTTCAGGTTGTCCAGCTCAAGTGACCTTCTACACTGCTCGTGAAATTCCCTTGGAAGGCCCATAGCACTTGAAGTAGATGGAGAAAATTCTGATACCTATAGATGTTGAATTTAAATTAAAACTACAAAAACACAGGTATACTTAACGGCCAAAGCAATAAGACAAAATGGCTAAAATCTCTTAAATTTTTAAAAATCTCATACCAACGATTCAAGGAATTTGATTCCAGCAAACTGCACATCTATGCCATGATTGCCCAAAATAGCCTGGTTCACCTGCAGTACATTAAACTGTCAGACTTGCATGAAAGGTGAATGTTTGGGAGCAAAATTAAAATCCTGAATAGATATCCTAACAAAATCTTGTGTTACAATTAAGTAGAATACATAGAAAAGATCAAGGATAGAAGAATATTAGGTTCTTAAAATATGGAGAAATATGATTTAGGGTATCCTGGTGAATATATTTATATTCCAGGATAAATTAAACATTGCAATGATTAGTCATTTGAACATATTAACCATCCTTAATGCCTTCTTTGGGGAAGACTTAGCAAGATGTGTAGGAAAGGCAAAAGGTAAGGCAAGATATTCTTCTTCTACTGAGAGAGAGAGAGAGAGAGAGAGATAAGACTATGTCCTAATGCCTTCTTAAATATTTAATTAGAATTTGTTTAAAATAATTTAGTTTCACGCATTAGTAATGAATTTCAACTGTTCCAAATTCCAATCCCATACGAAACACCCAAGCAAATAGTTTTTGTTCAAAGAAAAAACCCAACCTACCCACTCAATTTTACTCCAGTTGTTCAGTCATCAGTGTAATCAATTCTGAGAGATTTGAACAGCACAATGATACATTTCACACATATAATTAGAGTTGTGACAAAACTATTCACTTTGAGTCCAGAAATATGAGCAGAAGGAATATTAAAAAAACAGACATGCAAAAAGAGTGATACTGAGACCAAAGCTAAAAGAAATTAGGAAACTGCAAACAGAAACAAAAATACAAAATATATTGGCACCTGATAAAAAAGAGCCTCCTTCTCCGCAGGCACAAACTCAAGCCTACATATAGAAAATATTTACCAAACCAACTATAAGACCCATGAATCCATAACCACAAAACGTTAACCAATTGCAAGAATATAATAATCTTTTCCTTCTACAGAAAAGACACAAAGCTTGCCATAATATATGCCCAAAACAGAAGGAATTTTTACTACAATGCATTTTCAATTAGAACAAGTCCATTGCAGGAAGCAGCATATACCTCTAAATCAATTACTATTCAAGACTTCATGTATAACTAAGTCAAAGCTTGTTCATAGTTGTAGCAAAGTCAATATGTAAAGAAGATTACAAGACTCAGGTTCTATCCAATATTGTCAAAATCACATCCAATGTGTAGGATCATATGATACAACGCTTCTTTGCCTCCCCAACAAGGCATGCACATAGCAGAAAATGCTCTGAATCGTGTTGGATCATGTTACAGATATTGTACAGATATTGTTGGATACATATATTACATATATTATCCTCACTATCAATTAGGGATATGATTAGATTAGTTTCCATAATATAAGAGATTCATATCTCTATCATTTATTGTATTCACTCTATAAATAAGATTGGTGTGTGTACAACAAGACACACAATTCCTGAATCACAACATGGTATCAGAGCCATTTAGATCCACTTTAAAAATGGGCCACCCACCATTGATGCATGCCTCATACGCATGAGGGGGTGTATTGGGAAAAACCCAAGTCCCGCCAATCCTAGATTATTAAAAAGGGCCACCCACCATTTATCCACGTACCAAGCCCAATAGTGCTGGACGTGAGGGGGTGTATTGGGAAAAACCCAAGTCTCACATCGACTAGAAATTAGGCAATTGAATAATATATAAGTGGAAAGCAACCCTCACCTTACAAGCCGGTTTTGTAGGGTTGAGTTAGGCTTAATCCACTATTCTAACATGGTATCTAGAGCTTAGGTCTATTCTTTTAGATTTTTTTTCTCTTCTTGCAGGGGCATTCACCGGCTGCCCACCACCGCCGGCCGACCACCGCCGCCGTTTGCCGCCGCCGCAGATTTCCGCCACCGCCAATCGTTGCCACTTATATTCGTCTTTCATGGCTGCTTTTACTTCAACTACGACATTTACCAACATTCCTCCGATTCCGTGTGAAAAGTTGACCGGAGCAGCCAATTATACCACTTGGGCAGCTGCGGTTCAGCTTTGGTTTCGTGGTCAAGGACGTGCCGACCACTTAACCACTCATTTTTCTGAGATTGCTACCGATCACCGTGAGCAGTGGCAACAAATTGATGCCTCGCTGTGTACGGTTCTTTGGTTTTCTATTGCTTCGAACCTTCAACATTCTTATCAAGCATTTGACACATGTTACGATGTTTGGCACAAGGCCAAGAAAGTTTACGCTAATAATGTTCAACGTCTTTACAACGTCATCACCACTATGATGACCACTAAGCTAGAGAATAGGGACATACAGACATATTTGAGTAAGCTTGACCGTCTGATTGCTGATTACAATAATTTAATGCCTTACCCCTCTGATGTGGCGAGTTTTGAGAAACAGCGAAACCAATTCTTCATGATTCTTGCACTTGCTGGTCTTCCTCCTGAGCTTGAGTCTGTCCGTAATCAGATTTTGTCTGCCCCTATTATTCCTACATACGACATTGTTAGTGAACAATTGTTGCGTCTCTCCATCTCTCATACTGTTGCTACTCCTTCTGCAACTGCTACAGACTCCTCTGCTCTTGTTTCTCACTCATCTAATCGTGGTAATGGACGTAACGAAGGTCGTGGAAAACAGAAGAGTCGTTGCAATTATTGCCACCTCTTTGGTCATCTTGAAGTCAACTGTCGCAAAAAGGCCCGAGAACAGTCATCATCAGCGAATGTTGCTCATGTGCCTAATACTACCTCCTCTGCCGGCTCTTCCTCTCTTACAGATGTCACTATTTTTGCCTCTGAGTATCAAGATCTTCTTCAGCTTCGAGCAGCTCAACAATCTGCCTCGCCTGCCACTACCGTGGCTCACTCTGGTAATCCTGTAGCCTTTATGTCTCAGTCTCCTTCTCTTGGACCTTGGATTCTTGACTCCGGTGCATCTGATCATATGACTGGTAATCAATCTTATTTTTCTAAATTGTCTTTCTCCGACTCCTTGCCACCTGTTACTCTTGCCGATGGTTCTCAAATTAAAGTTCATGGCATTGGTCAAATTCACCCCCTCCCTCACCTCCCTTTACACTCTGTTCTGTTTGTTCCTGGTTGTCCTTTTAATTTAATTTCCATTAGCAAACTCACCAGTACCCTTGATTTCTCTGTGTTGTTTGTTAATAATTCTGTTCTTATTCAGGATCGGCGTACTGGACAGACGATTGGAGCAGGACATGAGTCTGGGGGATTGTATCGTCTCTCATCACCGATTGCGTGTGTTTCCACCTCTGCTGATCTTGCTCATCAACGTCTTGGTCATCCCAGTTTGGAAAAATTACGACTTTTACTTCCTAACCTTTCTACTGTTAAAAACATCCAGTGTGAGTCATGTCAATTAGGAAAACATGTTCGTCAATCTTATCCATCTAGTGTCCATAAACGTGCTGCGTCACCATTTACCCTGGTTCACTCCGATATTTGGGGACCTAGTCGAGTCTGTTCAACTTTAGGTTATTCTTATTTTGTTACCTTTATTGATGATTTTTCGCGTTGTACTTGGGTATTCTTAATGAAACACCGTTCTGATGTTTTTCATATTTTTCAAAGTTTTTTCACTGAAATTACTTCCCAATTTGGTCAATCTATTAAAACCTTACGCACTGATAATGCAAAAGAGTATTTATCTTCAAAATTTCAGTCCTTTCTTTCCTCCCAAGGTATTCTTCATCAGACCTCTTGTGCCCACACACCACAGCAAAATGGTGTAGCTGAACGCAAAAATCGTCATTTGGTTGAGACAGCTCGTACTATTCTCCTTCATCACAAAGTTCCACTTCGATTCTGGGGTGATGCGATTCTTACTGCTTGTTACTTGATTAATCGCATGCCCTCCTCTGTTCTCAGCAATCAAATCCCATACACCATCCTATATCCACAAAAAGATCTCTATCATGTTCTACTTCGCGTCTTTGGTTGTACATGTTTTGTCCATGATCTCACTCCAGGTAAAGATAAATTTTCTGCTAAGTCTCTCAAGTGTATATTTCTTGGTTATTCTAGACTCCAAAAAGGGTATCGTTGTTTTTGTCCACAACTTCAACGCTATATTGTTTCCGCTGAGGTTTCCTTCTTTGAGTCATCCTCTCCTTTCTTGTCTGAGGATATTACTAGTCATACTTCTTTGGATGATCAACCTATTATTCCAACTCCGGCTCCGGCTGTAGTCATTGATCCACCACCATTACTTGTCTATCAGCGTAGGACACGTCATCCACAGGTGGTTTCATCTACAACTCCCCCAGCTTCATCTTCTGCTCCAATCGACTCTCTAGCAATGCCTCCTGCACTTGAACATCCTTTGCCTCAGTTACCCATTGCCATTCATAAAGGTATTCGCACTACCCGCAATCCTCATCCTTTATATGCTTGTACTCTTTCTTGTCATCGATTGTCTCCTTCCTACTTTTCTTTTGTTTCTTCTTTGGATTCTGTGTCTATTCCCAAGTCTACAGGTGAAGCTATGGCTGATTCTCGGTGGAGACAGGCGATGCTAGATGAAATGGATGCTTTGCAGACTAGTGGCACGTGGGAGTTGGTACCTTTACCACCTGACAAGTCTACTGTTGGTTGTCGATGGGTTTACACAGTGAAAGTTGCACCAGATGGTAGCATTGACCGCTTTAAAGCGAGATTGGTTGCAAAGGGCTATACTCAAATCTATGGCCTCGATTATGGGGATACTTTCTCCCCTGTCGCCAAGATGACTTCTGTTCGCTTGTTTCTTGCTATGGCTGCCATTCGTCATTGGCCACTACACCAATTGGATATTAAAAATGCCTTTTTAAATGGTGAATTGCAAGAAGAGATTTATATGGATCAGCCCCCTGGCTTTATTGCTTCGGTGAGACTCACCTTGTTTGTCGTCTTCGCCGTTCTCTTTATGGCTTGAAGCAATCTCCTCGTGCTTGGTTTGGACGCTTCAGCTCCGTCTTGATTGAGTTTGGTATGACTCGTTGTGAAGCTGACCACTCTGTTTTCTTCCTTCACTCCTCATCTGGACTTTGTATTTATTTAGTGGTGTATGTTGATGACATTGTCATTACTGGTGATGACTCTGATGGTATTTGTCGTCTCAAATCTCATCTTCAACGCCAATTTCAGATGAAAGACCTTGGTCCACTTAGATATTTTTTGGGGATCGAGGTTGCTCACTCCACTTCTGGTATTGCAATTTCTCAACGAAAATATGCTCTGGACATTCTCACTGAGACTGGTATGGTTGACTGTCGCCCTAGTGATACTCCGATGGATCCCAACATCAAGCTTCTTCCTGGTCAGGGGGAGCCATTGGATGACCCAGAAAGATATCGTAGACTTGTTGGCAGACTTAACTATCTTACTGTCACCAGGCCAGACATCGCATTCCCAGTAAGTGTGGTAAGCCAATTCATTAACGATCCTCGTGATAGTCATTGGACTGCAGCAATGCGGATACTCAGATATATCAAGAAGGCACCAGGCCGAGGACTACTATACGAGGATAAAGGCAATTCCAAAATTGTCTGTTATTCAGATGCTGATTGGGCAGGATCACCATCAGATAGAAGGTCTACCTCTGGCTATTGTGTTCTAATTGGAGGCAACCTAATTTCATGGAAAAGCAAGAAGCAAACTACAGTTGCTAGATCCACTGCGGAAGCTGAATATCGTGTTATGGCAGCAGCTGCAAGTGAAGTTACATGGCTACAACAACTTCTCAAGCAACTTCAAATTGGAGACACTCAGGGAACTAAACTCATCTGTGATAATGAAGCTGCTCTCCACATTGCCTCCAATCCAGTCTTCCATGAGCGGACTAAACACATAGAAATAGATTGTCATTTTGTAAGAGAGAAAGTGCTCTCAGGAGAAATCACCACTGAATTTGTCCACTCTAGTGACCAGTTAGCAGATGTGTTCACAAAATCTCTTAAAGGGCCTCGGGTTGATTATATTTGTAACAAGCTTGGCGCATATGATATATATGCTCCAGCTTGAGGGGGAGTGTTACAGATATTGTACAGATATTGTTGGATACATATATTACATATATTATCCTCACTATCAATTAGGGATATGATTAGATTAGTTTCCATAATATAAGAGATTCATATCTCTATCATTTATTGTATTCACTCTATAAATAAGATTGGTGTGTGTACAACAAGACACACAATTCCTGAATCACAACAGATCATTCTCACATAGAATGTGAAATCATCACTCCAAAAATTAATCGTGTAAGCGGGTTTGAGGTTTGGCTGAATTTAGGACGCAACACAATTAAACTTAATCGAGTTGAGTTGGGTTGAGTCAGGTAGCATTTTGACAAATGACTAGGTCGAATTGAGTAATTGGGTATATTGATTAACTGAATAATTTATTCTAAAATTTTGAAAAACAAAAAAAGCAGAAAAATGAAATACAAAATTTTTCAAGTTATAATACATGTCCAGAACAATACTAAAAATTACAAACGACATAATAGATGTACCAACAGACCTTAACAACACTAACAAGAAAAATACAAAAATGTCCTAAGAAACACTAACAATTATTTGGATCACATAATAACAATAAACAAACTAAAATGCAAGAGGTTACGTTGAGAGCATCATGCGCTTAAAATTAGTGAAAATAACACTAAATGATGTGTCTCATGTTTGATAGATTCATTAGATTTTACTAGATAATTAGTATTTATCATTATTAAGAGGTCAAGTTGATCAAGTTAAAACCTCATTAACCTATTACCCAACTTGATTGTAATTGGGTCAACAAAAAAATGTCCAATTCAACCTGCTGAAATGTAGCTGGGTTGGTTAGGATCATAAATCAATATTGAGCCACTTACACCCATACCATGTTTGCAGCTGCAAACAAATCAGGTCAGTTCGCCCGAGCCATTTACAAATAATGGTTAGAAGTCATTGATGTTTATTGAAAGTGAAAATGAATTTGGATAACTATCTTTAAATGTAAATAATTGATATGGATGCACTAAAGTTGTATCTGCACTGTAAGATTTTTTACAATGCAGGAGTTTGACAAAATATCTCCAGCATCTGCACTCACTCATATATCACACTCTGGTGATTCAAGTTCTAAGACAGTAATAGCTCCTCCAGCCCACAAAGCTAATCATTCAATTCAATGAGAATCTGACAATCCTTCATTGTCTTCATTAAAGTAAGATACAGACATGCTAAAAGTTTGTTAAAGAATCAAGTCTCCAATTATACATGAGACAAGGTTGCATATGCAGGTTTCATATTCAGTTAAGCTCCTAAATAAACTAAACAAAAACAAAATGCACTGCTTACCAACCCCTTTTCATCAACTGAGCAGCCACGGAGGAAACCTTCGCTTGGACAAAGCCATCAGGAGAACTAGCATGTTGCATGACATAGCATAGACAAAAACTGCAGGTAACAAATATTTAAAGAGGAATAAATAACAATAGATCAAATGGTAATGATAGGAATCTATCAAGTAGCATGAGTATGACTGAGTCTAATAGAGAGTTGTCTTGTAAGTTGTAACTATCAAACAAGTGACACAGATATTTGGATCCCAGATCTTGCGGAAGGATCAAGGAACAACTATACTACTTGAAGCTAAAACAGTACATTTGGAAAAGCATACATGGTTGCATGCACCACATGTAGGTGGATCAATTAGCAAACTTTAAGAACAAATAGCACAACAATGTTTTCCTCTTTTAGGGTACAGGGAAAATTTCAAGTATAACTATTATTAAATTCCCACACATTTTGGATTTAAAGTAGTAAAAATACATCAGTTGTGTTTTACAGTCTTGATAAGGCCATCTGAATGTTATTTTGAGATTTTGTATCTCATTAAGTATTCTGTGCTTCATTCAATTTTGCAGACCATGAGCAAAATCCACTCCCAAAAAGCTCGTTTCTTTTTCTTATTTTATTTTTCTCATAATAACTTCTCCCGTCAAAAGGGTCTATTTGGTTCAAAGGAAGGGAAGGGATTTCAATGAAGGAGATGAGAGTTAACTCTTTTCTTATTCAGTTTGCAAGGAAAGGAGTGTGATTTTAAAAACTATTCCACCTGTTTACCCTTATAATTTTGAATTTAGAAACATAAGTAAGGATATTTTAGAAATTACCTTGAAAATGTTTTGAATCCCCTCCCCTCCAAATTCCCCAAAATTGGAAGGGGGCTAAAATTATATGAGAAGTTTTGTTCTCCTCTTAAAAGCTTAACCAAACAACAGAAGTTTATAAAAATCCCCCCCCCCTCTCCCCTCCATTTCCATCCAACCCAAACATTATGCAAAGGTTTGTGACTGTTAAACATGACATAAGAATCTCTACTTTCTGAAACATGCTCATACATGCAAGAAATCCCACACACTATCATGCTTATACATGGCATGGAATATGCAAAAGACCCCCCTTGCGCCCCCCCCCCCCCCCCAAAAAAAAAATACCACCTTCTAGAAGACTGGAACATTCTCATATGCAAGAAATCCCGCACACCATCATGACCATACATAGCATGAATATGCAAAAGACCCCCCCCCCCCCCCCTAAACCACTGCACACCACACACAAAAGAAAAAGGGTGGCATTGGGTTTAGGGGAATTTTTGTTCCAAACCAAATAAATGGGTTGGGTCCTTTTTTAGGAAAATTTAATACTCAACCCAATCAAATTCTGATTTGGCTTGGGTCACGGTGTGATGGGATGGATGTGTTTGGGATTTATTGACCCAAACCAACAAGGTTTATTTCTCACTGATTCAAACTATGAATACAGTCAATACACAACTCACCCCATTTTTTACCTTTGGGTAATGCTGTCAATGGTACAACATTTATTTGGGTAATGAATGGAATGGAACAACTATAATTAAGTACAGAAGAAAGATGCTTAATTGTAAATTATGTGAACAAGACCACTCATGATGTAAATATCAAAAACAGCACAAAAGTTAGTGGAATCGAAGGTTACAGAAAACCTTATCAAGCCTCTCTTGTCATCAGCACTAAGACAACCCCATTCTCTAATAGCTGCTTCTCGGATTGCTGCTGCTGCTTGAAACCTTGCAGTTGCGACCAGGGAATTTTCTGCATACACAAAAGCATTAAAGTAACAGCATGATCTAAACCAGAATACAAAATACCAAACAAACTACAGTGCTCAGGATGCAAAATCTTAAAAATGGCATTAAATAAAGTATAATGAATGACAATGATGCACAAAAATGTTCCAAAACTAAAATAATGAATAAGATGCCCCATATTTTTTAAAAATTGATAGGTGAGACACACAAGTAACCACACAATAGGAATTTGACCAGTAAAGAAACCTCAAAATATCATCTGTCACAATTAATATATCTTCTGGTTTGGACATTATAAAGGACTTTTGTTGGCCTTATAGATCAGAGATTTTCTGATTCTGAAGTTCTGTTCTCCCCAATGCAAAATCTTGTACACTATATTTGAAAGCCTTTGAGCAGAGGGGAAGTTGGGGGCAAGGAAATTGATTTCTTCCTGTTTTCAGATGTTTAAATATGGAAAAGAAATGCAATATTTTCCGCTTGTTTGGGTGTTAAGGTTGAAGAAGGAACTAGAGTTACTTCTTATTTAATTTAAAGTAAAACCAGACTTTTTTTTTCTTCATCCAACTAATAAACAACAACAAAAATGCTTTATAATGATCTGACAAACTAATTAAATCATAATTCTTAAGTAAATTATTCAAACTGCAATTTTGACATATTAAAAGGGCAGTAGATCCTGCACTGTGATCAAAACTAGTTTGCGAAATTTTTGTCTTTCAACACATAATCAAGATCGAAGTCAACTCCCACATTCTTGTCTGTCAATTATCATCCGAATTAGCAGTATCATTTACATAAGACAGAAAACATATATTTTGTTTGGCACACATGTAAACTCACCAAGAATGAATTGGCAAGTCTTATATGGCTGAGAAGACTGGCCTAATGACAATATAACTGCCTCAGAAGCTCCTGGATTTAAATGCATCTGAAAATAAATGCATAAAAAAGAATAAGAACATAACTAAATATGTATTTACAATCCTATGAGTCCATATTTCAAATCAAATTCTGTCAGGCCCCATAAAATAGCTAGCCCAGTCCAACTCAGCCATGGGCCATGGGTATGGAAGACATATAATAGGAGAAATAAAAAATATTAGTAGAAGGGGTAAAAGGGGAATTTATGCAAGGAGGGAACGTGGAGTTAGTTACGTTTTGGGTGGATTCTCATTTTAGAGGGAGGAGGAAAGAGAAGGGGGACAGTTTTTGGGAATTCCGTTAGTAGTGGGTCAGGAGCTGTGCTCTGTGGGTATTGCAGATTCTATCTCTGTAATACATTTCGTTTTCAATAATACAGTATCTTTCAATTTTATTTCTTGGTCTCTGACAATTGGTCCGACCTGCCGGATCCGTTGCCTGAGTCATCAACGAAAGAGTTTATGCCCAAAGGACGTGGAGGAACCTCAGCAGCGATGGACGGTCGTGTAAGCTTGTTGGAGGTCACGGTGCAGAATTTGGCGGAGAACCAGGTGAAAGCCCAATCGGAGTTGCAGAGTCTAATGAATAAGATGATGGAGGAGATGAGGCAAATGGAAGTTCGTTTGTCACGAGGCTCAGGTGGGAATGTTTCGAATGTTGGGTCGTCGGGTTCGAGTGAAAGTGGGTCGCATAATCAAAGTCCCTTGGAGTTGCAAATATTATCCGAATTTCGATCAGCTGTGAAGAAGGTGGAGCTTCCGAGTTTCGATGGCAGTGACCCCGGTGCATGGATATCAAGAGCAGAGACGTATTTTGAAATTCAGGAAACTCGACCTGAGTTGAAGGTGCGTTTGGCTAAGATTTGTATGGAGGGATCCACTGTGCATTGGTTCAATCTTTGGTTTGACAGTGAATCTGAACCATCTTGGGAGGGTCTTAAAGTAGCATTACTGCGGAGGTTCGGAGGAGCGTTCGTTGAGAATCCTTTTGAGAGTCTTGCAGAGTTACAACAAGAGGGAACAGTGACCTCTTATATTGAGGAATTTGAGTACTTAACTTCTCAAGTCCCTAAGATGCCAGAGCAACAATTTATGGCCTATTTCATGCATGGTCTTCGAGCAGAAATTAGGAGGAAGGTCAGAATACATAAACCTGACAACAGGGTGAGAATGATGGAGCTTGCAAGGGCGATTGAGGCTGATTTGCTCGAGGAAACTCACTTAAAACCCTTATATAAGAGGGGTTTGGGGGTAGTTGATGGGAGTCAAAATCGTACTCTGTTTTCTCGTAGTGGAACAGAGTATTCTGCAATGTTAAAATCTGGAGGAAACTTAGGTGGTCAGCAAAGGAGGGAATTTCGTCATGATGAATCAAAGAATAAAGGCTTAGTGTAAGCAACACAAGTACCGGAGAGAGGCGATTTGGTGGTGGTAGGGATCGTGGGGTGCGTCACTTATCTTATGGAGAATTAATGGAAAGGAAACAAAAAGGGTTATGTTTTAAATGTGGTCAAAACTTTCACCCAATGCATCAATGTCCTGAGCGTCAACTGAAATTAATTATTGTGGATGAGGAGCAGTTAGAAGGTGGGGAACATGAAGTATTGGCCTTAGAAATGGAGGAGCAGCCACCAGAGGAGCTCACTTGTTCGCTCCTTAGTAGCTGTAATGTAGAAAAGAGGACTGATTTTCAACCTAAAACCATGAAGATCAAGGGGATGGTTAAAGGCGTTCCTGTGATCATTTTAATTGATAGTGGAGCTTCACATAATTTTGTTTCTTCAAGGGTGGTGGATTCTTTGGGGTTGGATTATGGGCAGACTACAATTGCAAAAGTAACACTGGGGGATGGTAACAAAAAAAAAGTGCAAGGACGTTGTAATGGAGTATTGGTGGAATTGGATGAGTTGCAGATAATCATTGACTCTTATGTTTTTGATGTAGGGGATGTGGATTTGATTTTAGGTGTGGAGTGGTTGGCTACTTTAGGGAAAGTAACTACTGATTGGAAGAAACAAATTATGGAATTTAATTATGAGGGGAAAAAGATACAATTGAAGGGAGAAGTCAATCTTGGGAGAGTATTTGAGTCTTTGTTTTGCTTTCTAAATCAGGAGGTTCAAGAGATAAATGGGGTGATGTGGCCTAGTAATATTCAAAAGGCAAAAGGATGTGAAGGTGAAGGATTGACGGATGAGCAGGAGGGAAGGCTGCAACGTATTTTGCAAAATTTTTCAGAAGTGTTTTTAGAGCCTAAAGGCTTACCTCCTAAGAGGACCAAAGAGCATGTGATTGTTTTGAAGCAAGGGGCTGAACCTGTGAATGTGAGACCATATCGATATCCGCATTATCAAAAAGAAGAAATAGAAAGGCAAGTGGATGAATTATTGAAGTTTGGAGTCATTAGGCCTAGCACAAGTGCCTATTCAAGCCCGGTGATATTGGTAAGAAAAAAAGACCATACTTGGAGAATGTGTGTTGACTATAGGGCTCTTAATAAAGAGACTATACCTGACAAGTATCCTATACTAGTCATAGAGGAATTGCTTGATGAATTGAATGGAGCTTCTTATTTCTCTAAGCTGGATCTAAAGTCAGGGTATCATCAAATCCGGGTAAGAGAAGAAGATATTCCTAAAACTGCTTTTAGAACTCATAATGGCCATTATGAATATCTTGTGATGTCTTTTGGGTTAATGAATGCACCAGCAACCTTTCAATCCTTGATGAATGATGTGTTCAGGCATTGTTTAAGGAAGTTTGTTTTGGTGTTTTTTGATGATATATTAGTGTATAGCAGAGATTGGGGGTCTCATATCCAACATTTGGAGCATGTGCTGTCTTGTTTAAAAGAACATGGCTTGGTAGCGAATAAAAAGAAATGTCATTTTGGCAGGAAGACAGTAGAATATTTAGGCCATGTAATTTCGGAGGATGGAGTTGCAATGGACCCGGAAAAGGTGAGAAGTGTTTTGGAGTGGCCCGTTCCAAAAGGGGTAAAAGGTGTTAGGGGTTTCTTGGGATTGACCGGGTATTACAGAAAATTCATTAAAGATTATGGCAAAATTGCTAAACCTCTAACAGATTTAACAAGGAAGGAAGGATTTCATTGGGGGGAACAAGCTCAAACGGCTTTTGAGAGGCTAAAGAAGGCTATGACAGAGGCACCAGTTTTGAGGCTACCAGATTTCACAAAAGAATTTGTGATAGAATGTGATGCTGCAGGAAGAGGGTTGGGTGCTGTTTTGATGCAAGAGGGTCGACCCGTGGCCTATTTTAGTAAATCTCTTTCTGAAGGAAATTTGGCAAAATCGGCTTACCACAAAGAGCTCATGGCACTAGCTTTGTCAATTCAACATTGGAGACCGTATCTTTTAGGGAGACATTTTAAGGTTTTTTCTGATCAAAGGAGTTTGAAACAATTGTTGGGGCAGAGAATTTCTACCCCTGATCAACAATGTTGGCTCACTAAATTGTTGGGCTATGATTTTGAGGTGATTTATAAGCCTGGTCCTCAAAATAAAGCTGCAGATGCTTTGTCTAGGAGTAAGGAAGAAGTGGAATTACAAGTTCTGGTTTCTAAACCAGAATGGTTGGACTCAAGTATGGTGCAAGAAGAAATTCATCATGATTCTTACTTGCAAGGGGTGGTTTCAGATTTGCACAAAGACCCCACATCTAGGCCTGGATTTTCTATAAAACATGATATTCTTTTCTATTATGGCAGGTTGGTCATTTCAGCAAATTCTTCTTGGATTCCAATTCTCTTACATGAGTTTCATAGCACACCTACGGGTGGTCATTCTGGCTACTATAGGACATATAGAAGATTGGCTGAAAATGTTTATTGGTGTGGCATGAAGAAGAGAGTTCAAGATTTTGTTAAAGAGTGTGACATTTGCCAACGACAGAAATACCAAGCTCAATGTCCATCTGGGTTACTGCAACCATTAGATATCCCAGAACAAATTTGGGAAGATGTAAGCATTGATTTTATTACTGCTCTCCCTAAGTCCAAGGGACTTGATACCATACTAGTTGTGGTGGATCGACTCTCTAAATATGCTCATTTTCTTTCCCTTCGACATCCATTTACAGCTAAAACAGTGGCTGATTTGTTTGTGAAGGAAGTGGTAAAATTGCATGGGATTCCCAAGTCTATAGTCAGTGACAGGGATCCCCTTTTTCTAAGTCATTTTTGGACTCAATTATTCAAATCCCAAGGCACCAAGCTTAGGATGAGTTCTTCTTATCATCCAGAAACTGATGGCCAAACAGAGATTATTAACAAGTGTTTGGAAACTTATCTCAGGTGTTTTTGCTCTGAACAGCCTAAGACTTGGGTCAATTGGTTGCACTGGGCAGAATGGTGGTATAACACCACTTTTCATGTCACGACAGGGGTCAGTCCTTTTCAAGCAGTATATGGCAGGAAACCTCCTACATTGGTGCAGTATGTTACGAGTGAAACCAAAGTAGAATCAGTTGAGAAGGAGCTTATTGATAGGGATGAGGCACTTAGACAGTTACGGTATCATCTACAGCGAGCTCAAGGACATATCAAGAAGTATGCAGATAGGAAAAGGAGTCATCACTCCTATGAAGTGGGAGATTGGGTTTTTCTCAAGCTAAGACCACACAAACAACAAAGTTTGGCACAAAGAATTAATCCTAAATTGGCTGCTCGGTTCTATGGGCCTTACCAAATTGAGAAGAAGATAGGGGCGGTAGCATATCAGTTAAAGCTTCCTTCACATTCCAAAATTCATCCCATTTTTCATATTTCTCAACTCAAGAAAGCTGTTGGCAACTACCAAGAGGCCGTGGACTTACCTGCAGGTTTGGAAGCGGAAGTGTTTGAGAACATTACACCTGAGCAGATTTTGGCAGTTCAACAAAGACAGAAGAATGGGGTTCTTGTTCCATACTGGTTGGTCAAGTGGTGTGGGAAACCTGTTGAGGAGGCAACTTGGGAAGAAGCATTTACTATTACCAATCAATTTCCTGATGTACGCCTTGAGGACAAGGCTATTGTTGAAGGAGAGGGCAATGTCAGGCCCCATAAAATAGCTAGCCCAGTCCAACTCAGCCATGGGCCATGGGTATGGAAGACATATAATAGGAGAAATAAAAAATATTAGTAGAAGGGGTAAAAGGGGAATTTATGCAAGGAGGGAACGTGGAGTTAGTTACGTTTTGGGTGGATTCTCATTTTAGAGGGAGGAGGAAAGAGAAGGGGGACAGTTTTTGGGAATTCCGTTAGTAGTGGGTCAGGAGCTGTGCTCTGTGGGTATTGCAGATTCTATCTCTGTAATACATTTCGTTTTCAATAATACAGTATCTTTCAATTTTATTTCTTGGTCTCTGACAAATTCTTGCAGAAACTCTAATCCATCACTGCACCCACATGAAATTGGAGTAGAAAATGTTGAAGAAAATATATCTTCAAGACAATAGTGGGACTATGGCATTTCCCAACTCCTTGCAAAATCTAATTATATATTGAACACAGAGCAGGATAGGTTTCCCTTAAAGTTTCACATGTGAATAATGTATGCAAGTCTTCCTAGACTATATGAATGGGTAATCCACAAGAACCAAAATGACTAGAATAGCAACGAGGAGTTAAAACTTAAAACAAAATTTTAGTAGTGCGGTACAATAGTGGAAAATGTTGAAAATCTGACAGTAAGTGCTACATACATTCAGTCTTTGTCAAGTACTTTCTACTAATAAATGAAAAAAAAAAAAAAGTAGTAATACACTTGCAATGTTCCTGAGTTTCACACCTGCAATTTTTCCAATAACTTCCGTACGAGAAAAAAAAAAACTGTTAATATAGTAAAATGCTACCATAAGTGCATATAATCCATAGATTTTTCTTTTAAGTGTGAATGTGATAACCTTCTACTCTAAACAGAATAAAATTTATATTTGAATTGTAACGACTAATGAAATTCCACTCCCCTCCTCCGGTTATTCCGCCAAGCAAGGTAGGAATAACAACAGCCATCGAAATACATAATAAATAAATACCGAAGCAAGTTACATACAAAAACGAAGAAGCCATAACCAGAACCAAGGTGAGCGAACAGATATTTTCGGAGTTTTAGCATTTCGATCCTGAATCCGATTTCACATCCACTTAAAAAGAGTTTCGTATTCTTACTTATCTCTACATTATTTTCTTCTCTACTGCAGCGATATGAATATAAACGTGGAAAGAGAAATAATGAAAAATGAGTGAGTGATTGGAACCTGAATGGAAGTGCAAGCGTGCTCGATGGCTCGCATGGTGGACTGAAGCTCAGCCAAATCAGTGGTTGTTGCCGTAAACCCTTGCATCTTGGCACTGTAACGAAATCGGAAAGAGGAATTGGAAATGGTTTATCGAGATTCTAATTTTGTCATAAGCATGAATGGGAAGATGAGGTGATGGCAAAGTTGGGAAGTGAATGAATCGGAAGATGAGAGTGTGAGTGGGTGAAGTAAGAGTAAGGGAGAAATAAAAAATTATATTTAATTCGCGAATCCCGAGAGCGGAAGTAGAGGATTCATGGGGTGCGGCAGGGCTCACTCACTCTCTTTTCTTCCCAAGAGGTTTTTCGTTTTATAACGCACGGTACTACTACCTTAACCTTAATAACCTCTCGCCAGTTTTTATTTCGAGACAACTTAGTTACAATAAGTACAGTGCTGTTCTCCCATCAAGTATCAACATCGATATTTTACCTAAGTTATATATCTCATAAATTTAAAATAGAAATATAGTAATGTTAAAATTACCTTTTACTTCCTTAAAAATAATTGATTTTAGTTAAGTTTTTTTTTTGTGTTTTCGTTTATTTATTTATATACACGGATAATTAAAAGAAGACATTGTTTTCTGAAAGATAAATATCATATGTATACATTTTTATAAATGATATATTACAAAGAGATGATTTATTTTTTAAAAGGACTAAATACAATTATTAACTTATTTGCAACGATTGAAAATATTATTAACACATTTAAAAATCGTGTGTATTATTTAATAAACTAATAAATGAATTTTTCTATTAAAAATGATAAGGTTTCATAAAAAAATTATGGTAGATGTATTTTAATAATAGTTTTTAATTTTTATAATTAATTTCCTAATTAAAACATTAAGAGAATGAGATTATAGGAAAACTTTGTGAATAAATCATTTTTGGACCATTAAACTCTATTAGTTTAGAAAATATTAATTATTTATGGAATACTAATTTCAAAAACAATACTTTTTAATTTAGGAAATATAAAGATATATTTATTTTGAGAAAATTTTTCCTGGTTTCATTTACAGTTTTATTCTAAATTTATTTCTTATTTTCCAATATTTATACAAAGAATAGAGAGCGAATTTTTTTTTTTCTTTTTCCTATACAAAACTTTGAAAATAGAAAACATATTGAATACATGATGGGAATTTTATAATAAAAATGAAAACAAAAAGGTTTTTCAAAGTAAACAAACCATGACTTCTTAAAAGATATAAGAAGAATATGAGTTAAGATAAAATAATAATAATAAAAGTTTTTTATCAATCGGATTCAAATTGGTACGGAGGAGTTTACAATAATTCATGTGTATTATTCAATCAATTGATTTAAACTCTTTTGCTGAGTCAGAATAATATGATTGAGAAAAAAGATATATTCTAAACAATAAATAAATAAATAAATAAATATATATATATATATATATATATATATATATATATATATATATATATATATATTGAAAAAAGTGGTCAAATGGAAAAAAGCACTGTCAACATTACTTTGTGACAAGAATTGATGACAAGCATGAAGTAAATTAACAAGGTTATTGACACCTAAAAAACTTTTTTTTAGAAGAAAAATTACCAAATGTGTAACATGATTGGTAAACTATTTGAAGTCACTAAATGCTAACTAAGTCCAATATATTTTATGAATAATGATAAATAAATTTAAGCCAAAATCTCTTATAACAATAATAGTTTTGAATAACAAAATACATTATTGATTTGATGAAGCTAATGACTTTAGTGGATCAGAATCAAAGAAGGAGAAAAAAAATTCTATTTAGACATTGAAAACAATAATTATGTGAATATATATTTTTTTAATCTTTTAACAAACTTTTTTGTGGATCAAACCTAAATCAAGTTGTGATCCACTTAGATTAAAATGACTTGTATTTTATTTGTATTAAAAATTTAAAATTCAAACTCTACATTTCATCAAGTGAGTTTGTCTTAACTTAAATAATTTAATCCATTTTACCAATTCTAATTACAATATATCCGTATCATTAAACTGATAATAGTGCAATGACTCAAACTTAATATATATATTTTTTTCTTTTGAAGTGATGGTGATGAATTTCAAGCCTAAATCTTGGTTTGAACAATTATATTTGCACTTTTGTATTTCTCACTACACACTTTTTTAGAAAAATCCAAAATACACTATTTTGAAACATAAAAACCTTGTCACTTCCTTTCACATTCCCTATTTTTCTCCTTTCCTCGCAACCCCAATGTTGCACCTCATGCACCTTTATTTTCCTTCTTAAATCTCCTATTTCTTCTTGCATTACCTCCCCTGCTCACTACACTCCTTGTGCCGAAAGATTCCCTTGTCTCACCAATAAGTTTTGCGTTTGTGCCGAAAGATTCCCTTATCTCACCAATAAGTTTGCGTTTTCTTTTCACGTCACAAATGTAATGAAAACTAGTTTTGTGTATTCCTTATTTGCTAGGCAGTGTTTGTTTTGAGTGACTATCATGTTTGTTAGGTAATTGTATATATATTTACTCTTGCCATGTGCTTTCTGATAATCACATTGTTTGGTCGTTAAGTATGTTATATCCATTTTATACGAACATTTTAAGAATTTTTTTTAGCCCATGTGCATTGTGATAATCACATTTTTTGCTCATTAAGTATGTTATATTCATTTTGCAGGAACATTATAAGAAAGAAGTTGAGATGCTTTATTAAAGAGTAGTGATGCATGAAACCATAGTTTGAGACACCATGTGAGAGGCATTAAACATCATGAGTATTTATATTATATACAAAGAATGTGTGTATTTTTTTTTTTTTTAATTTCCACCTTTTTAGATTATATTCTTATAACTACTTCAAACTATTCATAAATCACGCATTATCATCTAAATTCTATTATATATTATTTTCTAAATTTACTTAAACCCAAATGCATCTTTCATTTTAATTTATATAAAGTGGGTTAAATAACTTTATTCTTACCTAATAACTCATTTCTTTCCTTTTCCGTCTTCACCTTATTTCTTTTTTCTCCTCCAACATTTTTGCGGTGCCAAATATAACCGGACCCAATAGGAGAAAATATACCCTGTTCTCCGTCACTCCTCTTTGCAATATACAGTCAAAAGCGCAAGATTTTCCATGAGTCGGAGGGAATAATGGTCAAAAATCTTAACCCTCAAAACAGGTCAAATTTCACAGCAACAATACCAAATTCTTCACATAAAGCCATTACGGGAGACAGATTTTGTCTTCGTTCCCAAAAATTCATCTCCAAGTCTATCTAGCATTCAGAATCACATATACATCCTTCTTTGCCATCAAAAAGGACAAGCACATAGACTCGATGACAGCATCCTCAACAGAAAAACAATCGATATCATGTCCCCAAACTCCAAACAGAGAAAGCTATAAATAATTAACCAAAACAAAAAGTTCACTAAGAAGACCTTGATAAACAAATCCCCATGCCAAAGAATATAGTTTTGTTAAACAGACAAATTGAGCTGTCTGTACACATCAAGCTTGCAAAATGTTTTGTACAAACGTTCATACGTATGTTCAGAAATAACATCCATATTAACTAGTGTGGTAGCCAAGTCCCTAGCATCATTAAGCCACCCCCCAAACCCAATCCCTTCAATCAACAACGTGTAAGTAGTTTCATTTGGCCCACAGCCTCTGTCCACCATCGCAGCCAACACCTCAATGGCATCCCCGACTCTCCGCACCTTACACAACCCAAGAATCACAATGTTATAACTAACAACACTTGGCCTACACTCACTACCACTCTCCATGTCCACCAACAATCCAATAGCCTCTTCCACCATCCCATCCCTGCACAAACAAGATATAAGCGAATTATACGTGATCCCATCAGGATCAACACCCTTCTCCAACATCTCCAAAAGACCAAAACCATCCCCAATGCTCTAGCTTTATGACCATTACTCCACAAAGCACTAAACATCGTGTTATATGAACTTGCATTGGGAGGACACCCCATTTCACTCAACTTCTCAAAAACACTCAAAGCCTCACCAGCTCTATTTTTCTTGCACAGAGAAGCCAATACGGTGTTATAGTTAACAATATCCGGCACACACCCTTCAGAGGTCATAACATCCAACAACTCAATAGCCAAATCCACTTTACTCTCTTTGCACAACGCAGCAATGAGAGGATCATAGCAATAACCATCAGGTACCAACCCCTTTTCCTTCATATCCTTCAACAAACCCACACCCTCCTCAACCTTGCGATCACGACAGAGAAAACTAATCAAAACACTGTACGTGACAACGTTAGCCGCGCAACCTTTTGCAACCATGTCAGAAACCAAATCATAGCCCGCTTCCCATTTCCCTAGATTCAAAAGACCCCTCAAGAGAATGTTGTAGGTCATGACATCAGGGGCATAACCCTTGCAGCTTATGCTGCTAATAAACTCAAAAGCGCGATCCACGAAACCCTCTCTGCACATGCCCCTTATGATGGAGTTGTAAGTGAACATATCGGGCTGAAGGCCGGTTTGAAGCATTTCATCAAAAAGCTTCATTGCATCGTCGATCCCATTCCGACCTTGGAGAAGCGTTGCTTCAATTAGAATGGTGTAGGTGACAACGGTGGGTTTGCAATTGCCGTCTAGTAACTGGTTTTTAACCTTGAGAGCGGAATGGAGCATGCCCCTGGAGCAGAGAGAACCTAGGAGGATGTTGTAGGTGACGACGTCGGGGGCGAAACCCTTGATCTTCATTCGGCGGAGGACGTTGTAAGCGGAATCGATTTGATTGGCTTTGCAGAAGCCGGTGATGATTGCGTTGTAGGCGACGACGTCGGGCTCGCCGTGGCTCTCGAGGATTTGCAAGACGTGGAGGGCTTTGTGGATGGTTTTGGAAGTGAAAAAGCCCTTGATGAGGTTGGTGCACAAAACGACGTCGGGTTTGTAACCCTTGGTGACCAAGTGGCGGAGGAAGTAGAGGCACTCGTTGTAGTTGCGGGCCTTGCAGGCTCGGGTGAGGGATTTGATGAGATGGGTGTCTTTGAAATCTGGGGTTTGGGCTTGGGGGGGAGGTTTGGGCTTGGGGACGGAGGAGATAGTGCGGTTGGTGATGGAAATGGTGGTGTCATTGCGAGAATGTGAGAGAAGGTTTGAGTGGGAATTGGTGCGTTTGGATTGGGGTGTGAACAAGGGTAGAAAGTCAGTGGAAACTGTTGTCATTGATAATAAGGGTTCATGGAGCGTGGCTAGAAGTGAACAAGGTGCTTGTGAAGGGAAGGGACCGCGTGATTCCCTGTTTGTCAAATCACGAGATTGTGGATGAGGGAATTAAGGATTGCCTCCAGCAATCTGCAGTCCAAGATAACATACACAAAATAGACAAATAATTATATAATCTCAAACACTTTATATATATATATATATATATATATATATCAATTTCAAAATCATCTATACCTAATTTACTGTAACCAGTAAAGGTTTAATTATTAATAATTTTCTTACTGTGTTTACTCCAACTAAAATGGCCTCTGATATAACATGATTTTAGGACTCTAAATTTATGTACACATATTTGGGTAAACATAATAAAACGAATCCCCCTTAAATTGGGTTGAGTTTATGTTGAGAATGAGTTAAGAACCTCGACCTTGATGAGTTGCATGATAAATTAGATTGACATAGAAAATGTATGATTCGTCAGTTGATTCACTAAATAAAAAATAAATTAAGTTATATTTAAATATGAACTTAATTTAAATTTTCTTAACGTATATTTTCTAAAATTTATCGTTATGATTTAAATAATTATAGTAAAATGAAAATAAAAGACGCAATAAATATATATAATTAATTTACATCGCTTGCTTATTTAGTTTTAGGAAGTTAACAAGTTATATCTAATTACATTTTAAAAGATAGTGTTATTATAATTTGTTAATATATTTTTTCTAAAATAAAATGATATATGTTAGTAAATTTCACAAATATTTATTAACTTACGCCTATTTATTTTTTTTAGTTAGAATAAATTACTAAGTTGTACTTGAATATATATATATATATATATTTAAGATAATTATACTTGTAATTCATCTAAAATACAAGTACCAATAAGTTAACAAATTCCTATAAAAGAATGGCTACAACTTTTTTAAATCAAATAATCTATTAAAGCATTTATGCATTTAATTTATGATGATAAGTTTAGAATAATTCGTCAAACTATTTAGATTAACCCAACTTATCCATAACACATCAAGGTAGCTAATAATTGGATTAAATTGTCAAAATGATAGATTAAATAATGCAACTTAAAGCAACCCATTTTGATACATATGTTGAATTCAACTCATTTGGCATGGATTCAAACTTGAGAAATGGTTTAATGATTTTTTTTATACATTTTAATGATATAAAATTGATGCACACGAAAAATACAAGAGAAAAGGTGAATAATTTCGAAAAAAACGTTTATAAATTTTTTGATATATAATATATAATCTATCTAATATTTAATAACAATATTGGAAGCATGGATCGGAAGTTGGAAGTTGGAAGTGGTGTTGAGTGTTGACTATATACGTAGGATCTTACAACATGTGATGACTGATGATTGCATTCCCGTTAGCAGGCCACGTGTCTGCCTGTAAAATTTTCATTTACATTTTCTACTCTTTTCTGTTCATGGCCAAGTAGTGTAATAATAATAAATATAAAAGAAAATATACAAAATGAACACGACTCTCTTAATTTTCCTTCCCCAGTATTTGTTCTCTCTCCCTCCAAACTCGCGTGGATCTCTACACAATTTATTTCCCACGCGCATTCTCTCACCAGATCGCCGCATCGTTCCATTTTCTGCATCGGTAAATGATCCTAAATTCCCAACAGTAGAAAGATCTAGGGTTCCTGCTCAAGCCGCAGCTACCTCAACCACATTTCTTCCATTCTGATTCAAATTCAGCTCGCTCTACTTCCTTTTCTTCTCCGCGCGGTTCGCTTCGTGAATGAGAGTTACGCTTACGCTTTTGTTTTAGATGAGCATGGAGGTCGTTAACGATGTGGCGTCGTTGGAGGTCGATTTGTTGCAGCTCCCTGAGGTCTCCGCTCTCGCTCTCAAGTCTAACCTCAGCTTCGTCGAGACGCTCTTCGAGCAGTGGCTTTCGCTTCCCGAAAGCAATCGATTGGTACGCTTCTTCACTGCACGTTCCTCAATTTTCGAATTAATTTATTGCGACGTTGTTCATTCAAAATATTCTCATGGCATGTCTATACCTACCAATCAATTGTCAAGTTTTTGTGAGAATGATGGATAGGTAATTATTAATTATTGCCCATGTTAATGAAAGATAGCCGTTGGTTTGGGATTCCATATAACTACCTCATGAGAATTTTGACTTTTACCTAGATAGATAGACTTAACTCTCCGTAGGCGTATATTAATCAATTTCAACTGTTATGTATGAATCTCTTTCTTCTGAGAGATCACCATAGCGTATTCTTGGGGTGATTATTAAAATCTTGCTACTACTCTCCGAAGCTATATAAACGAAGTATCGGTGAAACTTGAAGTGTGGGAATGAAATATTGATTATTAACGAAACTCCTTTTTCTTTTATTTATTAGTTTTAGTTTCCTTTAAACACTGTAACGCGTGCATTTGTGATTTTACTTTCATGCCGCACTTGTTAATGTCTGTAGGTAACATCATTGATAAATGAAGCAAAGTCAGGTGCTCCCTTGAATGTCCCAGGGAATTGCTCTAGTCCAAATGCTGCAAGCAATTCTTTGCCCTCCATGTTTCCTGCTGGCACTGCCCCGCCTCTTTCACCGAGAAGTACATCTGGCTCCCCTCGCATAGTGAAACAGAGAGTTGGCCCTTCTAATTTGGGCTCTCCTTTGAAGGTTGTCAGTGAGCCAGTTAAAGAATTGATACCTCAGGTCAGGCAAATCTGATGTATTATCTTAATATTTTATATGATAGTGAAAGAAGATTAATTTGACCTGAAGGGAGTGAAAGTAGGGTGGATATGATAAGCTCCAAAATTATAAAAGCAAAATATGTCAGAGAAGACAAAATGATGAAAGAAAAATATGGCAAAGCTACACAAACGTGTTGCTTATATCAAATTGAAACTCAGTTGAAACAATGATGGTCATTACACAAGAGAAGCTGTAGAAAGAATCTTCTCCCTTAGCAAGTTGAGGTGCAAAGAGACTCACATAAATTTCCTGCATTAGGCTCTAAGCCTTTGTTTGTATGCACCCAAGAACTGCATGGGTTGCACATTTCCAGAAAAACCTCTTTTTTTTTTTTCTTTTTTTTTTTTTACATCTATGCTGTTACCAAGTAGGACGCATCCAACACTCATCAAATTCCCTATGAACATGCAACAAATCATTTGTAGTGATCCAATTATGTGCAGCTGTTTAGTTTTCTTAAAAATTTTATTTGGTGATATTTTTATTTCTTTTCCTCTGGTCTGCTAAGTGTTCATGCATGTGTACTTTATTTATTTTTTCTTGTTTGGTTCTCACCCTTCCCATTGCTCATAACATACACGTGTGCTTGCAGTTCTACTTTCAATTTGGACGTCCTCCTCCAAATGATCTCAAAGAAAAATGCGTAATTAGAATTGACCATTTATTCCATGATCACCTGGATGGGCTGCAGATACACGGTAAGATATTGGGCATATAAGGACGTTATAGTCTGAAGGGCTGGTTGGCAATTGGGGGAAAGAGGATTTTCGATAAGTGCCACATTCTATAGTTTTTAAGCAATCACACCCTCCCCTCATTTTGAGTAAAAAAGAAAATAGTTTAAATGTTTTCTGATATCAAAAAGTGATTATCTATCTAAAATTCACTTTGTAATGAAATGAAGAGTTGTAGTAATAACTTATTTCTGTTTTACTTTTTTCTTTGGTTGTCAGAATTCAAGTCAGTTACTAAGGAAGTATGCAAGCTGCCATCTTTTTTTTCCACATCTCTTTTCAGAAAGATCGATAATGGAACTGGAGTTGTGACAAGGTGTGTACTTTATTGTTGTTAATTTTTAAAACAATGCTTTATATGTTCTGTTTCATGAGTAACGGTTCTTAGATTTATTAGTTTGGAATCTTTGGATACCTAAAACGATTTTGTTTAGATGCTGAAAATTGAGTAGGGCTGGAGCATAATAGTTATTGTGAGTACTTATTCAGTAAGGAACTAGCTTTTAAGAATACAAACTCCTGTATTCCTGATTATTGTTTTATTTATTTTTGAAAATCAATTTCTTTATTTCATCAGCTAATCAAACTAGGAGTCAACTTACATTGTCCACTTGCTTCCCATGTGTTTTTTTTCCCTTCAAATTTGTCTTTGTATAATTAGATTTTTCTTTTAAGGGTTTAGCCAGTATGTTACTATATTGTTTATGTTAGGTTACTAAGTGAACTCTTCATGATACGAAGCCTTAAGCCTATAAGTTTCTTAAAGTCTTGCATATACCCTTATTCACAGATTATCCTACTGCTATAATTTCTCAATGTTTAATTCCCTTTCCCAAATAACATGTATGTTATAGATGGAAGAATTCTTTATTTCCCTTTAGATAGAGTAATTCTTTGACATATTGGAGCCATCTTGACTGAGTTGTCCTGACTTCAATCTTAGATGCTTATAATGAATATAAGCTTGAGAGAGGAGGGTTGCATTAGGCTTTACATGCTATATTAGTGACCTACTTTTATCCCTTTGTTTTATTCTATTTATCTATATATGCCTCATGCAAATGCCGCAAACAATTTATCTATGCAAAGTCAACAATGATGTTTAGAGTAAATAATAGTGACTAGATAAGTTGTTAGATCAACCTAAAACAAGCAAGAGTATGCTTTCATAGTCAAATTAGTAGTCATTTGATAAATGACAGACTTAAAAAATGACAGAAATCACTTGAAATGGTGTGTTTGAATTAGTTTATTTTTTTGGGGAAAAACATTTTTCTGGCAGCTGCTTTTGAGAGCTTTTGATAAATAAATAAAAAAAACTGATTAATGCCCCAAAAAAAGCTGAAATGCACCTGGACATGTTGAAATTTTAAGAATTATAGTTGTTCCCTGTAATTAGTGTTTCCTAATGGCTAATTCTTATGCTTAATTCACTGGTTGAATATTCCTATAGGAAAGCATTTATTGATTATTGGGTCAATGGCAACATGTTGACAAAAGATATAGCAACCCAAATATTCACAATTTTGAAGCAGCCACAGCTCAAGTACCTTACTCAGGTATTTTACTTCTTTTATATTTACTTCTTTTCATTTCATTTAATTTTCTTCTACTACTTGGAAAATTTCAGTCATGGCCTCATGATGTCTATCAAAATATGTCATTTATTCAATTCCATTTGATACTAACATGATTTGATTTTTTTAGGGGCCACTTTGTTGATTTTATTGGCTTTGATATTATATTTGTATCTTGTTGTTAACTATATTAAACATCATGTCAGGATGATTTTAAACCTGTGCTACGTGAGCTTTTGGCTACTCATCCAGGGCTGGAGTTCCTGCAGAGCACACCTGAATTTCAAGAGAGATATGGTTTGTCTTTCATCTTGGTTATAAACTTGCATTTAGGGGTTCATTTATGTTTAACAGCAGATATTAACAAATAAATTTGAAATTCCCACCATACTTTGTTTATAACAGAGAGATTGTACAGCTTTGATGCATTCTTACTTCTTACTATTTCCAAATTCTTCTTTTATAGACTTTCCTTCTTTGTAGAATTTCTTACTCCCCTTCTAGTTGAACTTCCCCTCTCTGTCCAATTATTTTCTTCCATAAAAGAGCTGTAGTGTCCTTAAACCTATTTTCTCATATTTTGACCGTAAAATATGTTAAGAGACATCACTGTTGAGATTCTGATTGAAAAATTAGACATTCCATGACCTGGAAAATGCTTTATTGTGCTAGGTCTCTGACATATCCTTTGTTTATATTTGACCCCTGAATTGGGTTGTATTGAAATGACTTTGGAGCTGTTTTTTATGGTTTGATTTTGTATTGAAATTGACCATCTTCAAGCTTCAGTTTTTTTTTTATTTTGCTCATCTCTGTTAACTTTTTCCTTTGACGTGCATCTCTTATTGGTGCCATTGAATCTCCCTTGCCTCCAATCAGTTCATTTGTAACCTATCCTATTACTATTTAGCTGTTGAGTTCTCTAAAATGCAAAGCTCTTCTAGTTCAGCCTTTTTTTATGCCACTGTTGAGGCTGATTCAACATGTTTGATTTTGGGTGTCCAAGGAGACCCCTTCATCTTGTTCGGAGTCAGCAATTGACCATATCTTCTCGGTGCCATTATCTGACTACCTCATATGTGCTTTATGCACATTTTTTTTTTCCTGCCATTCTTCTTAGTACATGGGTCCCAGATGTGTTGCTTATTTTCATCTCTTTTGTTCTATCCCTAATCTCTTGGGGTTTGGTTATCTGTTGCTGCTTAGCCAGCTTTAACTTGAGGGGAAATGTTAAAATATCTGACAATATCAATATTGTATTTTAGAATATTTTGAAATATCTCAGGCATTATCTCTTCGGATTAGATTCACTATTTTCTTAGTTTCTACATTTCCTAATATATATATATATATCATATTTTTGTTACCTTGTTTAGTTAGTGACTGTTAGTAAAAGTAAGGGTTAGTACTTTAAGTTTTATCATCTAATTGTAAAACATCACTTCAAATCTAGAAAATATAAATTTTATTGTATTCAGTTTTTGTTTTCTCCTTGTATTCCTTCTACACCTAAAACCCCACAATTCCAACAAATTTTAATGTTTGGTAAAAAACTAAAAATAAAGTTATCATCCCTTATTTGTGCTTTCTCAAAATATTTTAGGTTTGATATTTTTGAAAAATCATAAAGAGGGTGGTGGTGCTCTACGCAAGTGCAATTTTTATAATGGATGCTTGATGCAATTTTGGAGATTGGTTGGTGATTTTATGCATGTGTTTTTAAAGTTTCTGGCACAACGCATGTTCTTTCATTCCAGTCCTCTGTAGGGCTCTTTCATGAGATTCAATTCAACTTTTACCTTACAAAACTAATTATTGCAACTTTTCAAAGAGGTGGGTATTGGCCGCAGCTGGCAATTTTTTATGGTTTTTCATGGTCAGTGTATTTATATTTTTTATATGGGATTTTTGCTGCTAATTGCAATTATAATTTTATTTATAGAGTCACACTTCATATATTTGATGTTGGGAGAATCAGTTAAGAGACTTATTCCATCGAAGTTGGGCATAGGCTGGTCATGGTTACTGGTGTAATGTTCTTGTTTTGTCTTTTTTCTGTGGTGCAATGTTCATAACTACTTGTTTTTCCAATGGCCCAGCTGAAACTGTCATATACAGAATATATTACTACATTAATAGATCAGGAAATGGTCGTCTTACCCTGAGGGAGCTGAAGCGTGGAAACATAATTGATGCGATGCAGCATGCTGATGAAGAAGAGGACATAAATAAGGTTTTGAGGTACATATACTATTTGAAAATGTCATTTCCGTTAACTTCAGAAAATGACTTTGGTTTCTTTATTCAAATGAATTAAATATATTTGTATTAATATGCCTTAATATTTTTTTACCTTTCCTTAATATTATCTGCAGGTACTTTTCGTACGAGCATTTTTATGTCATATACTGCAAGTTTTGGGAGCTGGATTCAGATCATGATTTCTTGATAGATAAAGAGAATCTCATCAGATATGGTAACCACGCGCTTACCTATCGAATTGTTGATAGAATATTTTCTCAGGTTGGTCTGGATTACTATATTATGTGTTGTTTCTGACTTGAGATTTACTACTGTCTAGGGCCACAAACAACCCAAACCTTTACTCCTCCTCTCCTAATACACATTCACTGTCCTTTTACTTGTGTTTATGTGATTTATCAGATCATTTGTTGAAGATGCAGATTTTTATTTTCTTAAATATTATCTCAGGTTCCTAGAAGGTTTACCAGTAAGGTTGAGGGAAAAATGGGTTATGAAGATTTTGTTTACTTCATACTGTCAGAAGAGGATAAATCATCTGAGCCAAGTCTCGAGTATTGGTATTTTGTTTCCCATCCATAATCCATTTTATTTGTTTCTCCCCCTCCCACTTACTAAGATGTCACTAGTTTAGTTCCTGTGCAGTTGCAGACTGAGGATGATGCATTTGAAGCATGTATTTAGTGTAGTTTATGGGCTTTTTACTTAGAACTGTGTATGAGTGTGCACAAGTCCATGATTATGTCTCAGAAATTTGGGATGTTAGCTACAAAATTTGTTACTGAAACTTCAGTCAATCAAAATTGCAGAATAATGTAATAATGTAAAAAAATTGTTTTTGATTATTTTATTTGAAAAACAGTTTTTGAAACTAGAAAAAAGGCAACAATTTTGCATATTATTGCAGTTTTGTCATTAGTGAGAATGGTTTTCATTAGGCGTTTCCCTTGTTTTCAATGATTTCAAAATACAAAATCTAGAAAGCCTAAAATATTTAATGGTTTTAAATATTTGCATGATGAAAACAATCTCTCAAACCAGTTTTACTTTATTCTTTAAAACTGTTTTGGAAACAGTTCCAAACACATCCAAACTTCTGCCTTGGGAGAACAGAGCTTCTTCTGGCATATGATATTATTGTAGGCTGTGTTGTAGGGTAGTATGCTTAGCATTGCGTCAACAAAAGGCACAGATAAAAACAGGACAGGGAAATGTATTGATATAAAATTTGGGCTGCTTGGTATATGGAAAAAATGGATGAAATTTGACAGTTTGATGTTCTGTTTTTCTGTTTTGTTTTTCCTTAAAGCTTTCCCCCATTTGTTTTTTAACTCTTTATTTCCACCTTGCCTTCTATGTGCACTCTTAGGTGAACATTTGAAGTTTGACCTTTGTGGTTGACTCTTATTAGCTATTTGTGATGACTTGTCATGATTAGGTTCAAGTGCGTAGATTTGGATGGAAATGGTGTGTTGACAAGGAATGAACTGCAATTCTTTTATGAGGAGCAATTGCATCGAATGGAGTGCATGGCTCAAGAACCTGTGCTTTTTGAGGATATTCTGTGCCAGATTATTGACATGATTGGACCTGAGGTTTGTCTTTCAATCTTTCTTCTACTGATTGTTTGCCCATGTTTCATAATGTTGTGGAGAAGTCACATTAGCTGAAATATGATGCTAATCTAGTCAGTTGTTTTTAAATTTCTGTTATGTTTTGGATAAATGACATACCCCGGTTACATATTTTGGTTCCTCCTTTTTCTTGTCCACTCTTTCATCCTTTTGGTTAATATTGAGTCATTACTTATTTGTCGGAGATATTTTTCTTCATAATTTTAAATTGAAATTCTTTACTCTGCAGGATGAGAGTTATATAACTATCCGTGACTTGAAAGGTGGTAAACTCTCGGGAAGTGTTTTCAATATCCTGTTCAATCTGAATAAGTTCATGGCCTTTGAAACTCGTGATCCATTTTTGATTCGTCAGGTGCATGAATATTTGATAGAAGTTATTGTGCTGTTTGTGTCAGTATGATTGACTATTCTTGGCGAGTTTTGACTGCCTTGGTACATGTCTTGTGTGAACAGGAACGTGAGAATCCTACGTTGACAGAGTGGGATCGCTTTGCTCATAGAGAATATATTAGGCTTTCAATGGAAGAAGATGTAGAGGATGCCTCTAACGGTAGTGCAGAAGTTTGGGACGAATCACTTGAGGCTCCTTTCTGACTCCATTTATGTAAGTTGAAATATGATATTGCACATCCAATTTTACTTTGCTTTATAATAGAATTCAGAAATAGAGGCCTTTTCAAATTCAGGCCAGCACAAAGCTGGACCGGCTCTAGGCGGGTTGCAGGCATTCCGGGCCAGCAAATAAAAATTATTATTCTCTTTTAATTTAAATTGCTTTTACACATTCAGAGCATGTTCAATAGCATCCTTGCAGTAGTGACTTAGAAATTTCAATCCAGGGGGCAGAAGCGTTACTACAATGCTGTGTGTTAGGATTTAGATGTGGAGGCTTGTATGCTCTGTGCAGCTTGCCTCTTGATCAATTGATTGCCTTATTACCAATTAGGGATTTACCACTTGTATATATAAAAATATAAAATAAGGAAAACCAGCAAATATATCCGTTGAAAGGAACAATAGTCTATATATCTATTCATTGTATCGAGAACAAATGAGTCATTTGTGTTCTTAATTCCACCTGCCGTACGTATTTCCCAGTGCACTGATTGCTATTAATTGACACGACCTATGACTTTCTTCCTAGATGTAGGCCGGTGGCCTTGTCCAAATTGGCAATTGGGCCATTATGATTTTCAGATTTTGGGCTGGACCTGGGCCAGTTCAAATCTTGCTTGCCTAGCCAATCCATTTTTTTTTTTGTTATTTGGTCTTGATTTTCACAGCCCTTTTGGACATTAGAATACTATGCAGTGTGTAATTTTACTGTATCCCTTTAATTATGATACCATTTTAGGTTCATCTCGATTTAAGCATTATCCATTAATACAGTGTATGAAAAGATATTAACGCCCCAGATCGGATGGACTGGCCATTATTCAGAGACACGTGACTCAGGCTCAGCTTTGAACGCTAACTCGACCCCAGAAAGGGGGGAATTCCAAGCTTAGCTATGGAATGTGTTTTCGATGGGGGCAAGCAGCAACAACGATAGACCTGCAAATATTGGGACCACTATCATGGAAGTTTTGTAGCTGGACCAATGTCCATGTAAAGTTGAGAACGTTTATAGGAGGTGATTAGCCAAGTTGAATTAAATTGACATCATTTTCAGACGCTTACCATAAGTAGCGAGATTTTCTGATGGGTTTTTTTAGCGATTTGATTTACTGATCGAGACACTTTTGCCTCGAATCTGTCCAAGAGTACATTCGTGATTTCTTTCTCATCTATGGCCAGGCTGTTATTTCTTTTACTGAATTCCTTTTTCTTTTTACTTAGGCTAACTGAAGAACATAAATAAAATGTAATGCTACACACATAAAAGGTCGCATCTTTTCTGCTTTATTTGTTTGTCTGATGCATGCAGAGTATTATAGAGCTGTATTATAGTTATTTGTCCACTTTATTTTATAGTTTTCTAGTATTTTTTTCATTTCACACCGGTGTATTAAAGTTTTGCTTTAAACTATCTTAACTCGGTCGAAAAGTAAGTAAAATTTAGTTAAAAATTACTGTTGTCAAGAATTGAACTTGAACACTAGTCGCATAATTCGATCATTGATTTAACATATGAATCACTTGTGTCCAATTTTTTGGTTTATAGTTTTCTAGTATGTATGTTCAAATTAATCTATTTTTGGATTAATGTATTTTTAGTCCTTAAAAATATTGTAATGGTTGATTTTAGGTTTTTTAAAGTAGTGTATTCTTGTTTTTTATTTATGAAAATGTGTTAAATGTGATTTTTGTCATTTTAAAAAAAAAATTGTTTCCTTTTGGAAATTGGGAACTAAAATGATAAATTAATAGGAGATGATTTTCCTTTTCCATAAGCAATTGAATATAGATTTTTCCTTTTCCATAAGTAATTGAATAAATTTCATCTTTTATTGTATGTTTAAATGGATCATATTTCCTTACAAGTAGTTTAAAATAGTAATTAATTAAACACTAACATAATTTTGTACTAATATTCAGTATGAATTGTATTAGAATTTGACAATTATTAAATTTGTAATAATTTTAAAATATATTTTAAGTATTTTTTTGATGACTTGATAATGCAATTTTTTTTTTAATGATAACATATTAAACTTAAATTGTTTATTTTCAATAATATTATTAGTAACAGACTAATCTGAATACACAAAATTTTAAAATTCTGCTGGATATGATAAAACGGAAAAGATCTGTCATACATATATGTATGCAGTGGTGTAAATTCGTTTTATCCATTAAAAAAGATAAGACTCATTATGATCTCATTGTATCAATATCAAATTTTAAACTAGTTTTAATAGTTCTCACCGTATAAAAAAATGACGATTTAAATAATGAATTTAATAATATTATCTGTAATAATGTCTTTTTTATAATTATTTTCATCCATAATCATGTCTAATAGTGTCATTAAATTTAATAATATTATATCTAAAATAATGTCAAACTAAATTAAGAAATCTTAGATAATTTACTAAAGATAAAGCTTTACATTCTATCCAAAAAAAAATATGAATATATGACATCAATTAATCGAAATAATTACATACTCGAAAAGGCAGTATGGGTGCTTCAGTTATTTTAAAAAGAAAAAAAAATAATAAAATAAGTAGTTAATTAGATATTTACAAGAAAAAAAAATAACGACTTTAAGATAGTTGGAAGAGATGATTTAAAAGTTAACAACTTATTAAAAAGATAAAATCATCTAAAAATTATATAAAGAAGATATTATCCTTATATATTATTAGTGGGATTTAGATACTTCATATCTCTAAATTTTATTTTATAAAAGTATTTTAAAAATTATCAATATTATAGATTACAAATATAACTGTGCATCAAATAATACCTCATTAAAATAGTTTTGAATCGCTGAATTTGTTGATTAAATTATCTTAAACTAATCATAAATGAGAAAAATTCATTTGTTGTGAGTAGGAGGGAAATCAAAATTGAAAGTAAACAGAAAGGGTCAAATTTGTAACATTGAAAGGGATAATGAGTGCGGTGTGGTCCAACGAAATAAGAAAAAGTCAATAAGTTAACCGCGAGCGAAAAACGAAGAAAGGGAATATTCCCGCTCTATTCCTCAGAAATCAGGTTCTATACAAACCCCATTCCCACGCTAAGCTCTCCATTTGAAAACAAAATGTGGTCAGAAGAAACACCTTCCCTCAACAACCAACAATACCAACTCCTCCAAGAACTCGGCCGTGGCCGTTTCGGCACCGTCTTCCGCTGCCTCCACCGCGCCTCCAACCGCCTCCACGCCGCCAAGCTCATCCACAAACGCCACCTCACCGACTCCACCGACCGCCGCTGCCTCCAAGTTGAACCCAAAGCCATGACCTTCCTCTCTCCGCACCCCAACATTCTCCAAATCATCGACACCTTCGAAGACGCCGACACCACCACCCTCGTCCTCGAGCTCTGCCAGCGCCGCACCCTCTTCGACCGCCTCTCCGACGACGGCGCCCTCCCGGAGCCCCACGCCGCCTCCCTCGCCAAGCAGCTCCTCGAGGCCCTGGCCCACTGCCACGCGTTGGGCCTGGCCCACAGGGACATAAAGCCCGACAACCTCCTTTTCGACGACGCCAACAACCTCAAACTCTCGGACTTCGGGTCCGCGGAGTGGTTCGGTGAGGGCGTGACCATGAGCGGTGTGGTGGGCACGCCCTATTACGTGGCACCCGAAGTGATCATGGGGAGAGAGTACGATGAGAAAGTGGATGTTTGGAGCAGTGGGGTTATTGTTTACACCATGTTGTCTGGGATTCCACCCTTTTATGGAGAGTCTGTGAGTGAGATTTTTGAGGCTGTTTTAAGGGCCAATCTTAGGTTTCCCACCACAATTTTTAGGACTGTCTCTGCCCCTGCTAAGGACCTCCTTAGGAAGATGATTTGTAGGGATCCCTCTAGGCGCATTTCCGCGCAACAGGCATTGAGTAAGTTCATATTTTACTAATTCATGTTATTACTTATTAATGTAATGTTTTGTAACGTAACGTAACATGTGCATGTGCATGTTCTTGCAGGACACCCGTGGATTGTGAGTGGGGGTGTGACGAGTGGTCATCTATCTTGATCTTGAATTGAAGATTGAAGATGAAGCAACTATGTCCAATTTTGTACATTATTACAGTAGCCTAGCTTTACGATTAGGTTCTTGTTATTTTTTTTAACGGAGCCTTTTTCTCTGATGTACACAGGTTTAGTTTAAAGAGTTTCAGTTTGGGTAGCTAGGTTTAGCAAATAACCTGTTTCTTTTGCTTCTTTCAGGAATCAGGATCTAACTATAAAATATCAGTGTCAAATATCTATTAATTTTATCTCATTCTGTTTATATCATGTTTCATTTATCTAATATGCACATGTATTTGCTTTAAACAAATTTTAAGATAAAACTAACTACAATTAAACATTTCAATAATTTTATGATATTTTTAACCACTTTTAAGACATATCTAATTATTAGTACCATAAGAACATGCAGGAAATTATTAATTTATTTTGGACAACCCAATATTTGTTCTAATTAATTATATGGCATATTGTTTTTAATAAAAACTTAATAATGATTAATTACATGTTGTATATAAATTAATTAAAAATCATGTATCACTTAATAGTTTTTCATAAGTACGTATTGATTATTATATATGCACGTTTATTCAAGTTTAACTAGTTGTAAGCCAAAATTAATTACCATTATATTTCAGTAACTACATCACATTATTAATCACTTATGAGACATAATTAACCATTAATGCTACAAGTAAAAATTAATAATTAATAATTATATACAATTACATATGCTAGTAAAAAAAAATACTTCGTGTATACACTATATTAAAAGAAGAAAAATAATTCTCTTTATGAGTAATTAGTGCAGTTTCAAAATAAAATAAAATAAAATGAGAAGTTATTTATAGAAAAATATAGTTTTAAGAAGTTACATAAGGAAAAAAAAAGGTTCATGTAAGAATGAAAATAAAAAATAATTATAATAAAGAGTATTTTCTTTATATAATAGTATAAACTTACTTCCAAGTTTCAACTATTCTAACTTTGAAAGACAAACTTAATCACTTTATAATTAATTAGTCATGTCACAAATTTTCTTTAGTTTTTCTCTCTTTTTATTTTTTATTCCAATAGATGTACATTAATTCGACTCAATACGTGAATATTGACTGAGAACGTTGTTTTTTTCTCAATAAATTCTGAAAAAAGGAAATTAACTATAATATATAGTTTCTAAATAAAACTATAATAATTTCACCAGATTATTTATATAAAAAAAGTTTCATCTTAGAATTTACTTTAAACTTAAATTCATTTGTGGGTTTAACTTGACGATCCGGATAAATAAAGTAAAAAATAAAAATGGGGAAGCACTCTGATGAATAATTCTATTTAAATAAACTATTATATTATTTATGCAATAATTTTTTACGATACTTTATAGTATTATTTTTTATTTTATCTTTTGTTTTGTCATATACTTCTCTCTATTTCTTTTATGATTCTAAAAAATACTATAGGAATTTATTGAAAATAACAATTGATAAATAAATTGTTTCAAAGGAGGACGTATACGATGACGTTTTAGGGAGAGAAGCACATGTACTTATGAGGTTAGTTTTCAGCTATATACTTATAGTCATGTTGATACGTTCCTCGTCATTTCTTTGAAGAAATATTCTTTCCACCAAAATAATGTCTCAATGGGATTTTTGTTTTACTCTGGTTCTTCGTTTGACCATGGAAAATTGATACAATATTCATTAGTTTTTTTTGGACCTTTTTTATTTGTATATTTTATTATATCAATGTTCACATATGTGTTGATTAGGACTCCGCCCTGTTTGGAACCAAAAGTATACCTTAGAAGGATTATTATTCTTTTTTAGTACTAATAAGTTGGTGGTTTGAATCAAACTGAATTGGATTCTTTTAAATAAAATATTGAAAGTGGATAAAAAATTTAAAATTAATGAAAATTATAATTTCATAAATAAATGGTTGGAAAGGACAAAGTAAACGTTGACGAGTGAAGGAGAAACACTTCTGCTTATGAGGTTTTTTTTTTTTTTTTTTTTTAATGTAATATAAGGTTTAGTTTTAAGTCAAGTGATACGTTCCTTGTCATTTTCTTTTCATGAATATATTTTTTTCCACTACTAGGCTTTTTTTTTACTCTTGTTTTTATTCAAACATAATATTTATTTATACTAGTGGGATCGAGACACTTCGTATCTCTATTAAAGATAAAAATAAAAATAATAAAAATATATTGGTCTAACTGATATTATAATTAGTCTGTTAGTTTCAAGTTTTTGAATTTGATTAAAAATATTATTTTTCTAAATTTTTAAAATAGAAAAGTATAATAGTCAACAAAATGCGGAAACTAAGGTGGTTACTAAAAAAAGTATTCCATTTATATATTAGTATAGATATATAATTTATTAAAAAATTATTATATATAATAAATATTTAACATGTGTATTGCACTGTAATGACTTATCATGACCCTTACATTTATTGAAATCGTCAACTAGCAGTGAAGAAGCCACTAATTTTATCTAAGATTAATATATAAGTAGTTTCTGGACATGCAAAGGAAAATATGTATAAATATGTACACAATTAAAATAAACAAAAGCAGATATATGTGTGTCTACATATATAGTAATCCAAAATTTATAAATGTAATCCTAAGTTACTGATCAAGCAACAACTATGTAAATGGTTATATCAGAGTAACTAGACCAAAAATTATAGTAAAACCAACCACTTGCATGGACTCACAGTGTCACATCCTGCCTCTAACTAACTCTGTCATACTCCTATAAAAAAAATATGATTATTATAGTCCAACTACCAAAAAAATGTGCTAGGGTAAGTTAGATTTTCTTAGAATAAACATAATAAGTATAAGATCAAAACTTCTATACTAATCACCAACATATAACTATACACCATATCAACATGACATCCAACACCTCTATCAAAGATAAACACCTTGATTTAATTCACACCACACAAATGTCACTCAACAACCAAAGTCATATAGTATATGAACAATCACCAAAACAACGCATCATATGCATACACTTCAACTAATGCATTATCACACATTCACCTATGAAAATTTCCTACAACACATGAGTAATCTAACTGGTTTGACCTTACTGAACCAATTGATCGTTATCACACCATATACGTCTACTAGATCAACAACTAAATTGATATCAATACATATCACATGATTTTTCGAATGTCGCCACTTAAATTAGGAAAGTTCAGTATTATTATCAAGTATAACATAACTTGATTGTGGGTTTACCACGCTATATATTGACATGCATTAACCTAGTTACTTATGGGATAACCTATTAATTATCCTTACGAGGTAGTATCACGCACCTCTTCAGTAATCAATTAAGGGTTGTAGCCCTTAACTTCATACATTACTCCAACATTGACTAAGAATCTAGAGGAGACTCAACAGTCCACTCTAAGAGTTATTGCTTACCAAAAGAGGGTTGTTCGATAACTGATCTCCTAACTCTTTAATCCTAAGTCAACCAACATGTCTTAATATCTATAGCATTCTCAACATTAACACCTCAACAATCATCATCTATATATATTACCCCAAGTCAATGGATATAGATCTAACAACATTCGATAATTTATAACATACCAACGCATCTCAACAATTCAACCATGTAATCATTTACACACACACACACACACACATATATATATATGTATCATCCTAAATCAATATATATAAAACAACATTATCAATCAACACACAACATAGAACCATGTAATCATTTATACACACACAGACACAAACACACACACACACACACACACACAGACACACACACACACACACACACGCACACACACACACACGCACACACACACGCACACACACACACGCACACACACACACACACACACACACACACACATATATATATATATATATATATATATATATATATATATATATATATATCATCCTAAATCAATATACATAAAACAACATTATTAATCAACACACAACATGCAATAGATTCACCTAACATATTAATGTTCACCATTTAATTTATCAAACAATAAGATATCATTAAGAAACTCGCACTTAGCGCCACACACCATATGCTTAATGCCACACATCTCGTGCTTGACACTGTCGAGACAGGGAGTTATGTGCCTTACCCACGCTTGACGCCATACAACCTATGCCTAACATGGATTAGGTGGAAACTCCTTGGACCCTCATGTCTAGCATGACGAGGTCCCACGCTTGACCTTTAACCAATCCAAAATGATTTTCTCTCCTCACACCATGAATCACTCTTTTGACATCCTACGTTAATCCAACCTAAGACAATTCTTTCACCTGACACTCAACACCATTCAAATCTTGCCTGATGTGGTTGCAACACAAGACAATTTTCTATCCTCATACCCAATGCTATTAATTATGCGCTCAACATAAACAAGAAAAAAATGCCCAATTAAGTCCATGTTCGGTGTGACAGTAAATTTTGCACTTGCAAGCTCATGAATTGACTCACCATCACCTGAAAAATAGATAATCCCAAGCATGTAATATCATATATTCATTGTCAACGACTCATTTTACTCAATTGAACATATACACCAAAAATACATATCATCTTTATTAATAGTATAGATAAATGTTTTATTTTTAATTTCCTAACGAAATTGATATCAGTAAGTAACTAACTTGATTAACGAATTTCAATTTTAAGGACTTGTAGACTTTTAATTTCAAAAACTATCATAACATTATCTCACTAATTCAAGTAGTAATACATAGGTTTACTATAAACAGATTAAAGACTCGGCACGCAATCTACGAGAACCAAAACAAGTGCTAACAGATCTTTGACTTTAAGTAAATGAAACAATCTTGAGAGTCCTGTGTTTAAACACCTTAGAAAGATTCCAAGTTTCAGTAGGCTTAAACTATCATCAAATTGAATAACTTAATAGAAATTAGTGAACCAAAATATCAAATGCTAAGCCCCGCATATGTTCAAAATGTTAAGCGCGGTGCTATCCATGTAACAAGTTACTTATAAAATTGCTTCTATTGTGATATTTTCGGTTAACAACTACACAAAATATTAAAAATGATGTTACATCATCTTGAATATTCCGCTGGGGGAGGGGGGGTCTCTCAGAATTCAAAATAAAGAATTATCAAATACTAATCATAGATTAAAAGTAATTAGGATTATAAGATTATGATGAATGAAGGTCACATTCATGTCCTCTATCTTCGGATTTTGTCGCCTAATATATAGTTGCTGAGGTGTTTGATTGAAGACAGTGACAATGGCAGGATCATATATGACGACGAAATAATACTAAGAAGGCGTGGACAAGGCAAGAAAGGGCACATCAGCATATGGTATAAATTATTACTCATTGATTATGTATTGATGATGTTAATTACAAGAACTGCTCAATCAAACTCTGTGCTGATTACAATAATTTTGGTTTAAAGGGTCGGCAGATTACTACGTTTGCAACTAAAGTCACACAGACAGTTGTCTCTTACATCACCACAAGTTTCATTTTTAAAAGTAAGTACTTTGACAAAAATATGTGTTATGATGTAATGGGAGATCAATTGGATATAGTTTAGTTGAAACGGATATAATAATTTAATACAAACTATCATTAATTTATTTTTTGGCCCAGCAGAAGGTAGATTTTAACTGTGACAAACTAACAACTACTGTTTTTCTTGAAAAACGATGGTTTAATTGTTTATACAGAATATGATTCTTTTTAATAAGAAATTTAAAAAAATACGCGATCTATAAAAAAAAAATTTAAAATTGGGCCCCTATTTATTTTATTTTATATTTTATATAAATTGGGTTTAATAAAAGTCATTTAATAATAAAAGAATTTTAAAAAATTGTAATACTAGGACTTGTTAGTATGCTTAAAAAAATCATGTTTTTATTAACATTCATCCGCTATTTAAAGTCTATTTAAATAAAGAGTAAAATTTAACTCTAATATATCTTCAAAATAAGAGTAATAATTTATATTACTTGAAAATTACTGAATAATAAGTAATGAAAAAAAATATTATAACTGATGTAATTTTAGACAAATAAATAAGAACATTTTATACTAAATAGACAAATAAACAAAAAAAAAGGCTTAAGTAATATCAGAAAAGAAGATTGCCACAGAAACAACACAAATCATGATGTTCGTCTGCATGCTTAATGCAATAACCCAAAAAAAGACGGTCATAGTGGAATCAGCGGCGGGCAGGACTGGCTTTCCGAAAGTCAAACATGCAACAATCACACACCCTTGCTTACGACGAAATGAATTAATATGTAATAGTAAGCAGAAGGTGAACATAATAATTTAAAAAAAAAATGGATGTTATTTTCCCCCACAAAGCCCGTTTGGAAACATAAACTTTAAGATGACGTCTAGGCCCATTTTTCCCTTAAAAATGAAATTTCCCCACAAATATGTACGAAACCTTTAAAACTTTAATTTCAGTTTCTCATTTCTACAGGTTGAACCTGAACTTCTTGAGGAGGGAATCCAATAGATCACAACATCACATACGAAAACTACAACCTGATCAGAACCTATTTTTTTCTCAGTACATTCAATACCTCGAATCAAGTTTCAGGGAAAAAAATCAAATAAAAACGAAGGAGATCGCAAATCAAACAAGATTTCTCACACAAAATAAAGAAACAACGAGAAACGAGGGGAATCGACGACATTGTTTTACCAGCCTCACCTGCCATCCATATGCCAATCGTATAAGCATTTTAAATGGTTCTCAGCAATAGATGCATCTACGCTTGAGAAACTTACAGTTATGAAAATATACCAGCTATTAGTGTACAACGAAGACAAGGAGACTGACTCCATCTTGAAATGAAAATTTGTACCAATAAAAAACAATGGTTTACATAGTTCATAATGGCGTTTCCCTTTGATTTTACAATTCCAAATTCCATATATCATAGTAGACGAAATGGAACTCGACTTTCCCTTAATCGCAACCATTAGGAGTTCAAGACCAAGCTGACCCAGAGTAGCAGCAACCTTTTTGCCAAATTTCACACTTTTGCACCCAGGAAGGACTGCAACGGATAGTGAGAGGGAGCCAAAATTAATACATTGCTGAATGCAAAAAGTGCGACCAATGAAAATAGAAAACATGGACACTGTTAAGTGGAGTGCTAAGTGATGTGATATAACCGCTTTAATTGAGTGACTGATTAAGACATTACAGTTTAGCTTGTTTTGGCCTCACATTAGGTGTCCCCACACGGTCACACCCTTTGTGTGCAGGACTAATCCATTTAACTCAAAGCCACAAACTCCCTCACACCAAAAGTAACAAATGCAACAGCGCCCATTTACTGATTAGGATGGGAACCATACGAAACAACTAATAAATCTAATGGCTTTGGTTGCATTGATGCTTGCTTCAGATGAAAAGCTTCACTACTGTTTATCTTACAGTGCTAAATTCAACTTCTCACATGTTTCCTAGTAGAGTTAGCACAATAAATAAGAGCATTCTAATTATCCTAATTATTACGGAAATGACTGAATATATGTCTCATTAGCCAGACGCCTAATCTCAACCAAAAGCACTTCAAGTTCAATTATTTGAAGGTGGAAACAAGAAACAAATTCTCAGCCAGATACAAAACCCAGTGTGTACGAAAGAGAAAAATCACTATAAAGATTGATACTCAGAAACATCTACATTTGTGCGAAGGAGCATTATATCAAGAGATATCTCTCAAAGTCACATGCATTAGAAGATGTGTACCTACAGATGTCGTGCAAGCATTGTTGGCAAATAGTTATCTTCCTACCTTTACACCTGCTGGAGAGTTTCCAGGCTTAGCAGTTGTTGTACTTCCAAAATTGAGCTTTGTTTTTTTATCAGATGGCTTTAATATTTGGAAAGAGCACATTAGTGTCTCATCAACACTCATCATAGCACCAGCATTGTCAAACTCCCCACAATAATTAGGTGCTGAAAATATTGTTACAAGCTGTCGATTAGCAAAGAACTCATATCCATCTTCGACAACCTGGTAAAAAAAAGGATTGAAAACAAAAACAAATTATTTCCAATAGCATAGTTGATCAACACCTACAATCGCCCAATCTAAACAGAAGGCATGTACAAAATGAGGCATAAGATGCTAAACCTAATGCATGACATCAGAAGATATTTAGGCTCAATGCAAGTAATTCCCAGTTTAATAAAAAGTATTTGTAACGATGCAAAGAGATAGATTAAAATTGATGGGAAAAGGAAATACATTTCAGTCATAGAAATAGAAATGGGTATACAAACTCAAACCCGAAGACCTGGTAACACATTAAGCACCAAAGGAAGGAGTTTAACCTGATGAGCACGACAAATGAGATCAAGATCATGTTTCTGAAGAAACCCTGAGACCTTATCAGCACCAAATGTATATGAAACCCCCCTGTCATTCATTCCCCATCCTTGAACATCTTTGCTTGGGTCAGACCAAAGGAGATCACAAAGCAAACCTGTATCAGGAACATCAGTGGGCCGCTGAAGATTTCTTATCTGATCCAAATTATGCAAGTCAGGAGAAAGTCCCCCATGCATACACAAAATCTTTTCATCTACAAGGGCTGCCACAGGCAGGCAATTAAAGCAGTCTGTAAAGGTCTTCCATAACCTTACATTGAACCTTCTCTTGCACTCATCATAAAACCCATATATCCGGTTTATAGAAGCACACTCATGGTTTCCCCTTAACAGGAAAAAGTTCTCAGGATATTTTATTTTATAAGCAAGGAGAAGGCAAATTGTTTCTAAACTCTGCTTCCCTCGGTCCACATAATCCCCCAAAAACAGATAGTTGGCTTGAGGAGGTAATCCACCATACTCAAAAAGCCTTAAAAGATCAGAATATTGCCCATGTACATCACCTGAAACATCAATAAGAATTATAGTGAGAGTATTATATGGTACTAACATAATCAGTGAGTATAAGTGTATAACATGTGAATATAAATTATACAGATAAAACAAAGCCATATTCCACTATGTGGGCCCAACTATATGGGCCAATTGATGTTAGATATAAACCCATTCATGTGCTTTCACTACATAATTGGTTAATAAAATTACATCTGAGCCTCTATGTCACAATGTGATTTCAATCCTTATTGCCATCATTCTTCAAAATGAAACTTCAATTCCATCACAAGGCAGGGTGGGCAGTGCATTGCTGCAAACCTAAATGGCTCTTCCATAAGGGGGCATATTAGATATAAAACCATTCATGAGCTTTCATCAAACATCTTAATCTTTTGGGATAGTTGCTTCATGATAAATGCTATTCTAGAATTCACAGAGGCGTGTACAACTTTATGTTAAAACTAAAATATACTAATTAGAGATGACATAATATTAGTACAAAACACTTTCAGGCTTTTCAACATAAATCCACAACAAAGAAGGAGGAAAAAACAACAGTTTTAGCAAATAAATTTAGCAAACTAGTAATGTCAGAATCAGAAGCAAAAATTGAAGATGCTTGATATTGCAGTTTAAGTCAACTAAACCAACATGAGATAAATTGCTTCTACAAGCTCAATGATGTTTGAGAGGCTTTTTACAGGTGTTCTTGACGTAAATCAATCAAATTTTCATTTTGCCAAAGAAAATTGTACACAATACAAAATCCAGAAAACAAATAATGCATATTCACAAAGCTCAAATTATATGATTATTCACTCATGCATAGATTCATCAAGGACAGTCAAACACAAAAGACAAACCTCAATTTATGTTCCACAAAGAAATAACACAGCATTACAAATGCAGTCCAGAGCAAACTCATCAGTAAGTGTACAAAAGGTAACCACTAACCAGATAATCATGAAAGAGTAATGAAGCATGGAAATTCATTAACAGTGTGTTCATTCCAAAAGAGGTCCCCCTGTTATGTTTGTTTTGGTTCAAGAGAAGGGGAGCAGAGGACAGGAAAATGTCACCATGTTTGATTCTTAAGGGAAAGGAAAATATAAAAACCATGTTTGGTTCCTAAGGGAAAAGAGACATAAATAATATGAAGTTATACCCTTACCAATAATAATGGATGGGATGAGAATGTAATCCGTACAGTCCAAAAATTATGAAGCAATTTCCCTCCCCCTCCAAATTCCACCAACATTGGAGGGGAGACAAACATGGGAGGGAAGGGATTTTATCCCCCTCAATTACCCTCCTCTCTTCCAAATTGTTGAACCCAACGATATATAATTAAAAATACTCCCCTCCCCTCTCCTCCACTTCTCTCAAACAAAACACAACATCCAAAAATTGGAAGGAAATCACAGCATAATGTTTTAGCAATACCATCCCCAGCACTGAAAACCCATAATTGACTCAAAGCTCAAGTTACATGGTTATGCGCTCCCATACATAGATTCATCAAGGACATGGAAAGATAAAAGACAAACTTGAACCAAATACTAGCATTTTGGAATCTCCCTTGTAACGCAGTAGTATAGCCCATATTTTAACTGCATAGATTCATCAAGCATTTTGTACACAAATTCGCTCCCATACATAGACTCATCAAGGATTTTGTGCACATGCTTTTTTGACAGCAGCGAATCTCATCCCATACATATTCCAGAAAAATCGAACACTCTACAATACCGATCCAAATCAGGATCCTCTACAGTTTCACTGAAGTTGCAGTTAGAGGAAAAATAAAAACAAAAACAAAAACACGTGGCTCCCACTATTTCAAAAACCATTTGTACATGCAATTCATAACACACTAACCCAGTAAGTAATCCCTACTAATCCAGTTCAAAACACACTCGTCAGTAAGCATGCAAATGAATCATAAAAATACACAACGAAACATGCAATTTAAAGTACAAAGCACAAAAAACACTCACTCAGATCATGTCGAAACCAAAAAATTAAGAATAATTACGGGTGCTCCGGTTTGAATTCGACGAAATTAAAGGTGGCGAAGTAATAGGGCAAAGATTACCACAAATCTTAATAGGTGCTTCGAGCTCCAATAAATTAGGTTGTTGCAAGAAAATCTCTCTGGAAACTACGCAGAGTTGACGGATCTCCGACTCCGATAGCTGCACCTGCTTCCCCGGTCGGGTACGAACTTCGAGGAGGCGATTGATTATGTCATCCAAAAGCGATTGCTCCATTTTCTTCTTCCGTCAAACCCAAAGTCAACGCTTCTAACAGTGGGTAGTGTGAGCGAATAACATGCCTCAACTGGAGAACGCCGAGTTGAAGTCGTTTTGAGCGCAGAGGGGTGTCGTTTCGGGACCACGCTGGATTTTACACATTCCTTTCGGACAGAACAAAAGGAGAGGGTTTCTTCCTTTCCTTTGTTCCAGAGAAAGAGAGAGCGTGCCGTTTCAGACAGATATCCTCGCTTTTAACTTTTAATTCTTTTTTTTTTATTATTCAATATCAAACATTAACCTTTTCAAATTTAGATGAACAAAGGTCAAGGGTTCGAATCCTGTCTTGTGTATACAGCCGCGTTAAATTTTGGGGTCACCTATCCCACCCTTTGAGGTGCCTCCCTCGTAGCGAGGAGATTAGTCACTGTTGTCGGCGGTGGATACTCTAGGGACGAACAAAAAAAAAATTTAGATGAACAAATATTACTTTCTTTCTTTTTTCTTTTCACAAAACGATAAAAATCTTATTATGGCTCTCATAGTGGATTATGGCTTTGTTCTTGCTGTATATTCATTTTAAAATTTAAATTTATTTAATTGTGTTATTCAATCACATATTGCCGCGTATTAAGCTTTTAAAGGCCACATCTAAAAAAATCTCTAACTAATTAATAATATGATTTTTTATATCAATAATGTATGAAAAATAAAATAATTATATTTGTTATTTAATTTAATATTCTCTTGGGAAATTGCAAGGTTATGATATTAAGCTAATACAACTTCACTCAAAAATATTATAAAATTAGTGAATATGATAATTATATATAAGAATTTTTTAACTTTCGAGACATGAGATATTTATTTAGAATAATGGTGTATAAAGTATATTATATCTATATAGAGATTATCTTTATTATTTATAAGTTTACGATGACATAAATATGATGGAATTTAATCACTTGAACTCAATAATTTAAATGTGTTTTGTATTTTTCTTGTCAATCTCATAATAATGCATAAAATCTATACTAGAGGTGAATGAGATCATAGGATAATTTATAAAATAAAGGCTAGCATAAAGTTGGTTTTCAATAGAATGTATGTGTGTGGTGTGGAGTAGAGGTTCATACTTCACATCTTGAACCTAACCCTAAATTACTTCTACAAATCGAAGAAATTTCATAATCATTTAAAGTCAAAACAAAATTTTTTCTTGTAAAAGTAGAACAAAAATCAAATGAATACTCACAAATTTAAATTTAACTATCATGCCTATTGTTAATTGGCAAATTGACACATTAAATATCATTTATACATTTTTTCTATCTTTTTTGCATGTGTATTCATTTCTATTCCCTCAAAATATTATAATTCTGTCTCTCACAGTTATATATATATATATATAAAAGTAAATAACATATTATCGTGTATATAAGGTTTTTCGAGGTATTGTATAAAAAGATTTATAATTAATTGATAGTATAACTTTTTACATTAATAATATATGGAAGTAAAAAAAATATTATTTTTATTATTCAATTTAGCAATATTTTTTAAGATGTTGCAAATTCATAATGAAGTTAACACAACTTTCTTTGACATTAAAGGCACTAAATGATTTTTTTAAGACCATAACAATGCGTATATTGTGTCTAAATAAGGATTATCTTCACTATTTATAAATATTGAATGACATAGGTTAGATGAGGCTTAATCACTTTAAATTCTTAATTTAAATGTCCATTATGATTCCTATTTCATTTTCTTAAACATTGTGAATATGTTGATCATTAGGTAAGTTGAGTAAATTATCAATTTTGTTCCACGAGTTTTATCTTCACTTTTATTTTGTTTCTAAAATTTAGGAAAATATTAGTCCCTTGCCATTCCTTACATCAGTCTTCCTTATTAGTTAAAGTCCTTTAAAAATTGTGAAATAGCAATAGTAATTAATAAAAGGACCATATTTAACTATAATCATACCAATATTAAGGATACGACGAGTTTAAACTCACCATCACACCTGTTTTAAAAACTTAATTCACTTTCATGTAATTTTAAAAAAATCATACAATATTTTAGACGTATGTATAATTAAAAAATCTTATAAAATAATATATCAAAATATAAAATTATTTTCACTTTCATCTCTATAAAATGATCAGTGGAATAATTGAATATAAATATCTTATTCGAGGCTATTATTTCAATCAAAATTTGTGGTAGTAGTCTTTGTTTTGTTTCTGTCATTTTTTTAAGGTTCATTTTCCTTTCTCTCTCTTTTTTTCTTCTTAATTTTCTAATCTCCCTCATCATGCTCCTATTTCTTTTCCTTAAATCACCTTCATCAATTTGATTTTGCTTTTAAGTATATTTATTACGAGCTTAGAGGAGGTTCTTCCAGTGAGATGTTACTTTAAGAACTCCTAACTAGAAAAAAGAAGGCAAGAAGAATGAAAGAGGAAAGCATACAATAAGATATATATCCCAAACAAAAAAGAATAAAGTAATGGGACATTTCACTTCCCTTTTTATTTTGTTTGTTTCATAACAGATCCTTTACGTGGCATTGTTCATGGAGCACTTGGCGACCCCCACAACCTTGCCATGTATTATGCTATTGCTGTCCACGTCTATCACAGGCAAAAAGAATCTTTGCCGTATCCTACAAATAAATTGACTTCATGGTCTATTATTTTATCACAACTAGATTTTACAATAAATTTGTCATAAGAATATCATAATGTCCTATTAGGCTGTTGCAACTTGCAAGACACACATAAACATGTTATTCTCATTGCTCAACTTTTATTACGTTCGGCAATCAGCATATTTCATCATAGCAACCTCGTCTTTGTTAAGAAAAAAAATTAAGGAATTGTACCTTGCTATTTGTTTCTTTGCAAGTGTTTATAAATAAGTTTGTTTAAATACCACATAACGTGGGCAGAACGAGATTGTGATACACTTCCATTTTTTTTATACATACACCCCCTTTTTATAAAAAAAAATTAAATTCCTAAATTATCCTAATATTATTTGAAATAAAAAAAAATTATCCTGGAAAAATATTTTAAAATTTTAATTATTTTTTTTTTAAAAGAGGTGTACTTATAAGAAAAAGGAGGTGTATATATCATCAACCTTGTAATAAGGGGGCATTGGGCCCAAGTACTCCATTGGATTCGGGAGCACGTGCGTAGTGTCCCCATATTCCGTGCTAGTTGTGGGTTTGGGCCATGAATAAGAGTCCGAAATACTTTTTTATGTTCAAATCAAATGAAGATGTTAATAATAATAATAATAATAATAATAATAATACAAAATTTTAAGGGAGTTTTTTTTTTGGGTAGTAAAATTTTAAGGGAGTTTAGTGACCAGGAACAAATTTTAAGAAACTTAAGTGATAAAGAAAAAAAAATCATTGATATAACAGTAATTTTAGGCGGTGTATAGCTTTTTTAAGCATTCTAACCATCGACTACATATATGAAAAATATTTTGTTATAAGAAATAAAGTTTGTAAGTATTTTCTATATTATAAAAAAAAATCGTGATTATGAAAAGAAACTTTATTATAAGAGATTCAACTATTTTTCTAGCAAAAAATTAATTGTCGATTAAATCGATGAATATTTGATACTAATAATAATAATTTAGTGATAAAAAAACTAATTTTCTAGTACATACCAAAAATAATATAGTATTACTTAAAAATATATAAATAAATAAAAAATACACGTAGGATGTTACACAAATTCACGATGGAATTGATTTTTTGAACCTAATTTAACAAGTTATGTCACACTTATAATCTAACTAATTTTTTAGTTAGCATTCAATTAACACATCTGCGTGTATGCATTATCATCATATTCGTGTATAAATATCTAAATTTTTAAAATTAAAAATATTTACAACTGTTTTAATATTATTTATCTAAATATTTGGAATTTTATGATGAATTTAGAATATTAAATAGTTAAAAAAAGGAAATTTAGTTTGTATCATTATTTATTTTATTGGTTGTATAAGTATTTTTTTTAATTCAATACTAATAGATTTTGACATTCTCTAAAAAAAATAATTATTTTAATCAAATATTATTATATTTTAATATACTTAAAAAATTAATTATTTTAATTAAATATCACATAATTTTTTTATATTAAAAAAAGTCATGATTAAATATAATTAAAAAAAAGTTAAAAAAATGTCAATTAAATACTCCCTGAAAATAAATCTTATAAAGAATCTCAAACGGTATCTCTATATACAAAGATATTGGCATCTCCATTCTCCATCTATATACTTTTCCAATAATCAAAAACATTTTTTTTTTTTTATGATTATTAAGGGGAATGGCATGAGACAATATTTGGTCAACTTAACCATGTTTCCAAAATAAATAGTTTTCAAATATGCAGAGCGGCAAGTCAGGCGGCAACTTGCAATTGATAGAATAATCTAGTTTCTTTTATTCGTATACTTGGAATTATTTGACCGGAAATTCTGGTGGAAGACAAAATACTATAGCAAGATGTTTGAGAAAAATAAATTATAAATATAATTTATACAATGTATCAAAATTAATATATATATATATATATATATATATATATATGGACTCGCAAGACATATCCTCAAATAAAAGCATTTAAAGTGCAAATAACTATTTACAAAATTATCCATAAGACAAAACATAAATTATATAAGTATATTTGTTTAAATCTCAACTTTATTGTCTTATATAAAATCTCCCAATCAGCAGAAAAACTCAACTTAAATTGACTCAGCCAAATATTGTTTGGTGATATTAATAATCTACAAAGTCATTGAATAAATACACTAATAGTGGTTAGTAAAGAAAAAATATATAAAAAAAAAAAAAAAAAGACAAAGCTAGCTGTAGGTGAAGTTTCATCTTTTCTTGCAAGTTTCCTCTCTTTGACTTATGGCACTCCCAGCCCATGTGCCTCAACCAATAAGCCCTTATAAAACTTGGGATTCTGAGATCAAAGTTTGGTGTTCAGAATTAATAGAGATAAGGGAATGGGTGCGTATTCACAGCATTACCTGGTGTTGTCAATCTTGATGAGTGGGTTACTAATTTCAGAATTGAGCTGCTTGGGGGTTGCCTCCAAAGATGTTGCTGAGCCATCTTTGTCAAGGCGTGGTTTGTCTAATTACAAACTGAAGATGGAGATCGTGCCTCTGAGACTCGACAATGTTCCACCTCCTCCAGGCCCTATTCCTAACAATCCTCTTCCATCACTGCCATAGCCCATTATCCATGCTATTGCAACAGCTAGCTGCTGGTATTTGAAATAAATATTGTTAATTTACTTGTTATTCTAAATCTTGAGTTAATGAATGCTGTGTCTTTGTGTGTAACCAATTATCTGTCTTGTTATCTTGTCTTAGCTTCAACAATACATTACCATTTAGTTGAATCTACCATGCTCTTGCTTGCACTGAAGTTGACCAAAAAAAGTGATTTGCTATTCCCATGATAACTACCGAGATGAAATGTGTACTTGTGCTAATTTGATTTTAAAAACTAATATCAAATGAATTTTGTCCATTAATGTGATGATTGTAATTATGGGGGGGAGGAAAAAAGACAGCATATGTTCAGTTATTTTGCTTTTCTAGTAAAAAAAATGTTTTTCTCGTGATTGATCTCTATGTATAGAATTTAATTTGTTGCGTTGATGACTTGATGCCATGCCTAATCAGCGGTTCCTTTGACGTTTGGATGGATAATAAATTATCGGGGGGTTCACTTTGGTATTACCTTAAAAATGGACCATACCTTATTAATTTTTAAGTTATATATAATTTCTATATAGAATGTTACTGATATATATAACTCAATTTATAATATATATTTGTCAGTAGAGTTAGCTTAATATGATGGGAGGTTGAGTAGACTGCACAAGCTTTTTATATTATAAATTTGTTGCTTTCATTATTACAAAAAAAACTAATTTATAATTATAATAGAATACACAAAAATTTAAGTTTAAATCTTAATATCCTCATTATAATTTTAATTAATAAAAAAAGACTTTCTAGTATTTTTTAACATTGAGTTTAATGCAAAATAAATTACACTGAGTCAATTAAGTTTTATAATTGGTAATATAAGATAAATTTTAATTAGATTTTTTGTTGATTATATATTTATAAATTTTATTTTTTAGTTTTTATAGTTAAAAATATTTTATTTTAATTTTTATATGTATTTTTTTTTCTTCTTCAATGTGTTATGTATATTTTTATAGAAAAAGTGTATGAAATTATAAGGATTAAAAGAGAAAATTTATGCGATTATAGAGAATGAACAGAAAAGGTTATGTAACTATATATATGGATCCAAAGGAAAAAAATAAAAAAAAATAAATGTATATAAGCTAAAATGCAAATTTTTAATTATAAAATTATATGTATTATTCTTCAATTAAAATTAAAACTTCACCTCAACAATATATATTATGTATTATTAAGTGAAACATTAATTTTAATTGAAGAATAACTTCATTGACAAATTATACTGGATTTTGTCCATAAACTTATAAGGTAATTAAGGGAAAATATATAAAATTTTTACGTTTTTTTATTTATAAACATCAGCGTTTTAAATGGATGAAATTTATACGAAAAAGTAAAAACTCACCGAAAACATGTTGTATTTTTTCAAAATAAAAATACATATGTACGTGAATCGGTCAATTTTTCTTATAGTTAAGAGTAATATACCTTCTCCGATCATGATTTTTATAACGAGTCAAACTTCAATTCTTAATTAAAATACACATACGTTAATATATGATAATAATATTCAGTAAATATTACTAGTATACCGAGATCCAATCACAGATATTCTAATATTTTCCTTGGTTGAATACAATTCTAGATAGAGTTCAACGTCAATAAATTGCCAACTACGAGAATCTTTTGTCTCACTGCACTGAAAATGGTCCCCAAATTCCACGCAAAGGAGACCCTCTTAAACAGAGACCTGATCCCCTGCCTAAATTAATCGAATCATACAAATCATTTATGTACAATATACACCTTAACAATAACGACAAAAGAAAACTGTAATCATCCTAGTACCATATACCATTTATATTACTAATTACAAAATAATAACTACACAGGTAAAAAATAAATAAAAACTTGTTCTATTCGATTAAATTTGAACTAATTTTTACAATTATAAATTGTATTTAACCATATTTTTAATATTTGTTTAATAAGCTAAAATAAATAGTGATAATGTTAAAAGTTCATGGAAGAATTAATTTGATCTAGATGTGGAAAAACGTATGTACTTGTTAAGAAGAGAGGATAATATTATAGAGGCGAAGATTGAAGGTGAAGAGAAGTGGAAAAAGACGTGGGAAATGATTTATTTATTTTAGTTAGACTTGGTATATATGGATTGGAGTGGAAGAGTGAAGCATGCATATGCGTGTATAGTATATATATAGTTGAAAGATTGATAAAGAAGAAGAAGAAAGTGGGTGGTGGGGTGTGAAAGGAAAAAGCAAGAGTTGAGTAATGTAACTAAGAAGCATTCATATCCATATCCATATCCTGGGAGGAGAGAGTAAGAAGTTGTTCTAAATAGTCAGTCCCCAAGTCCTCCAACACTATGAGATTATTGAGATGTTTGAGGTTCTTGTTTTTTAGGGTTTTTCTGTTGATGGCATGTCTCTTCTTCAACTCGAGAACGGGAGAGGAGCCTTGTTGGAAAGAAGCACAGTCGATGTTCCGAAGAGACTGGCGAACGGTCTCAGCAGGAAAATTCAAGACAGCCATGGAGCCTCGCATGGCCAGCGCAGCCTGGTCGTAGGCCAAAGCAGCTTCCTCGGCAGTGTCGAAGGTTCCCAACCAAACCCTGACTCCGTTCCTGGTGGAGTCCCTTATCTCGGCGGCGTACTTCCCCCACGGCCTCCTTCGGACCCCTCTGTAGGAAGCCTGAGGCTGAGGGTGGTAAAGGAGCATTTGTTGGGAATCATTTTGGTTGAAAGGGAGGGAAGAATAAGAAGTCATAGCAGTGATTTGTTTAGACTATAGGTGTGGTTGTAGGTGGTTATAACTTATATAGGTGAGGAATGCAAAGGCACTTGCTAGTTGCTAGCAGGTGGTGGTTAAGTGGTTAATGGGACCCAACCCAACCCAACTTAAGCCAAGGTGAGTGAAAGGAACTTGTGGGCTTGGCGGCCACTGCTTCTTTAATTCTCCAACCATTTACATCTTAGACTAATGTCTGCCTTCTTTTTCTCTTTACTTTAGGACTGCTTATCTTATCATCTTCTCGCTTTTCCTTTCACATGACTGTTCGTCGCCACAGTTTAAACAAGGAAAAACTTAAATATATTACTCTCATCAATTCTATTTATATAAGAAAAAGGGTAATTTACGTCACTATATTCTCGTCGGACAAAGAAAAATTTGACGTTAAAAAAATGCGGTGGCATTTTTGTAATTAAGTCTAACTTTTTTACGTTAGATCTCATAGGGGTCGACGTAAAAAAGCAAATCTATGTCGGACATAAGCTATATCCGACGTAGATTTGCTTTTTTACGTCGGCCCCTACGAGGTCCGACGTAAAATATCTACAAATTTTAAAATGTATTTGCGCGTGCGTCAATATTTAAACAAGAGAGCTTTGAGTGTAAGTGTCCTTCGGGTTTTCTGAGTTAAGATTTCGTTTGAGTGTATTGCATCTGAGTATATGTTTGCGCGTTTGGGTAATTCTTGAGTTTTTGACCGATTGCATTGGGCTCGCGTTTGAGGTTAGTCTGGAAAATCCTTTCTTAATATATTAGCTTATATGTTGAAAATAAATGTATGTATTTATCTATTAATATACTAGTTAATATTATCATCTTCTTCGCGTTTGGCTGAATCATCGTTTGTTAATACAGGTAGAAAATGCTATGTGCGTGGGTGGATCTGCAAGCAAAGTGGGTGGATCTGTAGTAGAACGGGCCGTTCTCCAAGCAGAACGGGCAGTTCTGCTTGCTTTTTTTTTTTTGGTTTCCAACTTTTTTACGTCGGCTCTTGTGAATTTTCGACGTAAATTTACATCGGCTATCACAGCCGATGTAAATTTACGTCTCCCACATTTATGTCAGACCTGTTTTTGACGTAAAAAACTTAAAATAAGCGACGTAAATTACCCTTTTTCTACTGGTGATCATAAGACCTACTGCTCATAAAAATAAATACTATTCTTTATTTTACAAAATCAATTTGTACAATTAAGTTACTTCAAATTTTATTTTCTTCAAAATAGCTGAAATTTTGAGTTTATGTTTACAATAATAGATTTAAACATATAAGCTTCAACTTTGCTACTAACCTAATCATAACAGTTAACACAAGATTTTATTATATACTGAATTGCCCAATAGATTTTATTATAAGAAAGCGGGGTTCTAGGTGAAGACCAAAAAGCAGCTTTTGAAAGGAGAAAAGAAGGTCGCAAAGCCACAGAAAAAGAACACAGCAAAGAGGAAGTATCTAGTCATGCATATATATATATATATATATATATATATATATATTTGTAGCTTCCAACTAAAAGGCTCAATATATAGTTTTTTGTTCGTTAGTACGTCATTTTGACAATTATTTGGTAATATAATAGGAGGTGCTGGGTTAAGTCTCTTTAAACTTTTCATTTTTTTACAAATTGATTAGACACAGATTTTAATTTTAATTTTATTTCAATTGATATTTTAAGTTTGACCGATTAAAAAATTAGACATCATAAATTTTAATTTTGTTATAATTAATCCTTAAAATTTATCATTTCAATAAATAATAAATTACTAAGATAAAAGAAATATGAATTATTTATTTATTTTAAATTACACTTATTTATTAATGTTTTGGTACATATTATTTTTATTTTCATATATATTAAAATATTATATAATTTAAAATCAAAAAAGCAAATAAAGACTTTTATTTATTTGTTTTTATCATTCTATTCTCTTTCTCTCTCTTTTTATTCTAAATTCATATTTTTATTATATTTTAAAAATAATTGTAATAAAGTGAATGATTGATATTTATGATAATTAATTTAACTCTAATTTAATAATAAAAAATTGTTTGTATAAATAATATTTTGTCAAATGTAAAATTTAAGAATTAATAAAAACACAAATAAAATTGATAGTTTATTTACAAATGAGATAAAGTTTATTTACTTTTTCATATCATGATTTGTATTTAATTACTGATATAAACTAAATTACTCATCAAATTAACGAGTTTAGTTACAAAATATATATTAATCGTTAATTAATTTAGTTTGAATAAGATTTTTTTAATAATTATTCATTTTTTTTATAAAGTCACGGGACTTTTTTTTCTCACGATCTTAATATTATATACAATCGGTTAATTATATATAGATAATATATAGTATAGTACATTTATACTAATATTATATAGACTTAATTTTAAATTTGAATTGAATTTTTCATTATAAATCTTGTTATACCATATGAAATTAACATGAAAAAATTGTATATATGATGACTTGATCCAAATAAATTTTTTCCACAATTTTTCTTCTCAATTTCAAAAGCCTTTTTATTTAATTTAAACCTAACTGAACAATATAAAACCTAATTATTTCAAAAATATTTATTAAAAAAACATAATAAATGAAACAACGCAAATATTAAAGAAGGTCCATTCCTTCCTTTCAGGTCGTTTAGAAAAATGCATGAACCTGTTACCATTGTTGACAATCGATGCTGAAAGGTTACAATCAAAACGTAACAAGATGTTGATGCAGAAATTGTAGTTTCTTTGGATTACAGGACCAAATTAATTAAACAACGCCAAAAACTATATATCAACCTTTTCTTTTTTTCAGTTTCAGTACTCTGACGTTGGTGTGATGTAAATAAATAATTCATACATATTAAAATTTGTAAGAAGCTCTGAATTTTAAACCATTAATTAATTATTTTCTAAAATATAAAGACTATGGAAGTAATCTGATTGATAATTAAGCACGTAAAGGGAGGAGGAAGTAATGAACAGATATATGAAGATGATGAACACGATCGTTGCTTTCTGCATGCACTGTACTTGGTCAATATTCTTCTTTGTGATTCTCTGTTTGTCTTTCTCTGCTTGCAACCACACGTGCATGAGAAAAAGACAATACATAATTAATTATAGTACACTGGGATCAAGAAATAATTAAAATAAAAATGTAGAGGCTAATGCCAGAGTAAAAAGAGCTTTCAAACTTCTAGAAACGTTGAAGGTTGAAATTTGAAAGGGAAATCGTAATATGGCGGCACTGCCTAGTGCTTACTTTCTGACCAAAGGAATTCGTCTAGAAACTACAAATTTTTTTTATACACAGCTAATGGTATTAAAGATGATAATTGTAGTTTACATCTACACGTATTCTTTTATATGCATAAATTTTAATATTATCAATTCATTAGAAATTATTTTAAATGTGATAATTTATGATCAGATGAAGATGATAGCGAAAAATATATATTTTACACAATCAAAATGTATTCAACTTCTTTTAAGAAAAGGTAGAGATTAGATACAATAGATTTATAGAATATTAGAAGTGTAAGTTGTCTTGAAATTGAACTCATGGTTTGATGAATATTAATCCAAATTCATCACAATGATAAAGAAATAAGCCCATAAACAAGTTTGAGCAGTCATTGTGGACGAGTAATTAGAAAAGCACTATTTTAATTGAAATAATGAATTAAATAATAAAAAAGCATATGCGCACTAATTAAATTTTTATATATAACAAGTTTCTATGGTTGATTTTTATAATAAACACTTCGAAAGTGATACATAAATTTTTTATTTATTGATAACCTAAATTTATTTACAGTAACGATATATAAAAACTAATCTCTTAAAATAAAATCTTCTATTTTGATTTAATTAAATAACTAGAATAAGTTTTTGTAACGATAAAGTAACTACTACTTTTATTCATATTTTTCCTTTATAAAATCTTTTATATCATTTTTGCCTAATAGAGAGATCAGGCTTACATATTTTTTCTTCAAATAAATAATGCCAATCATTATTGTTTCTCTATTTCTCTTTTTTTTTTCTTTTTAATTCCTTTTATAAATTAAAGGTTCATAGTTCCAGTGTATTACTTGCTAACTTGCATCATCCTTTCGAAAATGATGGTCAACCATTTCTTCTTACTGTCAAGTATCGATTGACAGCGAGTGTGATGTAATAATTGGGTCACAAAAAAATTTACGACATGTCCTTGTCTCCTCATTAAGGGGGGTCGTTAGTTGGAGTAATATTTACCAAAGAAAGTGGTAAGGTTCAATGATTTAATCTATTAAATTTAAAATAAATTTATTTTTAGTTACTTAAATTTAAAATTACTATTTTTAATTTTTATAATTTTTAAAAATCTTATTTTAATGTTCAGATAATCGATAACATATTTAAAAGTGACTTATTAAGATAGTTAAATAATATCAATCAGATTTAATACGATATTTTTATTAAAAAATACTAATAAATAGATTTTATATAATAATATTTAATAAATTTCTTAACAAAATTTGAATACAAGAATTAAATAAGATTTTTAAAAATTATAAGAATTAAAAATAATAATTTTAAATTTAAAAAATTAAAAATAAATTTATTTTAAATTTAAGGGATTAAAAATATATTTAAGCCTTTTTTTTTATGTTGGAGGTAAATTTACTATTAGTTTATTAAATTTAAAATCAACTTTTTTTTAAGTATATGTAATTTAAAAAATATATGTTTTAATTTATTGTGATAGTAAAATTGATTGATTCAATTCTTTAAAATTTTAATATGATACTTTTATTAATAATAATTGGACTTGTGCCCGATGCACGAAAAATAAATTATTATAATTAATAAATTTTATTTTAATAATTAATATATATAAAGTGAAATTAATTGAACTCAACATAACATGAAAAAAAATATTTAAATATATAAATAAAATGACAATGATAAATTATTGAAAACATGATAATATGAAATATTAGGAAAACTAAATTGCATTTTGTCTCGACTTAAAAAATATCAATATCTACAATCTTATTATATGAACTTTTATCTTTCAATCAATTTTTCATGCTGCAATGTTCTTTAGTAATGTAAACTCCCAAGTCATGTCCTCTAAAAAGAAGATGAAAGTAAAAAAGGAAAAAACTTTTAATAATATGTTAGCTATACATCAACGTTAAAACAACTAACCTTTAAAATTAAAACTTCATACAAGTTTACCAAAAAATGGTTTTCTTATAATTGATAGAGAAAGTGTGAATCATCATATTAGAAGTACAAAAGTAACAAAATCATAAAGTGGACAATGTATATATGAAAAGAGTATTTTTAGAAATAGAGAGTATGATAAAATAAGACAATCAAAATGAAGTTTTGAAAAGAAAAATGCTTTAAAAATTAGAAAATAATTAAGATCAATTGACATTAAAAAACTGCAACTAATACATAAGAAATAGATATCCATAATTAATTCTCTGAGTAAAAGACAAAGTGCACAAACAATTTGATAAAAAACGTATGAAGCAGAGAGAAAGGAAAAGAAGAAGGGTTTATAGTATTATATGATTAAATTCAAATCTCGTGCAATGTTTCTCTCTTAATAAGAATTATCAATTGACATTGAAAAGCTGTAATCAATACATAAGAAATAAATATTCATAATTTTCTTTTGTTCAGAACTCAAAAGTACTAAAGATTTAGAATTTATTAAATTAAAAAATAAAATTCAGAATAATTATGATAACATAAATTACATAAATACCATTATTTTGAGAGGAAAAAGAAAATCACATAGACACATACTTCCTTTTATTATAATAAAGATATTAATAAATAAATTTCATGTGACAACTTTAATTAATAGTGAATTTTATTTGACAAGTTTATTATCAATATTTGAACATAAAAATTAAGATAATGTTTTTTATACTAAAAAATTAATTTAAAAGACTAAAAATAAACTTACCAACTATAAAAAAAAAAATATTTCATATATAAGAAAATAATAATATACTTAAATCTTTTTAAAGAAAATTTAGTCAATTTTTAGTATTTGTGAAAAGGAAGTATGAATTTTGTTTAAAAATAAAATGGGCTAATAAACTTTAAAAAGATCTGTATATAAAAAAAATCCATGATGAGTAATAAGCCACATATAATAGCACTGACTTATTCCCGCTTCTTGCAGATCAACTTCAAAGTAATGATTGATCCTTATTTATCAGATATTATGATTTAAGCATTGCTTTGCAATTCTTTTATAATTTAAAAGTATAATGTATTTGAGGTTGGAAGCATATAAAATCAGAGGACTGTGGAACTAGAGATGGCATTCCTTACTTCAGAAGAGAATTGGGATTTGGGAGTCACGATAATATTTGATACAAAAAAAACTCTTCCAATACAAATTACTTATTATAATACTAGTAATTTGTATTGAATAGTAATATCCAATATAACAAGTCACAAAAGATCCGCTTATTAATTCAGAATTCAGATCTCAGCTATCTGCCATTGCCAACAATAGTTTTCATTTCTCTAACTGCCCACAGTCATCTATTACTACAGGTTCTAATGTTCTGCCACTTCCAGAACCCACCTTCTCCATCTCCTTCACAACATTGTACCCATCAACAACTTTTCCAAACACTACATGTTTTCCATCAAGCCAGGGTGTCTTTGTAGTACATATAAAGAACTGAGAACCATTTGTATGAGGTCCAGCATTTGCCATGGAGAGAATTCCAGGGCCAGTATGCTTCAAATTGAAATTCTCATCCTGAAATTTGGCACCGTAAATAGACTCTCCCCCAGTCCCATTTCCTCTCGTAAAATCTCCCCCCTGACACATAAAATCTGGAATAATACGATGAAATGTAGACCCTTTGTAATGTAAAGGTTTCCCAGATTGACCAATCCCTTTCTCACCGGTGCATAGGGCCCTAAAATTTTCTGCCGTTTTTGGGGTTGCATCAGCATACAACTCCATCACTACTCGCCCAGCTTTCATCTTTCCAATTAGAATATCAAAGAAAACTTTCGGATTCTTTGACATATTGATTACCACAACAGAGTTTCTTAGATCCTATACATATAAAAGTTGTAACTTGTAAAACACCAATCTATAATATTAAAACAAACTGGCAATACACATTGCTCTATTGGCTAAAACTGAGATAAAAACAAATATAACCAACAGTATAGCCATACCTTGATTTTTGCCGAAGAAAAAAAATGGCAAAATTCAAAAGCCCCGAATGGGATTCGAAAAAAATATATTTTTGTTTTAGCTTGAGATATAAGAGTTACAATATTACAATATTTGCCTCAATGCAGAGGTGTTCTCCCTTGTTAACTGGAACACACCAAAAGAAATACAGTGTGGCAACATTAGATGTAGCTTAGGTTAATGTTTTGTGCTGACGTCAGAACTGATCAGCACAAGACCGTCCATAAGCACAACAGAATTAAACAAAATCATCAAGGAAACAATTTTCACATGCAAATATTGTTCCCTTCGCAAACAAAAAAAAATACAAAAAAAAAAAAGAGAGCAAGCCCTAAATAATGAAAACAAATTAAAATTGGGTTAATTAGAGAATGTTCATCATTCTCCACAAAAATCCTCGAGACAGGAACAACAAGAGGATCTGAATTGAAAAGAGGATGAGATGCAATTTAGCACATGTTTTGAACTCACAGGCTGTGATAGAGCGCCTGCAAGTCTTCGATATGCGCGGAATCAAACAAAGGCAACAGAAATGAAACGAATGAGAGAATGGAAGAGTGAAAGTACCTTTGGCAGAGAGCTTGAGGTTGAAATTGGTACTGAACAATGAAGGAGGCGCAACAATGGCATTGATATAGAACAAACCCTAGCCCTAGCCAAGGTTTAGGGTTTTGCATATTTGTGGGTTGGGCTTCCTACTCCAATGAGCTCAATTTAAAGGCCCAATATTGAGAGCTGGTCTTACAACCAAAAGCCCAATTTCTAGCCTTTTTCTTTTATTGACTCTACAATTGATCCCAAAATTGCGGACGAGCACCAAATGAAATTTTCGTGATCATATCATACCCTAAAATAATATATTATTAATTTTGTTATTCAATGCAATGATGAAATTATAATTTACTTTTTTATATGTGAGAATCCTTTTATTTTGTTGTTTGAATATTTTATAATGGAATGTAACGCTAACTTCATTATATTATTTGAAAATGAATATAATGGAATAAATTATACATTTTTTAATTTTCATGTTACATTTTTTTAAATATATTATCCATAATATTGTGTTTGGATTAAAATTTTTGATAAATTTCTTATTCTTATATTTTAATTTGAGTTTTTTCTATTTATTAAATATTGTATTTAGATAAATCAATTTCAACTTATTAAATGTTAAAATTTTAATTTAGATAGGATAATTTAATTTTCATTATTTGTAATTTTTTTAAATGTATATATAAATCAGAATTTTAATATTAAAGTTTACAAAATAAATATAACTAATTTTAAATATTTAATAATTTAAAAACAATTAAATATTAGACTATATTCAATAATTTAAAATATTTAATATTTTAACAAATTATTAATCTTTTTGTCCATAATAAGTGGTGTCATGTTAGTTTTTCAATGTGATATTAATTACACCTTTTCATAATACTCTTTAGATAGTAATTATTATGTTGCATCATTTATAACAAAAGAAAAATAATTATAATATTAATTTTTTAAAATTATTATTCTCTCTCATCTATTTATCAATTTTTATTTATCTATGTAAAATAATTTAGAAGGATATTTATTGTGAGACAAAAATAGATGAGAAAGAAGAGAGAGATTAGTCAAAAAAGAGAGAGAGAGAGAAAGGAAAAAAAAAAGAGAGGAAAGAGAGGTGATGATTTACAATTGGTTTGGTTTGAAATGATTTACAATTCTTAATGTTTTTTTTTGCACGTTTCTATTTTTTAAAACATAAAAATAGACAATTTCATCTCAAAATTTAAATATTAATATAATAATAAAATAAAATAATTAAACATAATCAAATAAAATAATGGGTATTAGGTGAGATAATGTCGATAAATGATAAGAGATAATACATATGTGACATTGGGTATAATAAATGTATGGCAAAATGAGTTGCATAAGGGGTACTAAGTATAGTAGGCGAGTTTGGGAGTAATAGAATCAAGTAAATTGTGTTAATGTGTTAATAATTAACAATAAAATAAATTTATAAAATATTAAAAATTTTAATTAGTTTAGTACTCAAACATTGGATTTTTAAAATGCAAAATCTATTATATATTTAGGGTTAATTATTTTTTATTTGAATTGGAATTGATTTAATCAAGAAAAGAAAAATCAAACCATTTTAATTAGTTTGGTACATTATTGACAAGAGGAAGAAAAACAAGAAAAACAGATAAATGAGATAGAAAAAGAAAAAATAAGAGATAAGAAAAAAAAAATTAGATAACATAGACAAGCGAGAATAAGTATGAAAATTTTTACTTCTAACTTTAAAAAAAAATTGAAATTGTATTAATTTAAGTAATTAAAATACTTTTATAAATGATTAGAATTTCAACTTTCGGTCATTCTTTTTCTAACAAAATATTTCAACTAAAAATAATTTAAATTCAACAAAAAAAACGTATATTCTTTAATTTCTCAATCCAAATACAATATAAATATAAAAGTTTGAGTTCTACTTTTTGAACATCCAATTTTTTTTATATATAAAAAAAAAAAAAAAAAAAACTCAAGCAACACCTCATTTCCCATTTGCTCATTTCTAATTATTTCTTCACCTCAATTTTTTCACACAGAACACCGGAAAAGGAAAAAAAAAATTAAGAGTGTTGATCTGATCTTGTCTTACACAAGTGTCTAAAAAAACATTTTTGCAACAGTTTCTTTTTAGTTACAGCTATGATCGGTTAAATAATGGAATGGAACAACTTACATTACCCTTCACTCCATTCTTCTCCAAAGTCCAAACATAGTCTTAGTCCATTCGAAGAGAAGAGCTATTTCTCCCCCGGTAGAACCCAAACACAACATAAATGCTTAGTAATTAATTTGTCTACTTTCTCTTCAATTTTCATTGCCGTTTCAATCCATAATTACGTCCACCGTCCATCTATATTTATTATCGATTCATTATATTTATTACTCATCCATTATATAAGTGTCTAGTATTTGTTAGAGTTTGATTATATCTCCACTTCATTTTTGTTGAACTAATCATGGCGAACCAGTGGTGGACCAACACAGTTCCCGTGGGCGCGCTTCAACCCGATCTGGGCCTCTCCCTAAACGACGTCGCGCCGCCACCCAACGAGGAGCCCAAAGAAGGAGCGACGGACGCGTCTTTGCTCGTGTCCACCTCGCGCAGGCCCAGGGGCCGCCCACTGGGCTCCAAGAATAAGCCCAAACCGGCCCAGTGCATGGCCCAAGACACCGCCAACGTGATCGAAAGCCACGTGATCGAGATACCCAACGGAGCTGACATTCACAACAGCCTGATTGAGTTCGCGAGAAGGCGGCAACGAGGCGTGTGCGTCATGAGCGCCACCGGCGCCGTGGCGAACGTGAGGCTCCGGCAGCCCATGCCCCCCGGCGCCGTGATGGTGCTGGAGGGGCGGTTGGGGATTGTGTCGCTGAGCGGTTCGTTTCTTCCCGGAGCGTTAGCGGTGGGTTTAAGCGTTTATGTGGCGGGTGGGCAGGGACACGTCGTCGGAGGCAGAGTGGTGGGTCCACTCGTTGCCTCGGGAAAGGTTATAGTCATTGTGGCTGCGTTTTCCAATGCTTTGTATGAGAGATTACCCATTCAGGATGATGACGATGATGATGATGAAGACGATGATCCTTCAAATAATATACCAGACATGAACGTTGAACCTTGTTCTCATTGCTCTCTTTCTCGTACCAGATCACCACCCTTTTAATCCTTAGACATAGACTCATCTCTATTTCGATATTTATTAGTACTATGTTGTTGATGGTAGCTTATGTTATCTGGTTTTAATGTATCAATGTTGGTTTAGAACAGAAACAGTTCCTTCCAAACTCTTCCCTCGTAATAAAAAAACTTATCTCTCTTGCTGTCTTGCAGTTGTAAGTAACCGATGATGCAAGTACGTACGTTAACATTTTACAAATTTATAACATACCAACATGCAAGCTGCCTCTCGGAAAATGGAGTTTACTTTTATAACAAGAGAAAGAGAAGGAGTGTTATACCACGTTATTGAAGGAAAAACAAAATAAAATTCAGTTTTTCGGTCTATACCAATTTCTTTCTAATATACCATATGCATGAATTCCAGGGCCAAAACATCAAAATTATGTTAGCTATTCCTTCCTGTAATATATAATATGCTATTTTCTACTATTTTTTAATTATTAATATATTATTATTGCAGCAATATTAATTTTTTCCTTATAAATAGACTGGTCTACTGTCAATTTTTTAGTATATATTTTCATAAAAGTAAAACTAATAATAAATATAATAGTACAATAATACTATAATCTTAAAATTAAAAATTAAAAATTAAAAAATAATAGTACAATAATACTATAATCTTAAAATTAAAAAATATTGTTACAATAACAATGTATTAATAATCTAAAATAATTATAAAAATAAACATAGTAAAATAGGTTGCATATAATACTACTAAAATTTCTCTTATTACATGTCACTTTTCCTGCAAATTTTTATGAAAAATTCGCAGGAAACGTTGTTCCTACAATATTTTTTGCAAAATTTTATTTGCAGGTAATACTTTCGTGGATAATATATTTTTGCGAATTTTAAAATTCGCAGGAAATTTTCCTGCAAAATTTATTGCGAAAAAAATTTGTAGGAAAGTTTCTTGCAAAAAACAATTGCAGGAAAGTTTCTTTTCCTGCGAGTTTTTCCGCAAGAAATACTACAGGAATGTTTTTTTTATAAATTCTATCAATAATTCTTCAACTTTCCATCCGAAACATTTGTTTCCATGCCTCCAACATGTGATACGTAATCTTTTAAATTCTAAGATTGTAGATTATAAGCCTAACACTCAACCATACAAATCAACTTGTAAGGTAAGTGTTGTCCCAACTTATACACTCTTTAATTGTTTTATTTTCAATCGATGTGAGACTTAAATTTTTTTAAAAATATTAAATTTATAAATTAATTTTTTTTAATTTTTCCTATGAATTAAAACTTGCAGGAAAATCCGCAGGAAAAGTTACCTGCAAAATTTTTCTATCATTTAGTAAACATTACTTGCAAATTTATTTTTGCAAGAAAATCTGCAAGAAACAAAATAAAATTCTTACAATATTTTCTACAAATTTTTACTATGGAAAAAAATTTATAAGATCATTAAAATTGTAGCAAAATTTGTAAGAAATATCTGTAAATTATTTTTCACAAATAAATGCGCAAAAAATTTATGCGAATATTTTTTTACAGGAAAATTCGTAAAAGAATTCTACGAATATCTTTTTGCAGAAAAAATTGCAAAAAATTTTTGTGAAATTTTTTTGCAGGAAAATGACATTTTTCTAGTAGTGTAATGATGATTTGTTACTATAATAATAAAATAATAAATTTGTATTATAAAAATAATTAAAATATATAGTCTCGTACATGTATGACTATCAAATCTAGTTATTGCTCTCTCTCTATATATTATTTAATTAAAATCTAAGAAACTGAAATAATTTTAAAATTTATAATTCTGATTAATATTTAAAAAATTTAAAACATAAATAATTATTTAATAACTTCAGCTGTAAAATTTTTTTTATTTATAAATTCAAGAGGAGGAAAACAACATTTGAATTAAAAAAAACGAAAATGAAAGTTAATACAAGTTATTAAAAAAGTAACGAAGACTTACGCGTAATATTAATAACAAATAAATGTCAATATTAAATGGCGTAACTTTACATGTTTCTACGCATTAAAGCATCTTTAATAATTGTTTTTCCAAGTAATTTATTAAGATTTTTATTTTATTTTAAATGAGACAACATTATTTTTAAGCAATTTATATTACATTTTTTTATAAATTTTATTTTAATGGTGAGATTTTATAAGAGCATCTCCAGTGGGAGTTGCTTATAAGCAACTCCTGTACCACATCACTGTAACATCAGCTCTGACCTACTTTATGGGTTGCTTAAATTTTAGCAGAGTTGCATAAAGTGAGTCAGAGCTGATGTGACACAGAAATTGCTTATAAGTAACTCCCATTGCAGATGCTCTAAGTAATCTATATTTTTTATAATTATTTTTATTTAAACTTTGTTTTTTGATAACTTAAAAATTAATGTAATTATTATAATTAAATATTAACTTAATTAACTATAATAAATAATATTTTAACATATAAAAAAATTAATAGTAACATTTACACAATTAATTTAATGTGTATAAAAATATTAAAAGTAACGAAATTACATAACCATGAAAAATATATAACAATGATGGATAATTAGTTTTTGATTTGTGGGTATGGATAATTAGTTTTTGATTTGTGGGTGATGAAAGGTTGATGATTTATACTTTTTATCTTTATTTTTGAGAGTTGTTTGAATTTTCGGTTGTTCGTTGATAAAATTAATACTAAAAAATATTATTATTTTTAATTCATAAACAATATTGTTTATTTGAGAATCGCTTCTTATTTTAAAATAATTTTTTGTATATGATTTGTTAATAAGTAATGTTGCTTATTGATAAGATACACTATAACTACTCTCTATTGAAGATGTTATTGCTAGACAAGTAAAAAAGGCATTGAAGCATTTTATACTTTTTTTTCTCCCCATTTTATTTGACATTTTGACAATTCATTTATTTTAATTTGATTTTCGTTTTATAATATTAATATAACAATACACATTTTTTTTATTATACTATTAATCGTTATTAATATATTCTTTAACTAATATGTTACTCTCTTTTTTTCAATAGTTGTTTTATTGGTCAGAATCCCAAAGGATTAACAATATATTAATAAGTTACATGATTTTTTAAATAGATAGTATATTTCTAAGTCTTTGTGCCAAAACCTTAAGGGAGTATTTGGTAGTAGATAATTATTTTCTTTAAGAATCATAATTTTCAAAAATTATAAATTTTGAGAATCATAACTTATGGGAATAATTAAATATGTTTGATTATTCATTCCTGAAAATATTCATATAGAATTTTTGAGAATTAAAAATTTTAATGTTTTATCACAATAGTATATTCATGGACATATAAATACTTTTTACAAAAATATTCTTTATTAAAAATAAAATCATTATATATATATATATATATATATATATATATATATTTACTCTTATCACAAGCATGACATTAAACTATTTTTCAAAATATATATATTTACTCTTATCACAAGCATGACATTAAACTATTTTTCAAAAATTAAAAATTTATAGTTAAAATTATTTAAATACATAATTTAGTAAAATAAATAAAGAAAATAGTTACATAATAATTAAGAAAGATAAAAATATATTATTTTATTTCATTCAAATAAATAAATATTAACAAATATCTTTAAATTATAAAAACAAAAGAAATTTTGATAATATTATTAAAATTAACAAAATCAATAAATAATAAAATATAAAAAAGAGAGAAATAGAGATGTGAAAGGGAGAGATATGACAAATAATCATCATTTTATACATTACATATAATAGATGATATTTCTTTTATCAAAACATGACACCAATGGAGATAACTTTAATACAATTAAAGTTGTAAGAAAAATTAGTTTATGACAAAATCGATAAATACTTTGTCAATATCATGGTAACAAAAAAAAATATACATTATAACACTGGGTATAAAACATGTGCTAAAAAAATTATTCTAACTTTTTTTTGCATTTAAGACAAGACCAATTGTAATCAAATTGTTAGCAAGAATTAGGAATGACAAAAATTCATACACATAAATACTCATGGATACCTGGTAGATAATTAAATGAATATCCGCTAATAATGAGATAAGGATGAAAAATAAAATACTGTGTCCACATGTATCCGCACTTAAAAAATATAAATATTTTTAATTATATATTTAGTAATTTAATTTAATTTATTTTTATACTAAATATGTCTCATAATTACCTTTTTTTTCCAGTACAAATATGTTACAATTTTTTCAATATAAATATATATTTTAAAATTATTTATTTTTAATTCAATTTTATTTCTTATCTATTTAGTTAAAATTTTACATATGATCAAGTATCCATAAAATATATGTAGATACTCATACATATATAAAAAATTCATAAATATCTTCATTAAATAGAATGAATGACAGAAAACAACCACCTACCACTGTCCCGTCGCTATCCCTAGTAAAAACTTTAACCATCGTATCAATTTTTACAACTTTACCGAATAACAAATATCACAACAATATATACACACTTGTGCATCATAGTTTTGGCACATGCCTCCATCTTTTCATAAATGCAAGAAAATATACGCATTTTTAGAAATTTTGCATTTGATCATTTTTCTGTTTGATGGTGGGAAGCAGTTACATACACCTTGTAGAAAGCTAACTCATTCAGAAAAATGGTTAGCAAAATGAACCTAGTATACTATCTAGTATATTTAGTTTGTTAAGAATTCCAAGTTTTCCTTTAGAATGTCGAAGTAATGAATTTTGATGAACCAAAAAAATTTTAGATAGTTAAAATTGTTCTCACAAATTTTCACCTGCACGTTCCAGGACTGTTCTAAGTTCATCTGCTATCTCACGAAGGAGGATAGGTTTTCTAATCAATCCATTCATTCCCACCTGTAGACATCTCTCCTTTATGTGTTCTTCGGCACTTGCGGTAAAAGCTATGATCAAGGGCCAATTATGGCTTTGGAATTTCCGAATCCTTCTTGCAACTTCAAAACCATCCATTTCAGGCATGTGAAGATCTAACAGAATAATTCTGAATGAGTTACCTGAGGCAGTCATAGCACCAAGACATTCGAATCCTGATGAAACAGCAGTTACTTGACATCCAAGTTTCTCAAGCAGCTTCTTGGTCACAGTCCTGTTTACATCATCATCATCGGCTAATACAACCTTAAGCCCTCTAAACTGGGAATTTGAAAATTCTTTAGGTACAAGAATGAATCTTCCCTGAGATGATCCTGTCTGAAACCTGAGAAGAAGTGTCACTCCTTGTGCCAAACCCAGAGAGTTAGTTGATATCCAAATATTACCTTGCATCATCTGCATATTATTCCATTTTAACAGTCAGAATTACAAAAAAAAATACACCATGGTAAACTAAACATATTTCAGTTGGTTTATCACTGAAGGCTTCTCAACCAACCCACAATCAGCAAATAGGCAAGGACAAAACCAAATTTGGTTTTAGGCCGAAGTGTTCAAAATATACAGAACAAAAATGCAAGAACCGATTTACTGTTTTGTATTCAATGTTTATTGTTCACCTAATACAACAGAACAAAAGCGAGAAACTTGAGAGTCTATTTCATGTTGAAATCCTAGAACTAACTGATCTTACAGTTGAAAAAAGTAGACTACACTCTTAGTATTTCAATCTTGATTTTCTCCCTGATGTTTGAATCCATATTTTTAACTAACTAGGTTAAGATCTCAAAAGAGGATAATATATCATATACATGGGATAAACAAGACAGAATCCTTTAGTTATAGAGCAAAATTCCAACAGTAAAATGTTGCTAGACCTGAAGGACACCATGACTGACATTAACAATGACAAAGAATATATATATTTTTATTACTGAAAGGAAAATGACTGGTGTTAACATACATGAGAAAAATTACAGGTCATGACAAAAAAAGGCTGTCTCCTTGGCTGAAACATGCAAGGAGAGAAACATGTGCAAAATTGAATGTCACTTTCACGGTCACATACTAGAGATCAGTGATTTTGGACTAACAGAATGGCAAAGTCAGTACTATGATTTTAATTGAATGGCAATGTCTGTCACATTAAACTTTAAGATTTTCTACCATACAAAATCCTTATATTTTAATGAAAAACATTAAATGTGAAGGAGACGTCAATGCATACAATCCAATTTGGAACAGAATGTCTCCTTTGAGCATTTTAAAAGGACACTGCTATTCAGCATCATATGAGTCCATATTGCAAAACAAACACCAAACTAACCATACTATATGTGGTTTTCAAATGTCAAGTAGATGACCAAAAAGATTAACAAGACACCTGAGTGAATCTACTGACAGATTCATTATTACTTTCTCAACATCATTAACAATTCCCAATGCATCATAGGGGTCAATCCAATAATCATCTTCTACGCATAAAATGTAATGCAAAGGTTTACAGCCAACACAATCCATACAATTAATCAAGCAGCACATAATTTCTCAAGATGGTGCTTTTAAATAAACAGTTAAAACATAAACTTGGGAATAATCCATATAACTACAATCACTAACAAAATTGATACATAAATTTTCAAAAGAGAATGATACACCTACCTGCACCAGCGTTTTGCACATGCTGAAGCTCAGGCCTTCCTCAGGTTCATTTTTGCAGCTTCTACCAGTGTAAATTCTTGTTGAAACTGATTCATCTGACTGGGAACTAATACCATTTATCTGAAAATTAAACTTTATATTTATGTAGTCATTTTGCATGCTTGATCTCCATATTCCAAAATTTCTATCATCTTTATCTCCACCATCACTTTCAACATAAACTTGAAAAATGAGAGTTCCTTTATCATATACGCTCAATAAATAGCCAATCATATGTAAAATTACTTGGAAAGACCTTGCCTCATCACCTATGACCAGATTAGGCAAAGACTTGTCAACATCAACTTCAAGACCAAAGCCTTTATATATACACAAACACTTGGCAGTGCAAGACGCCTCCCTCATCATTGAATGTAGATGGAAAGGTTTCATCTCTAGCTGGAAGCTTCCATTGTCTTTCGCAGCAATCTCCATGACATCATTAATCAATCGTGAGAGTGCATTGCTTACTTTCAAAATTGAGTCGATAACAATCTTATGTTCATATCTTATATTATCCTCTTGAAACATTGAAAGCAAACCCAGGATTGAATGCATAGGTCTCCGCATTCCATGACTCATGACTTTCTCAAACGAGCTCCTCGCCTTCCTGGCCATCATTGCATTCTTTTGAGCCAGTTGCAACGCCTGGTTTTGCTCTGCAAGTTTCTGGCTTATAAGCTGAGACTCTTCAAGCACAGATGCATGAGACAAGGCTACAGCCACCTGGTCAGCAACCACTTCCACTATCTCCATTTCATGGCAGGTCCAAGCCCTGGAGTTTGAATTTGGAAGAACCAAAACCAGCACACCGTAAGATGTTTCAACCATCTCTGGTGTCCCTCCTTTGAAATTGGAAACATGAAGTATTGGCATGCGAATGGCTGCAATGGCACCCGAATCCCCAGATCCACCACCACTACTTGCTGCTCCTAGTGCTGAATCAGGCCTCAAAATCCAAACCCCTTTGCTCTTTTTAATGTCCAACACATCAGGGTCACCAACAGGAATAGAATTGCGAAAACTCCTTGCTGAGCTTGGTTTCAACTCATGAGTCAAATGCATTTCTCTCCTGCAATCATCAGGCATCCAAACTGCACAATTGTGCAAATCTAATGCCTTGGAAAGCTCAACAAGGGTCGTGTACAAGATTGTGTGCTTATCCAGCGACTTCCTAATTTCACATGTGAGCATCCTAACATGCCAACTAGCTTCCTTCTGTTTCTTCATCATCCCAACCTCTTGCCCCAATTCCAAGACATTCTTCCTCAAGAATAACTCCCTCACTTTGATTTTCAGCAGAAGAGGAATGAGGGTGGGAAAGGTAATGGCAGTGGCACATGAGACAAGTGCAGTGAGGAACTTAGCAACAGTGAGGGAAAGAAACAACTGGAAGGAGTGAGGGCCATAGTAAGTATAAGCATTGAGTAAATGAGTCAGTCCACAGAGAACTATGAATGCAATGAATTGAAGGAAGACCAATTTGAAGGGGACATTGGAGCAGCTCACAAAGTAAAGAAGCTCAATGGGAATGGAAAAGTATGCTATGGCAATGAAAAAGTCACTCACTTTCTGGCACACCAGCACGTTCTGTGTGCTCCAAAGCCCTAACCCTTCCTCATCACAGTTGCACTGTGAATATTCCACATCGATGGCACACACAGAAATCACCGTAACCAAAAGGAACAACATAAGAAACAACCCTCTTTCCATGGCAACAACTTTTTCCTTTTCTAAATCACCCCCCTAAGTTAATAGCTCAAATTAACATTACAATTGCCACATACATATATATGCACATTATAATGCCAATTTAAATAAATTCAAATGATTAAACAAATAAATAATTGATATAGTTAACTAATTGGATACAACAGTAGAAGCTGACACCAGTAACAATTTGGGGGCAGAGACCAAGAAGATAAGAATCACGCTTTAGGTGAACGATACGGTGCCAAAGTCCAATGACTTAGGAAGAAATTTTAATCTAAAGTTTGAACTTTGAAGAGAGACTTGATTGGTCTTGAAAGCATAGTGGGACCCACAGAGCTTGACATGAACCGAACCAAGACTCCCTTGCTCTGCTCACACACCTTTACATGTAATAATAAATGTCTTTACCATTTCCATCGAGGCATCAACCATTAAATTAATTATAACATAAGATTTGAAAGATTACATAATATCACTTTTAATAATAGTTAAGCAGGTATTCTTGTTCCTCTTCAACCACAAACTGTCAACCATTTTTTTAAAATTAAGTGCGATACATCGCATAAAGGGAGCTAGTAGAGTATTGTCATTTCGTGTACTCTAACTTAGGATACCAATTGACAATTGATTAAAAATTAAAAGGTGTAAATACGTTTTTAGTATAAAAATGCTGGATCGCCGAATGAATGCTTCGAAACTTGTTTTGGATTATTAAAAAACTGATTTAAATAATAAAATATTAAATTAAATAATTATTTTATAATAAATTTATTAAAAGATATTAATATTTTAATCATTCCTTGAATCATATAACAATCCTCTTTTTAGTATGTTAAATTTAGGATAATTTTAATTTTAATTCTTTAAATTTGAAATTAAATTTTTTAATCTATATAATTTTAAAAAATATTAATTTAACTTTTATGTTCAAATTTTGTTTGTGGATTTAATAAATATTATTGTACAAAATTCATTTACTAATGTCTTTATTAATGAAAATATTTCATTAAATTTAATTGATGTTATATAACAACTTTAATTTGTTATGGGTAACTTAGAGCAACTCCAATGGGAGTTGCTTGTCCCATGAAGCAACTCAAGTCCGGGTTTCTTATTATTAGAGGACTCTGACGTGGCAACATGAGTTGTTTGAAGAAGAGAGAGAGTTGTTTCCTCAAGCAACCGTTCCTTACCAGATTTCAAGCAAATCTTATTGAACATATTTGAGAACGTTTCGGAAATAATAATGATGAAAATTAATTTCGTATAATGTCTATGTATTTATTATTATTTTATTTTATTTTTAATATCTACTTATTATGTATTTTTTCTCATAATTTATTTTCTTTCATTGTAGTGCAATTACCCTTTTTAATAAAAATTTAAAATTAATTCATAAATGATTAGAAAAAAATTCTAAAAGTTGAATTTCTTAAAGTTTCTTACCATTGGAATAAATTTGTGTTTGAGTTGCTTAATACTGACATGACACTTGGGACCACTTTTTTCATTTTTCAATACATGAAGCAACTCAAATGAGTTGCTTCCATTGGAGATGTCCTTAAGAAAATAAAATAAGATTTTTTGAAACTATAATAATTATAAAAAAAAAATTCAAAATTTGATGGAATAAAATCAAACTTATCTTAAATTTGAATAATTAAAAACATATCTAAATCAAGTTAAAATATAAAATCATTCTAGTTTAATACACGAATACGATATACCAACCCTTTTATAATATATTTGAAATAATTGCGAAAATTAAATTATTTCAACCATCTATTATATGAATAATAAGTTTTATTTTGTTAAGTTTTCTAAAAAAATGATTTTAAGATGTTTAATTTCATTTACATGCAATAAAAAAAAACCAGTTTTATGAAATAAATTGATTTCAAAAAAAAAAGTTGTTGAAAAACAATAGTTTTAAAATTTTAAATTCTAAAGCAACTTATTATTTAGGAAAAAAAAGTTTACATATATAAGCTGATATAACAAACAACTAGCTTACTTCACAAACAAATTCTTCTTTTTAAAAAATTTTTTTTTTTAAGAAAAGTTGAATCTTGTTAAATATTTTTTTAAGGGTGTTTAATTTGATGAATCAGATAATCTGAACTGAACTAGTTAAATTGGTTTAGATTTGTTATTTTGGATCCAACTCAAACCAAACTGATTAAATTTGATATTAATTAATTTAGGTGTTAGATTTAGACATTTAAAATCTAAAATAACTTGAGAAAAATCAATTAATTTATATATTTTTATTTTTATTTTTAATTTGACTAACAATTAATATGTATGTATCATTTTGATTATTTTGAAGATGTTTTTATGTTACAAGATGTATATTTTTTCATTCCTTTTTCAAAAAATTATAAAAACCAGGAAAAATCATTTTACAATATATTAAGGGGGGTGTATTGGTTTAGGATTTCGTAGAATTTTAAAAAACTTTTTTTTGAGTAAAAAAATTCATTGGTATTCAATCAGAATTTTATGTCACTTAAAAATAATCTAGTGGTATTCAATATGAATTTTCAATATTTTTTAAAGAGTCCATTAAAATCCATTGGTATTCATTTGAGATTTTTTACAACTTAAAAATAATCCATTGGTATTCAAAAATATAAGGATTTTAAAGGATTATTGTGTGAGAGGGATTTTGAAGGACTTTCTAGTGTTATTTATAAATACCAAATTCATAAAACAATCACATCCAAACCCATCGGATTTTGAAGGATTGTTTGAAGTGACTTTTCAAGAATTTTCAAGTGAATTTTTCATATTTTTTTTTCTATGCTTCTGTCTTCTCCATTTTTTCTCTGCTAATAATACTGTACTATTGTTCATTGCTCATATATAATATTGTAGTACTGTTCTCATCTCATTCCCCTATTTTGTGAAACTCCGATATGTAAATGATAGTGTCATTGATTAGCTATATTTTTCTGTTCGTTCTCTTTAATTGACTTGCTTTATTTTATTCTATATAGTTGAATTTGTTCCTTTATATAACACAAAAAAAAATGCTTAAAATTTCAACTTTTAAGTGATAATTTTTTTTATAACACACGTCAAGAAAAGAAAAAAGTAAAAGATGAAATTGATATCATAATCTCTACAATATATATATATATATATATATATATATATATATATATATATATATAAAAGATGAATTTGTTAGGGTTTCTGTGAGTAGAATGAGATGAAAATGGATTTTAGTTGGGGGAAGAACCCTCTCAGCATAAAAACTGCGATTTCTCTCCTTCCTTAAGTTTGTTACTCTTATCCCCCTTCTTTTACGACTCAACAATTATTTTATTTTTTTTACTATGAATTTTTCTTTTTATTTTTATATTGTGAAATTAGGACTTTTTTATATTTAAAAAAAAGAAAATTAACATATGACATTGCAATATCTAATTTTTTAGGGTTTAGGATCTATGTCTTCATTAACTTATTTTTTAAAAGAGGAAATATTGTTAAAGTATTTGTTAGAATAATTTACATTTATAAATATCGTTAAAAGTTATCATATAATATATAACTAAAATAATATATATATATATATATATATATATATATATATATTCTATATATCTAAATACTTATTCTTTAAATAATAATAATTATTATATATAATAATAATTATTATTATACTAATATTATATATATTACATATGTAATTAGGTAAATATTTTTTTGGTGGATTGTAAATTTCCTAATCGACGCCAATTTTTAGCTCCATTTCGAGGTGTAAGATATCATCTACAAAATTTTGCAGGTCAGGGTAATGATCCTGAAAATGAGAAAGAATTGTTCAATCTTCGTCATGCGTCTTTAAGGAATGTGATCGAGAAAATATTTGGTATTTTTAAATCAAGGTTCACAATTTTTAGGTCAGCACCTCCATTTTTATTTAAGACACAAGTATAACTTGTGTTAGTATGTGCAACACTACATAACTTTTTACGTAAAGAATGTCGTTCTGATGAATTTCCAATTGAAGTGATGGATGAACCTTCATCTTCAACATTACCAGTTAATGAAGATCATACTTTTAAACCTATTATTCAAACCCAGGAGCAAGAACGAAAAGACGCTAATGTTTGGAGGACTAGTATAACTATGGACATGTGGGTGAATGCTATTTAAGAGGATGAAATATTATGAAGAATTATTATTATTATTATTTATCTAGACATTATTTTTTTATTATTTTTGTCTTTAACTCTTTTTAAATTTGAATGTATGAAATTATTTTTGAAATCTTATCAAATGTCAAAAATCCATAAAAATTCTACAAAATCCCACAAAATCCATTAAAATCCTGATTTAAAAGTCTTGCAGAATCCATTAAAATCCTGATTTTAAGTCTTGTAGAATTCTACAAAATCTTAAAAGTCATGAAAATCCTGCAAAGTCTTTTAAAATCCGCAGGATTTTTTTTAACTAAAAAAGTCATTTAAAATCCTAATCCAATACACCCCCTAAGTGTCATTTTCACATATTGTAGTGCATTTGAAATTCTTTAGTAGATTAAGAAAATAAATCAAGAAAAACATATTGGAAATCTACTAATTTAATTAATTTTTGTCAATATATCAATTTAGTTAATGTTAAAAAATCTATTTACTTTAAAAAAATATTTTTTTTTAATTTAATATTATATTATTTTAAAATTAATTGAATATTTGATGACCCAAACTGAATCAACTCAATCAATATCAAATTAATTCGATTTAAAAAATTTATAAAATTTAAACCAATACAAATCAATTAAATTTAATTGGTTTGAATTTGATTTTCATCCAAATTTAAACCATAAACACCCCAATTTTTTTTTTCCAAACACACTCTTAATCATAAATACAATTAAGCAAACCATGAATTGGGTTGTTCATACTTAATTTTAACTTGTCTCTAAATTTTAATTGAATTAACTTTTTTATTATATTACGTCTCTAAATTTTATCGAATCCGATAATTTACAAGTTAAATTAGGATTAAAGATATTGATTGAACTAAAATATAGATAATATAAGTCTTTATTTCCCATTAATGTGATTAAGATTTTAAAAAATTTATTTCATCATTATAATTTATACATGAGAATATCATATAAATTAAACGATTACTTATAAATTACGGACAAAACCTAACGTGTTTACATCAACGTAAAAAATATAGACAAAAAAGGTGAAAAGTGCTATAATTATGTAATAATTAATTTTAGTATGAAGTATTTTTATTTATTTATTTATATATTTTATTATTAACAAAATAATTTATGAAGCTATATTAATTTTACATAATTTACAAATTATAATTTCAAATCTACCTCTATATTATAAATTAGAATATAATTTTTTAAAAAACTTTTTTTTTCAAAAAAAATAACTACAATTAACTAAAAATTTACCTATACACCATATCAAATTATTATTTTTATCTGTAAACTTAATCTTTTTGATCGTTTATCTTTTTAATTTACTTTATTTTATTTTTATTTTTGAAATTAATTTTTAATAATTTTTGAAAGAAACTGTCGATATTTAAAATAATTTTATATCATAATTTAAATTATTTATTATAAATTAAAACTAAAATTTAATATTTAAAATAATTATTTAGTATAAATTTAAATTTTAAATTATATAATCATAAATATTTATTTTGGATAACATGCAAACTAAAATATAGTTTAATTTATATTTATTTATAAATACATAAAATAATACTTAGTCTCGTATTAAACTATATACCATAAAAAACAAAAATATCCACACAAAAAAAGTCTCGTATTAAACAAATATCTTCTTCGACCCAAAATATCTTTTGCAATATTTTGTATTTGTCGAAGGATAACGAAGAAAAGGACGTGAATAACAATATTTTATTTTTGTAAAGTGTTAGTGACGCACATAAATGGCACTATCGTGCATTATGACCCATCCATTCCTCACTCAAAAAATCTTGCTTCCAACCAACTTGTTAAATTATTAACCAGCTTAAATACACCACAAAAGAATAATGTTATTTGTATTAGGATACAAATAAGTCTTACATTGATAAAATAAGATAACAAATAATAATTTATATATCACAAATATACTTTAATGATTGAGAGGCCTTTTAGGTGATGATCAAAAACAAAACCGTGAGAGCTTAATTCAAAAGTAGGCAATATCTCATTATTGTGGAGTATACTTATTTAATAACTTTATAAAAATAATCCTCGTAACCCTCATGTCCCTTATTTGAGGGAAAGAATGTTGGGATACAAACAAGTCCCACATCGATAAAATAAGACAACAAATAACAACTTATATAGCACAAACATACTTCAATGATCGAAAAACCTTTTGGATGATGACCAAAAGCAAAATTGTGAAGGCTTAATATCTCATCATTGTAGAGTATGTTTGTGTAATAACTCTCATAAAATATCCCAGAGAAATACCATAAAATAATCCCATCAATTTGCACACATACATGTTAATACATATTTATGTTTTGTTTTGATTAATATTTTTTTCTTCAAATAAATGAAAAAAAATCAATATTTTTTCCTACCTTCCTCTTCTTTCTATTTTATTTCAATCAAATAAATAAGAAAAAAATAAAAACTATAATTATAATAGATAATATGATCTAATAAGTAGAAGTAGATTAAAAAAATTAGAAATGTCAAATAAATGTTTATATCATTGAGTTGTAATTATATCATCGTTGACGAGAAAATAGTATGTAATATCAATGTACAGGATATTATATTGTTATTTATAAAAAAATTATTAATTTTTATAATAATTATCTTGAAAAATATTAATTATTATTTGTAATTAATTAGTTGTCCGTCAGTCTACTTCACAATACAAAATTTAAACTCTAGATATATTTCTAGGCCTAAGTATATGTTTGATATACATAATTTGATTTAATCTTTATATTTTAAAAGTTAATTTTCAATCATACAATTTCACTTTTTTTTTATACTAAATTATATATTATATATTTTATCTTCATTTTAATTTTTTATGTTTTAAATTTAGATTAGTTTGGCGTTTCCAAAATAATGACTATTTTTAATTTTTTGGACATGATTTTCAATCATTTGAAAAGAAAATAATTATAAACAAAAGTGTATACGAGGATGATGACAAAATGATGAAATATATGATAACCTCGTAACTATATCTGGATCAATGGTTAACTTTGTTTACTTTTATCTGGGTATTTGATATACTAATTAAGCATATCCAAGAGTTGATGACTCGTGCATTTTTTTAGTAAATGACAATGCTAGAGAGTCAAGAGGAAGATAAATGAAATGTTAAAGATGTGAAACAAATTATAAAGGCTAATGTATTCTACTCAAACATAACTAAAAAGGGATATATAGATTGAAAATTTAGTTAGACATTTTACAATTTTTTTTAATTTCTTTTAACAAGAGGTATATTTGACTCTCCATCAAAACTGATAACAAAATTTAATAATCATATGACAAAAATACTATAGAAAAAGTTAATAAAAATAAATATTGTTTTCATATAAATAGCTTTATCCAAGCTTTTTTACTTGTATTTGAGCCGTCAATACGAGCCTCATTATTTTAGTTCAATGTCGTTTCCTTTCATATATATTATATACCTTATCAGCTTAACGGCCAACTTCTATCACTTGGCTACCAGAAAGTGAACAGAATTAAAAAAAAAAAAAAAAAGAGACTCGTTACCTTTCAAATAGGCTTATTGAATGAAGAACCATAATAATATATGCTTGACAGAATTTTGAACAATTTGAAGACTGCACTTTGAAAATGGAAGGAAATATAGTCCACAATAGATTAGCTAATCTAGGAAGCATATATCTATGATATTTATCCCGGTATAGAGAAACTAACAGACCAGCAAAAATGAAGTAAGCAACCCTGATTTATAAATACAACATGAGTAAATGAGGCAGAACAATATTTTCAAGGACAAGCATGAGTATTAATTTTCAGAAGCCACGATCCTTAATGAATGGTGCATACTATAAACGGCATCACGTGACAAAGACTGCTGGTATGTAGAGATATCATACATCGATTGTTGCTATCATATCCATAACCTGTCTTCATTTTTCAATCAGGAATTTGTTCATAACCCCCATTCTCAGGAGACTGGTGTGCCCCATGACCTGTCCTTCCTGCAGACAGGAAATCTTGCTTCAGTCACAGTATTCCCTCTCTTGCCCCATAATCTTAGAAGGGGTGGCTAAGTCCATACCTGTCAGCTCAAAACCAGTATTTCTTGAATCCGGATGGCCCCAGTCTGTGGACCGGGGAGGTGTCCCATGCAAACCAAGCTGTTGAATCATGAAATGAGTTCCCCCCATAGCTTGATGCTCATCATTACCACGGATTGGATTTCCACCGGAAGAGTCAACCGTTTGGCGGAAGCCTAAACTTGATACTGGTTCGCTAACTGGAGATGGCAACTTGCTGGCAGAGGCATCACCTTTTACACCAGCACTAGTATCCTTCTTGTTGTCAATAAAAAATGTTCCAACGATGACCTGTGTAGATTAACATTTCATCAAAAGTGACTTCAAGCTGTAAATCATATCAGGCAGGGCTTGGTATGAGTGGAAACAGGAAGGCGTAAAATAAATTAGTGAAACTTGACAGATGACACTATATGTGGATAAAAAACAAGTCTACATGTATGCCTGATTTTATTCCAATGTTTTTTCCCTCTCCTTTTTACTCTTACCAAGTACAATCCTAGACAACCACCTCATCTCCCTCTTCTTTCCTTAGTAGGAAAATTTTATGTATGAAATGTAAGATCACATTTATGTCAATAATCATAAATCATGTTCAATGACATTATTTATATCTAAATCCTTCTTACTGGTTTGACCTACAATTTTTCAAGGCATAAATGGAATACTGATCAAGACCAAGAAAAATAGATGTAGTCACAGCTCATATCTTCCATCTACAAGTTCATTCATAGTTCTTTTTTGAATTTACCTGAACTGGACCAGCTGCTTTAAGTGGCCCACCAACTCCACCACCTATGATTTGTCCATCAGTATTAGATAGGCATACACTGAGACCACCAGTTCGAGTTCCAAGTTCATTACGGACATAAGAACCAGTTAGTGAAATAATCTCAAACCGACCCTGATGTCAAAGCAAGAAAGAGTTAAACTGTGATAACTGCAATATGAGTACATGATTATTGAATATGAAATAAAATTCATTTGATTAAAAAACCAAGCAATAAAAATTAACAATTATTATTTTTGGTGAATAGCCATGTGTTCATTAAGTTGTCGACTATGACTAACTTAATAATTAATTCAGTGACAGCTCAGGAAAATGGTATTACGAGTTTACTGCTGCTTGGCACTAACTTTAACTGAGCAGTCACAATCTAATAGAGACAAATTTTTGTAAAGGTTCCTCTTGGTGTATGAGCTCTTGAAGATAACTGAAGAAAGAAGATCAATTTTCCTGTAAGAAGAGGGTGCAATTGTCTACGGAAAATAAAACCGTTCCAACTTTGACCATCAGAAAATTTGTCCATAGAAGTTGGGTTTATACAAACTAGTCATAACCATAAGCGCACGTGTATGAGAGAAAATAGGGTGAGAGAAAAACAAAAAATATGGAGAGAAAATTATGGTTATTAAATAATATTTTTTTAATTAATATTTCTAAATGCAAACTTGGAAATTTTAATCACCTTGTTTGATGGCAAGAGAGAAAAATAAAAACTTAAGGGGTGAATTATATTTTCTCCCCCAAGTAAATGCTAAACTTACACTTCCTTTCTCTCCAATTTTAAAAAGTACACTCTGCACTTCAGATATATGTTACACTCAGTCCAATTACAGTAAATGATTTAAACAATAATGAATAAGCCTTCTACTAGGGACGGAAATGGGTAAGACTTCAGTAAGGCATTGTATCCATTCCTATAACCACGTTTAGAACAAATACCAATCTCCAAACCGACCCTACAGTAGCTACATGCTTATAACTTAACATCCTCACCCATCACCCGCATTCTAATTAAATAAAATATGCTCCTTTAATGAACTTCCTTTCCAAAAAACTAGTAAAACAAAGAGTAGAAGTAGATGATATGAAGCCACAAAGACTCTAGACAACAGAGTTACAACAAAAGCACTTAAGGTTTTGAGATGAGAAGTATATGATGTTAGACTTTTAGACTTTAATCCGTTATAATTTGTTTTATTGAATAAGTAATTAAGTATAATATTCCTAATTTTATATTTTATATATTAAATGATATATGTGGGGATGGGATGGGGTGAGTATTAAAGTACCCATACTGGCATACCCACTCCTATTCCTAAAATTTTTTGCTAGTATTTATTAACTGGTCCCAAACACATAAATTTTTGCAAGGATTTGTCATCTCTCCCAAGAACAACTTTTCCTCTCTGCAACTTTTAGTTTCTGGATACTAATTTTCAACATCTACTTATTGGTTTTACGCTTTTAAGAACAATATAATGATTTCAATATCTTACTACTGGCTTTAGAGCTTCACCCAAAATCTCTATCTACTCCCTCAGTTTCAAAACTTTAGTTCTTTTAGCTTTTTAGTTTTGTTTCAAAATTCTGGTTCTTTTAGGATTCCAGTATATCTTCATGTAACTTTTCCCAATTATACCCTTACATGTAGTTGAGTAATTAAGATTAGTTTAATAAAAACATTCATGTTACTACTTTTGAATGGAGACGTAATAAATATGGGTAATTTAGTCTAAATGCATATAAATTAAATGTTTCTTAATTTGTGTCTTAAAAACTTAAAGAACCAAAGTTTTGAAACCGATATAGTATTTTTATCTTTTGATAGTAAAAGTTCAAAACTAGTTACCATTACCAATAATGTCTGGTGTCTGAGAGAAATTATCTTTAAGAGGCTCATTAAAATGAAGTAAACTAAAGTATAACTCACATTAATCTCTTTAGGGAGGAGAGTGTAACTTACCCTAAATAAACAATAAAACCCAAAATAAATAAACAAGATTTTGACCCTTGCTTATCTTAATACTCAAGATTTTGAGCAAAAGTTGCAAGTTTCAACAGTTCCATTTCCTTTGAAAGAATTTTTGAAGAATAGGGAATAGAATATAACATAAAGATATGATATAAAACAGTGACTTATATTTTACCTCGTAGGTAATGTTGCCTCCTGAGGTTGCTGGCTGGCGAAGAGAGGCATTAGAGATGGAACCAGATGCTGACAGGATACACATCTCACGCCTACTTTGTTGCATAAATAACATGATTTTCTGGCCAACATCCTATTGAGTACAGGGTTAAGCAGTTATAGAAGAAATGCATATATAAAGAAGAAAGCTGAAAAATAAAACTGGAAGAAAACATAACAAATTCAAACATCATGTCATGGATAGATGAAAATTTACAAGTTATATAAAGAAGAGTGGTGAACTACAAGGAGAAAAAGAATAACATCAGAAAATCATATTTCACTGAAATAAATTTTTATGTTGAAGATAGAGAGAAAAAAAAAAAAAAAAAAAAAAAGAGAATCACAATATATCAGTCATTCACCCACAGGTTAGCTGTAGCTATTAGGCACACCCATTGTGCCTCACCTGGATCCACTATGGGAACCCTTAAGCAAGTGCAACTGGGCAAACTTGAGCAAAAGACCCAGTGTGACTATGCCGACCCCTCAAAGGCATTACTCCTGAATCACAGTAGAGCGCTCTCTCCAAACACACCATCTGATTTAAGAGACATTAGGCCTGCTTGGGTAAGATTTTCCAGAAGCACTATTAGGAGAGGAAAATATGAAGGAACAATGAAATAAACTTCTCCATTAGCTAAAATTTGCATAAGCATAAGCTAATTTGTAGAAACTCACTTCCATTAGCTTCTCCATTTTTATTTTTTTTTTACTTATGCATTAGTTTTACCTTATGGAGAAGCTTATTTCAAATTTTCTTCCTATTTTTTTCTCCTATAACTGCTTTTGGAAAAGTTTATCCAGACAGACCCATTGCCACATTATTCATCAAATCTCTGTCCATCAACTCACTTAAGTCACTTAGAACATGATCTACCAAGACATTACCATTTGACAAGACTGAAATCATCACCACAAAAAGAAAACCAAACACAACGGAGAGGGTGGAAGAGAACATAAATATAGAAATTAATTAATAATCAGTAAGAGTCAGCAGTTGAATTTTGCAATTCTAAAAATGGGCAACGAAATTAAATTAGTTGACATATATAAGCAGCTGCAGAACCCTAAAATGAAGAAACAATAAAATTAATGGAGTGGTGTAGTGTCGTGTGTAGAAGGCATACCTCACCCGCAGCAACAGAAATGACATGAGGAGTGAAGCCTTGCCCTGCATTGCCTGCATCACATTGGCAGCAGAAGCATCAAATTAAAATTGTGGCCTCTATCATGCTCATGCATGCCTTTGCTTTGTTAGTTCTTAACATCAAACGCTTCATAAAACTAACAACAAAAACTTGTATGAAACGCAATCCCTATGTGAACAATACTTTTGGAAATTAGAAGAAGCAAGCATTAAACCTCCAATTAAGAAGCAAAAGAAGAACTAATCGGTGAAATCGAGAGAGGAAAAGCGAACCTAGAGCGAAGGAATGGGATTTCTTAGAAGCGAAAGAAGAGGAATGGAAGGAGGGAGAGTGGGGCTTCTTGTCCGCGGAGAACGACTGAGAGGAGGTGGTGGAGGCTTTCTTGGCGGCGAGGGCTTGCTCCGGCGTTCCGTACTTCCTGGGGCGGCCGCGCTTCCTCTTGGCGGGCTCGAGCTGGGAGGAAACGGCGGAGGCGACGGAGTGAGGGTAGAGCATGTGGGAGGCATCGGCGTTGGGGAGGAGGCCGTTGGTGGGGGAGGCGGAGGTCTGGGGCGGAGGGGGAGGAGGGTGAGTGTGGTGGTGGTGGTGGTGGTGGTGGAAGAAGGAGGTCAGTTGGTTGTCATTAGGTTCCATGTTTGGGTGTGCGCTGTGAGGGCTCGCACTCGCACTGCAAATTAATTTTTTAGATTTTTTTAATTAATTTTATAATGGAAACAAAAACACTTTATCTTGGAAGAAAGGCTGAACCCTGTGATTTGGTGTGTGTCTCTTATTTTGACCCTTCGTTGCTTCATTTTTTGAATAATTAAATTTATTTATTTATGTGGGGAGGAGTGGGACGTGGATATTTGTATGGGTGACAGGCAAGTATTGAGTAGGAGTAGTCACAGACAGTGACACTCACTCACAACTCACAACTCACAACCTTCGCTTGGGCCTCCTATTGGATTGGGCCTTTCTTCCCCTAAGACAAACATTTCTCTTTCCTCTCCTCACGCATAGCTACCTAACCAATTTAATTACCTCTATATCATTTTAATTATTATTCTACATTGTTAAAAACATACAACTTATATGGATACAAATAAAGCATATACATGACAAGTACAGGACGGCATAAGATACAAATTCAATCTAATTTTCAACCCTCCATCAATTCTTACAATTATTCACTTAAACATTGCAATCTTTAATAATGATCAAACTTACATATGACGTAGGTAGTAGCTTCTCCAAGATCCCATCCGGGAGCCTAGTTCATTTGATGAATATTCTTTCTTCTTTATATGGACTATTTAGAAAACTCGATTTCTTTTTCTTGTAATAACCAAATTTAAAATAACCTTTATGTATAAAAGCTAAAAGTCTAGTTAAACCTATTATTCAGTAATTATAATTCAACCACAATTCCATTGCAACTTTATTAGTTGAACCAATTGAATCATTATTATAAAATGTAATAGTTTAGATTGAACATTTTATACATTACTACTAAGTTAAACTTGATTCAAATATGATTGAAATGATTTTTTTTTCTGCCGCATTAACATGTTAGCTGAGAATGGGGACAATGGTCTTATTTACTTTAATTTTGAGAAAATAGAAAGGCCATCACACACTATCCATTAAATTACATATTGTTTAAAATAATTTATACATCTTAAACAATATTAACTGCACAAGCTATTATGACAAAATAATAAAAAGTACTTTAGCAAAAATGTTATTTCTAAAAGAACTAAAGTGTAACTGCAAATTAGTTAAGCATTTAGGTAAAATGATAATAAATAAAGGTGTTGTTAAAAAATAAACTTGATTTTTAAATATTTTTCCAAATTAAAACTCTCAAAATGTCGGATGATTTGAAGTGAAAGGAACAGTAACTTCATAATTGGAAAACACCAAACACTTGTCTTACAAATTAGATAATTTGAAATTGAAGGAATATTAACTTCATAAATATAAATCAACACCAAACACCTATCTTAAATAATATTTACTAAAAAAATAAAACTTTTCCAATGGAATAATGAATATACAAAATTAGTAATTTTTGTTTCATACAAGGACCAAACAAAGTCATTCCCTCTCATGTTTTCCAACAAACTCCTCACGTTGAAGACCGGACCCACCAATATAGAATAACTTGATAAGAAATAAACATCATCTTATCGATATAGATCACAGCTTAAGAAAAAGGAAAAGGTGATTACAAGATACAACAGAACCCACCAAAGACAGGGAGCAAGAACAAAATAAAACATAACCAAGATCAACCAATAGTCACCCCCCCAAAAACAACAATAATAATCTTATCTCATTGGGTGTGGTCGGATATATGGATCATATGACACGCCATTGAATTCGTTTTGAAACCATATTCTCAAGAATATTATTCACAAGCAATAGCCACCCCCACCAAAAAAAAAAAAAAGAAAGAAGAAAAAATTAGAAAAATTGCAAATCAGGTTCAATACACCTTTAAGGACCTCCAAGAATTGCAAGTTTCGATACAGAAGCTTCAGAGCCCATCTTTAGGAGATTCATTATCAGTTGTTTCCTTGGTAGATGCCGTTACCAAGGCTTGCGAGTTTTTCATTTCTTCTAACTGTGAAGCAGTATGGTAGATAGTGTTAAAACAAAAATAAGCATCTAACTCAAGATAATCAATAGAATATTTGAATAGCAGATATGAAGGACCACCAAAATTACCAAATCCAGAAGGTTAACATTTTTATTTTTTGGGTGGGCGGGGGGATATATCGTAAATGGGTATCCCCACAAATGTAACTATGAAGCTAATCTTCAGACAGATAGCTGTGGATAGTACAACTCTGCCTAGATTGATCATTCCAAGATTTGAACCCCTGATAAAGTTCGTCTGGAATCACAATCCAATTATATGGTGATAAACCATTATTGATAGAAAGTTGACATATTTAAGAATACATCTAATGGAAGCAAGATTTTGGACAATCATTTGTGTCCATTTTAGTGGTAAGTGAGGCAACCCACACTAATCAACCAACTATATCACTTTTCTCCAATCCAGATAAATGTTAAATTGACCAGCAAGTGTGTATGTTTACAAGAGATATGTCAAGAGAGTGGGCCTTTTTAATGTGAGAGTGAGATGGACAAATAGTGATCATTAGATCTTATGAATAGTCAAGATCAAAATACAAAAATCACAACTTCTTTAGAAAGAGCATATTAGCTTTTGAGAACTTCTATAAAGATTTTTTTTTTTTCAGTAGAAAAACTTTCAAAAGTACTTATAACTTGTAGTCAAACAAACTCAACGTCATGTGACTATAAGTAACTTTTAATCTAGATTGGTCATGCATATAAGAAGGGTAACATGTGAGTGAATGAGAAGAGCTGCTAACCTTGATCATACAACACAATCAAACTGTATGGTCAAAATTAGATTTAAGTAAAACAAGCCTTGACTATCCATAGGTGGTAATATGACTAAAATTATCTTTAATCACTCCTCACGTTCTCACCAGATACAAAAAATCTATGATTTCCTATCAGGAAGAGATAATGATTGGATGGTGTCCTACTTTCTTCTCTTCTGCCAGTCCCCAACTTCTTTCCCTTCAATGCAGGTTCATAGCTCTTTTTCAATCCACACCCCCCTTTTTGTTTCGTACTTTACCTTCTAATGTCCCTAAACATAGCCAAGTTCCATAACCACAAGACATTAAGTGCATGACGGGAAAACCGTTGGCACAGACATTCCCTCCTTTCCAATTGACCAAAATAGGAAGTAACAAAACATACTCTAAGTCCATCATAATCAACATTTCAAGTCCATACTTTTGTTGCTAATCAAGGATCCCATTTTTATCACAGGCTTTAACTAGATAGCATTATGTAATTATACTTTTTAAATGTTGAAAAGTATTATGCAAAGCCACAAACATTTGAGAAAAAATAACAAACGAAAATGGGTTGGTGCCAATATTACAGGAATTGTATTGTTGAGTAAAAAAAAGGTGAAATTTTCAGCATGGTAAATAATTAAATTCCGAAAAAGGAAAAGGCACCTCTTTGCAGGTTTTGTGATGTGCTGCTAAAAGGTCATTGTATCTGATTTGCAGATCTGAGAATTCAGCCTGGAATTTATCATATTCTGCGATGGAAGGACAGCTGAGTTTCTGTTGAATGAAGCTGCGAAGGGGAAGAGAAGCGTGTGAGTCACACGTGTGGCGTCAAAGATGAAATAATGAGAAATGGAAATGAACATACTCGAGGGCAGAAGAAGGCTTGTCGTTTTGCTCGTACAAAGCAACGAGAACTTTGGTGAGAGCATCCACTGCGCCACTTGTTTCCAGATATTTTCTAAAAGCTTCCTTCTTCGCTTCTTTTTCCTACATTGTCATTCAATCATTCTGCTTTCTGCGACCTAAGATAAGGAAAAAGGGAAAGCATAGTAAAGAATTGAACCTCTTTGTATCGCATCATCATCTCCTTTGTTTTGCTTCACGCCTGCTCCAAAACCCAAATTCAATGCAATCGCCAACCCTCTTAAAAGGAAATCCTTTTCTGTCCAATAAACAACCAATTTCCTCGTTTATACACATTCTTTCTTTTTAATTACAATTTATTACAAATTATAAAATTTCGTACAAAGACAATTAGTTGAATATGTATATATATTATATATAAGTATCCAACTTGATTGACATACTTGTTCAATGATCTAGATTCCATTAGTTAATACTCATTTTTCCGTTTCAAGATGTCAAAATAACTTAAATTCCGCAGATTAACCCACTTAAATGGATTATATTGGGTGATTCAATATTTTAATTCGTACAAATCTTTAATCAAAAGGGTTTTAAATATTTTTATTTTTGAAAATAATATTCCTCGACTATCTGAATTGTCATAGTGATAATTTCCTATTGAATTTGTGTCCGCAAATACGAACTTAACAAATTCTCACTTTGCAAGTTTCACTTGGAATGTAATGAATTGTGGTGAAAGTGTTGCGACTATGAATCATTTCCTGAAGTACATATAATAAAAACTTTACAATAGTGGGAGAATATATATATATATATATATATATATATATATATATATATATATATATATATATATATATATATATATATATATATATATATATGAGAATGCTAATATATTTTTACCTATTTTTTAGTTATAGTATGTTAGTAACCTATACAAAAATTTTAAGATAAGAAAATCACTCATTTCTTTTAATTTAGTTAATTTGTATAAAAGATATTATAGTAATTTAATTTAATTTTTTTAAAAAATGGAATATTTTCTCACTCTTATTAAATTTATTCTCTAACTCATTTCTTTTTTTTTTCTTTTATTAATTAATTTTTTATTTGTTCAAAGAGAGGAGAGACATCATGAGAGATGAGCGAGAAAAGTTAAAGAAAGGAATTTAATAGGAAAAAGAAATGAGTTGGAGAAAGAATTTAATAGGAGAGAGAAATAACTTAGAGAATGAAGTTAATAAGAAAGAGAAAATATTTTATTTTCTTTTAAAATTAAATTAAATCATTATAATATCCTTTGTACAAATTAACCAAATAAAAAGAAATAAGTAGTTTTCTTGTCCCGGAATTTTGGTATAGTTGCTAACATACTCCAACTAAAAAATAAGTGGGAGTATATTAACATTCCCCACCTATTTTTTAATTAGAGTATGTTAAAAACATACACCAAAATTTTAGGACAAGAAAATCGCTTATTTCTTTTAATTTGGTTAATTTGTATAAAATATATTATAGTAATTTGATTTAATTAAAAAAAAATTATCTCTCTTATTAACTTCATTCTCTAATTCATTTCTTTTTTTTTATTAATTAATTTTTTATTTGTTCAAAGAGAGGGGAGACATCATAGAGATGAGAGAGAAATGAGTTAAAGAAGAAATTTAATAGGATAGAGATAAATAAGTTAGAGAAAGAATTTAATAAAAAAGGGAAATGAGTTGGAGAAGGAATTTAATAGGAGAGGGTTGGAGAAGAAATTTAATAGGAGAGAGAAATAACTTAGAGAATGAAGTTAATAAGAGAGAGAAAATATTTTATTTTCATTTAATAAAAAAAATTAATATAATATCCTTTATATAAATTAACCAAATAAAAAAAATGAGCGATTTTTTTGTCCTAAAATTTTGGTGTAGATTACTAACATATTCCAACTAAAAAATAAGTGGGAGTATATTAACATTCCCCATATATATATATATGTATATATATATATATATATATATATATATTTTTTTTTATCTTTCTATCATTAATAATATTTATTTTTATGATAAATAAAGTGATGAAGAAAGATAAATGAAAAAATAATATTATTCAAGTTATACACAGTTTTAAAAATTGATCAAACAAATTGATCGGATCAATTTGATTGAAAACCATTTTTTAACTAGTTTGGTTGATTAAAAAATCGTTTGGTAATAAACCGGTGAAAAATCGGTCTAAAATTGGTTAAAGCAGGCAAAAAATCAGTCAAATTAATTTGAACTGATTGAATTAAAAAATATTTTTTAATTTTAAATTTTAATTTAAAATATTTTTAATAAAAAATATGTTAATAAAAATTATAAATTAAAATAATTTATTTTTAATACTTGTCTTATAAATATAATTTAATCATTTATGTTAATTTGTAATTTTTAATATAATTATTTTTTTTGTAATTTACATCATGTTAATTTGATACTTTTTTTTTAAATATAAACTTGTTATTATTAATGGACATTGTTATATTTTATTAAAGTTAAAATTTAAAATATCATATTATATTTAATTTAGGTATACATTAAATGTTAAGAACCAATAAATAACATTTATTTTAATTTTTAATGTTATAAAATTATGATATTATATTTAATTAATTAATTTAATATTAATAATAGTAATAATGATTATTATTTTATTAATATTGATTTGATTACAGGTTAACCGTTAAATCTTGAACTAGTGTCTAGACCAATTGAATGATCGGTTTGGTTTTAGAAACATTGGTTATACAATTTTTGTTGTATGTGTAACATTACTTTTTCTCAATCATCATTATTGGTCGAAAAATAATGATAACTCACTTTTTCTAAGTAATCGGAAAGAGGACCGAAACATATTACTATAAGACTCTATTAAGACAAAGATGAGTTGTCAAGAACTTAAAGGAGGTAAGATGGAAAATTGGTCTCTTTATCCTTTATTATAAGCAACAAAAAATATATACTTTTGGTTCTTAAATATATGCAAATTTTAACTACTTTTACTTCATTTAATAATACTTTCTCTAAAATACTCCTTTAATGCACTACCAATTTGCACTATTTAGTTTGACATTTATAGCAAAGATAATATATAAAGAATATTATGAAATTACTAAAATTGAATGTAGATAACTAACTTTTTATTATGTGTAAAATCATTTTTTTTGCTTATAATAGATAATAGAGTGAGTATATGTGTGAAGAGAAATTTATTTATATTAACGGTAAGTCTTGGTAGACTTACTCTAATTAATAACTTATTTTTTACATCAAATTTCAACGCTCTAACCGTTAAATTAAAAGTTCTTAATACATATATCAAATCTATAAATATTCAATTTTTTTTGAAAAGTATTTAATATATTATTTTATTAATTTAAATTGATGGATAATTATAAAAATATTTTTATGTTTATTTGAATTTACATAACAAAGTATCATATGATTTTCAAATTTATAAAAAATGTGTAGACTTAATTTATACATTAAATTTTTTTAATTTAACGACTAAATTGTTAAAATTTAATTTACAATATGAAGTATTAAGTAGAGTTAGTCTATCAATACTCCTTCCTCTTTCTCTCTCTATATACAAATAATTATATCGTTCAATAATTTATACCCTATAGTAAATTTCAATGATCCAATCGTTAAGTTAAATTTTTTTAATGAGTTATTAGAAAGTGACGAAGAAATTCGAGTTATAATGATTGAGTTTTATCAAGGTGTTATTCTATTGTAGTGGGATATATATTTTAATATGAAAGACATAGCAACAAAAATAATTGATCATAAAGTCCACATCATGCGTGCGCCACGGAGATTACTCATTGGTTTCGAAAATAAATACGTAGGACAAATATCACGGTGGAAAAAAAAAATAATGCCAACAGTAGGCCTGAGCACGGGGCGGGTTCGGACGGTTTCGGGTAAAAAATATTCAGCCCAATTCAAACCGACCCAAAAAAAAATTAATCCATTTTCGACCGTATAAGTGTTTCGGATTTGTCGGGTTTGGGTTTGTCGGGTATCGGGTTCATTGGATCGGATTAGTCGGATTAAGGGATGATAGAGCCCTGTTTTCGTGTCTCTGTCTGACGAGCAAAGCAGAAACGAAGGAGCATCTTCCAATCTGGTCTAGAATCTCATACTCCTCCATTTTCACTTCAACACAACATAGAGAGAAAGGAAATAAGAAAGAGGAAGTAAATGCAAGAGCAGAAAAGGAGCGTTAGACCACCTTACCTTTCTAATGTTCTTGTTCTTATTTGAATTCATCTTTTCAACTTTCTTTTTTCAGTTTCCCTTCCCATTCTTTTCGTTTCTTCTGCCCCTCTCAAATATCCATTACCAGCATTTTATTTCATGCACCCAATTTAAATAAAAGTATAAAATATTAACGCAGGTGGGTTGAGGAATCAGATTTGCCATTATAGAATCCTAACAACTCGCAAAACACTACCTTTCATTTTCAATTATATGCAGAAGGTTTCGCGGCGTTGCGACATTAGGGTTTTAGTTTCTCGCATAAGAAATAACATACTTTTTAATTGTTATCTATCGATCGGGTATGGATACCGACAGATTTAAATATTTTAACCCGAACCCGACCAACAAAATCCATTTTAAACCGAGCTAAATAACCCGCAAAATCAGAAAATTCAAAAATAACCGACCGAACTACAAAATTGACCCTGGATAATTCCGGTTTCGGTCGGTTCGAAACGTCTTGCTCACGCCTAGCCAACAGAATAATAGTGGCACGCAGCTTCATATATTTTGAATTTACGAATTCACGACTATTATTGCATCTAGTGGTTGTCTTTCTATTGAGAATGCCTAAATCACGGTTTGATAAAAAAATCTATTGAATTTACTCTGTATGAAAAACCAAACATGAACAACGGATGAGTTTGCCATTATACAACAATGATGTGCTTTGAACCTCTTTCACTTCTGTACTCGTGTAATTCCCAAATATGTTGCCCCAAAAAGTGCACTCACCTGGGTGTCCCGAAAGAAGCAAACTATCTTTCATTTACAAAATCCAAAAGTGGTTTTTTTTTTTTGGCATAATATTAAATGGAATATCATTGATTATGAGTTAGATCCACTATGACATCCTCATCAAATTAGAAAGTCCGCGAGTATTTCCTAATTTCATACATGATCGAAGATATGGAAACAAGATCTTTGTTCAGTGCGGATCCACCGACGATCCTCTTAATGCAATCCGAGAGTCTTGTGTAATAAAGTAACAATTGAGTCAACGCAGCCCTTAAGATCTCCATGCCGCACAAGAAGTTGCTGAAAGAAGTGATAACGTCTTTATGCATCAGCTCTATTGCGGCCTTCCACCTACTCGCAAAATCCTTCACTAGTGGCTCGACTTCGGCGACAGTTATGGGTTTATCCGGACTTGATGATGGGTCCTCGGCTGATAAAATTACACAGTTAAGCCATGTTTTTCAAAATAGAGAACATAAACAATGTGTGTGTCATTGTTATGATGCTTAGTTACTTACAGGCTTTGGCCTTTACAAACTTGATCAAATCGTTAAAATGTTCTTGAAGCAGTTCTTCCTACAAGAAATGAAGAGAACCGTAAGGACAACCCCACGAGAACAAGCGGGAAAATTATATTATATTCCTACAAGGAATGGTCTTCCACTTTTTTGTACAAGTTAACAAATTGAGTTATCATGAAATGAATGGTGGAGCGACTAAGCATGCTTGTCTGTTTGAAAGCCATTATCTCTGGTCTGGGACTTGAACACAATTTTCTATTGGACCTTAGATGTGCACATTATATGGCAAAATAAGCAAGAATGTGAAACAATAACAACAGAAATAATTGACTCGCTCATTTCTTCCTGAAGCTATCAAACACAAATTTATCATTATATTGAAACTACATATACAAGAAATGATTGCAGTTACCACAAATATTGTTGTATTGCTCTTCAGCAGTTCCTCAAAGTGCATTTGAATCTTCCCACCTTCGGGACCTGCTTCCTGGAATTAAGCAAGTGGGAAAATTTTAAAGTCAAACAGAAAACCTATCTGGCTATGTAAACCACATCAAAACTCAGTTAAAGAAACTTATCCTATTATTTTTCCCATTCAAATTTAAAACTTTCACTGTCCAAGTAATTTTCATGTCTCACCCTTGACCTTTCCATTGGTGCAGATATAACTATACTTTAAAACTAAGTTATTTTACAGATTCTTACCTTCAGAACAGTAATTGTCATATCGTAATTGTTTATAAGAAACACCGTTTGTAATTTTGGTTTTGGGAAGTTCTTTGCAAGCTTGATAAGTAAGTCATCAACAGCCATTCTAAGTCGTTCCAAGTTCAAATCAAGCTGCAATTGATCAGAGGACAGATTACATAAGAATTTTACAAAAGAAAAAATTGTTGACTCATTTTTATCATACTAACCTGACCATCTCCACATTCAGCGTTTAAGTGGATAAGGGAAGCAGTAAACTCAGCATAACGCCTCATGACATAGTGAGGATGAACATCATCTTCCCATAATATCTTCACATTTGCATTACGCAAGCTGTTGAGGTGCATGTCAAATACCATTTTAAATCGAGGCCACAGAGATATATTGACCTGCCCAAAATAAAATTAGCTTCATCATAGATCAATAATAGTAAATTCCATTCGATACAAATTTTCGTTATCTTATTAGCTTAGCAGTATTCCTTAAAGCCATTAATATTGCAGTCTATCTAAATTCAAAAGTAACTTCCAACTATGAGCCAGTTGCAAGTGAAAGGGATATCAGACTTGAGTTTTCCTGTCATCAATCAATGTAAATCATATATTATTTTTTCTCTTCTAACTCATTTTTATTTTAACAAGCGTAACATCCCAGTGACTTGAATGCCTTGGTAGTAAACGGTGCTAGACTCACGGCTCAATGCATGTACTAAAGCTACTCCCAAACATAGAAGTCCAATCACCTAGCTAAATGGTTTCCCAGTCTAAACACTGAAGAAAAGACTAATCTTGTTTAAATAAGTCTATATACATTGCATAGAAAACTGACCTTGTCTAAATAAGAATCCAAGCATGGAATCCGTCTTCGAGACATGATGAGCTGAAATTGAAAAAGTCAGTTACAAGTTTATTGTAAAAGTGAAATATCTCCAAATGCAGCATACTACAATTTATTCTGTTGATTGCTAAGTGTTTCTTACAGAGCTTTGTCTACACGTTTTATGTGCTGAAAAAGTTTAAGAGCAGAGAGTCATCAAAATTTTCATGATGTTGCATCGATCATTTTGACATTATTCATTCATATGGTGGTTACTTCCTAAATGATGTTCCAGGCCCCCCAAAATATTGAGTTATTTCTATTTCAGTCTATTTGGAATCAAATATTTTAAGAATTGATTTGATTTAAAAATGAAATCCTTGGTTTGTATAGTTATGATATAAAAATTGAATTTACTTGGAAATCCTATTTCAATAGTTGTGTAAAATAGAAATCCACTCAAATTTGGTTGGAATTGACTTAATTTTAATTTTGATAGTTGAAATTTGGTTAAATGACTTAACCTATTTTAAGTAAACTTCTAATACAAAGTCAATTCAGTATATCTTTAATGTGTTCTAAACAAGGAATCTGATTCGTAAGTAAGTCAAACCCTTTTAATGTAATGAATTTCAAACATAAGAATTAATTCATAAATCAAATCAAATTATTTCTTAATTTTTTTATTCCAAACAACTTTCAAGAATTTCAGGAGGGGGTTAAGATTCAGGCTTGGAAGTTGGAATAAAATGCTAGAGTTATTAAGAATCACCCATTGAGATTATACTTACTTAGGCTAGAACTGTTTAATTAGCATCGCTATGGTGTTTGATTAGACACAGTCTTCTCAACCAAAGATCAAAATCAGAGGTTTACAAAATAAAACATTACCTGATGCTTGTGTATTATTTGAATCATAAGCATGAGGCCTATAGCATCATAACAATTTGGAAGTATTGAATTGAAGTGCTCATCAATGACACCAAATGGACCTGAAAATATGAAAGAGCAAATAATAAGGATCTGCTTGCAAACCCAATTCGGCAATGAAATGAAATTCAACACTGAAGTGATCTAGTAGTGTTGGTATAATTATAATATATACCTAAAAGAATCTAACAACTATCATTTCTTTATTCAAATCATTACAACAACAACCACCAAAACTATTATCCACAAGGTAGTGTCAGCTACATGATCTGAATGAAGCTATTGTGTTCTGTCTATTACTAATTCTTCAAAGAGGTCGTTAAATTTTAAAACCTTCTTAATGGTTTCATTTTGGTTCTTTCTTGATGTTCTATAATACTGTGTTTATGATGATGTTATCTTTATATATGATTACGGCTAGTATGCTTGTTTTTTAGGAGTTAATTTAGCAACTACAACCTTTCATTTATTAATATACTCCCACAAGTGTAACCTGCTAGATCTTTCTGAAAAACAAGTGATAGTATAATAATAGCAACCCTCATGTGTGTGTGTGAGAGAGAGAGAGAGAGAGAGAGAGAACTCTGGTTATTGTGAGAAATGAGAACATTTAATTACAATGGTTAGATTAAAATTAACAGTTCTGATTGTGTATTTAATCACAAGTTCCATGTGATCTTCAATTAAAAGGAAGAAAATCATGTGGGATTTGTAATTAAATATGCAATTTAAACCATTAATTTTAATTTTATAGTTGTAACTAAATGTTCCTATTTCTCACATTAACTAAGTTTCACCCGATGTGCTCCTTACACACACCAATGTGACAATGAATCCAACAACGTTCATCTCACATATCAATAAGCTAGAAGTCCTCCGTATGTATATTATTTGTTTGTGTTTTAAGTGAAAAAACTCAAAATAATCAAGACACTCCAAAAATACCTGAAAAAATTTCATAAAATATAGATTCTTCTCCAAAGAAATCATCACAGAAATTATATCTGCAGATGAATGAAAATAATGTCAATATGCATAACATTTGGGATTGTATGCTATGACAATATGTCAAGACATAGTGAGTTTTTAGAGTACTCTGAAGTAGCAGTATCCATAAGCAGCTTCTGCAAGCTCCTGAACAGAACCTCATATGGATATTTAATGGAGCTGGCTTCAGCTATATGAGGAATTAATGCAGGTTCATCAATTTCCTGTTAACAGTATAACATTTAATGTACTGTCAAATCAAATGCAGTTACCCAAAAGTCTGTAAAATATGTGAAGTCATCTAATAATATATTGCTCCAATTAAATCATACAAAGGTTCAGAATGACTCAATATTACAACAAAGGAATAACAAGTGCATAACAAATGGATTAGGCTCAATACCACGTTAGAAATGAGATATCTTACACCCCCCCCTCCTCCCCCACCTTCACACCTTGGCCTCTGGAGTGTGAAATTATCAAGGTTGGACGTCAATAGATGACCCAAAATAAAAACAGGATAGACTTCAATATCATATCAGAATGGACCGAATATACCTCAAACCCAAAGCTAGCTTAAGATGGGAGAGTTGTCCAGATCTTATAGAGTATTTTGACCATATTCCTAGTCAATTGGTATATCTCAATTCTCAACAATGTGATTTCTAGTATGAATTAATTTATCTGTTGAACCAAAGTAATATATAACTGATCATCATTGTTTATAAAATTAGTAATAGCTTCCTAAATCTTGAAAGCAACTTGCTAAAATATTAATGTTTCTTTCTTTTCTAACAAATATTTTTCCTAGTTTTAACTGATTTTCACTCCTTGAAGAAAACTATTGACATCAAAACAATATAATTTAATCAAACAACCGCGTGGGTTCTAGGCTGATTAGTAGTCAAAAATAGAATCATCTGCATATATTTCCTTTTTTTCTAGACAGTTATACCTTCAATATATTAATCCTATCACCAAGAGCAAACACTGCAGATCGATTCTTCAGTGGTTCCCTTGCTCTTGTGAATAGACCACTGCTTCTTGTCTCTACACCAATTAAATCATTATATGTTGCTATATCCAATTGTAGTTTCTCCAATGCTTGTATATAAGCCCGGAAATGAGCACTGAGAACCTGCAAACATTCAGCAGCATTAGGGTATTTCTTGAAATTATCTTCAATTTCACTGTTTTATCTAATATTATCCCAGAGTGAATTTGGAAGAGTTTATCTGGGCTTGTGAAAGTTGTTTATGACCTTCCTATGAACTCTTTTTAGATTAGTTTGATAAGTTTCACAGAGAACATAATAAAAATAAGTTCTTTCTAGCTTATTTTAGTAAGGTTTACAGTCAGACTTATGAATAAGCTCTCATTTAACGAGTTTATTGGATAAGAGCTTAATTTTGCAAATTTCAGCTAATACAACCTATGCAGATTGATGATTTAGCACTAAAAATCTGTGAAGGTCAACTATAGACTAATCAGGTATACCATCAAAGACAATTGAATGACTTGATTATAAACCTATAACCAGTAACATCTTCCATACAGCAGTTTTCTTTCTCAGGACAAAGCAGAGCTACCTAAAGTCTATAATGCTATCATATCCATATCTCATTTTAAACTCCATTTTAGAAAATATATATCATATTTTTGGTGTGGTGGGCTCCGGCTTCCTTCATTATTGAACCTAGATTTAGGTAGAATCATAATCCTATGACAAGGTTTTCGTCAACAGCTTAGAAGTTTAAAGGTGGCTTAGATTTCAAAACGCTAAACTAAATCTATCAAACAAAAATTTGTCTTGATGACACATGGGTCATGACGTTGAAGTAAAGTTCATTATACTTTGAAAACGATGCTTTGGATCAAGATTATAAACAAAGATAAATATATCAAATGTGACCAAAACTTTTCTACTCCTAATAGCCAATTGATTCAAGATTATAATTTTAACAGTTACCTTGTTCATTGTATCAATGTATGCTGCCCGAACTTCATTATATATTTCCTTGCCATGTTCTTTGAGGAAGGTAACAACATACCTACACATATACATTTATACTCCCATTCATTAGATTAATAGAGAACCAAAAGCTCACAACATTACCACAATGATCCCTTTAAAGAGGGGCAAAGAAGTGAAATTTAGATAAGTAGATTTCACAGCCTTCCATTGTTGGCAGGCAGCATAAAAATTACCCAGAATATGGAACCAAAACATTTAATTGAATATTTAGTAACTAGATTCTTCAAGATCAACAGCTCTGTTTATTACCACAGGCTCTAACAATTTAGCTACCAGTGAACACTGAACATGAAAGACCGAAATACAAAACCAATTTAATCAAATCATATTCAGTCAACAGCTTATGAAAAAAGTGATTTGGTTGAATACCATCTAATGCTTGAAGTGATTAATTATCAAATAATCTGTTAAATTCAGGATATTGAAAGGTAACAGAATAAAATCATTCCATTCAATTGGTAACCGAACTCATAAAATGCAGATGTCCAGAAACATGAGTTTCAGCATGAAATAATTATATTTTCACTTATCACAACTCACAAGCAATCATCACCTAAGAAAACTACTATGCTCTAAAAAACAAGAAAAACTCACTTGTATTTTAAGAGGACACTTTGTTGAAGTATTTGGATATTTGTTTTGGGTTTTCTCAGTGCATAGAGTTTCTGAACAATAAAGTCAAACACCTGCAGATGGATAGCCATAGCCATGGTGGATATTAGCCTACCTAATACATGATGTACTGAATAAATAGAAAATTCAGCAAGCTAATATTATTCTTATTGTTTTAGGTGTCAATAACCTTTGAAACTGCTTTCTGCCTGAGCTTTTCAAGTTCAGGTTGAACATCTTTCAGAGCCTTTGAAGCTTTAACAATTGGATCTACTTCTACAAACTTCAGTTTTTTGCTAAGAATCTCAAGAGTTCTCATATATTCCTCGTTGACCTGAAAAGAAGTCCAAAGAGTACAAGTCTAATTAAAAGAGAATATAATAATAACATGTAAAATATAATGAAAACTATACCCATCAAGTACTAAGTGATCTAAATGAAATTCAAAACATACCTAGATAGTTAAAAAAAATTAACTCTAGGCCAAAATGTCAAAGAAGACCCAGAAGATGTATCTAATTGGAAGAAATAAACTGACAATCTATGCTATATTCTAAAATCCAATATAATCATCATACTTTTTTTTAAATGTTGCCATGGCTACCAATGGCTATATGTCAAAACTAATAAGTCAAACAAGATTCAAGCTACAACAAATTCCCCAAGAAGATCAATAGAATTACCAAAAACAAGAAAAGATATCAAGTCTATAAAATCATAGACAAGAAGTGACCAATGATGTGAACAACCAAAGCCACAAACAAAGCATCTGATAGATCCTGAATTAGATTTTTTTTTTTAAGTCATGAAAACTAAAAGGGGCGTAAAATGCGAAAATAGTATAACTACTGTTGGAAAAGAATAAATATACTTTTCACACCACCAAAAGCAACTCATGCAACACTGGAGAAAAGTAGATCATGGAAAAAAACACAAATACCTCTCCATCAACAAGAATGTCGACCATTCTTGGAGGGACTATTATGTCTTCCACAAACTTGGCCAATTTGGATTCAGCTACCTGTTGGATGAAACAAGACAAATCATAACACAAGTAGAGATAGGAAAAAATAATCTTATTTGGGGTGGAAGGAGAAGAGACAAAAATGCTGAATGAGCATGTTATAGTGAGGCTAAGTTTTCTCAAACATAAAGAAATCCAAATCTTAAAATGTAAGAAGCCTTCAGGTGAAGATTGCTTCCCAGATCAAAAGGACAGTTACATAGCTTTGGTCGCATTACTATTAAGATTAATATTAAACAAACGCCAATGGGTGTTACAATTTATGAACACCATTGAAATCATTTTTGATTAACTTAAACATCCATACCTTGCGATTCTTAAGTCTCAAACTCATATCCATAGACTTCTCTTGGAGAATCTTTATGTCTGAACTAATGGAACCAATTTCAGCCTGATAAAAATAAAGAATGATTTCATGATTCAATATTCAATATAAACAAGAAAACATGTACTCCAATTTGTTTTTTAGTTAGTCCTTCAAATTATTGAATGTGTTACTGTGATTGTACAAGTTTTTGTGAGATGATTATTAAAGATGAAAAACAGGTCAGTAAGTACTTCAGCATTGCAGAGTGAAACTAATAATTCTCACAGGGATAAGTTTTCATAAAAAGAGAGGAAAATTGAAGTGTCAAATTCAAGCTTCAAGATAAAATTTACTTGGCCAAAAAATACCTGAAATCCACTTAGAAGGGTTTCCATCTGTGACAGGATATTATCACAATCACGAATTTGATCGTGCAGAGAGACCAGGTTATCACTTTCTTTTATATAATCCTGCAATAAAAGGAACAGTAGTAAAACTTATGATCAAATAAAGAAAAGCAAAAGCGTTAGATTAGTAGTTGAGTACTACTACAACCACACTTTAATAAGATATTCATAATAATCACCAAATGGCAAACCGTGAGAAGCAAAATAAACTGTAACAGCTGTTAAAATTTTATAAAATTGACCACAACCTGAATTGAATCCAATTCAACTTTGCGCAAATCGTTCTCAACTCCCTTGGTATAATCCCTAAGTTTGGTGCCTTTAGCCAGTATATTTGCAACTACCTACACAAAACAAAGCAGCATAATAGCTCAATATATGCCGATCCATTTCTATAGCAGCGTTTTCATCACAACAACGACAAAGTAACTCACATCATTGTTCTTACACTCTTCCAGTTCCTGCTCTAGTCCTTCCAACGATATATCATCGCTGCAAATTAAGTTAACCGAAACATACGAAACAAGGAGTAATTAATCTGGTTTTGATTCTAAAGTTGCACGTTCAAAATTGCACGAACTGAAAATAAACCTGCTTGGATCCTCTTCCAAAGTTAGGTCTCCAACAAACGCTCCCAAATCGAACACATTCTTTTGCGCATCGTTGGTTTCATCAATAGAAGGGCTCTGCAAAGAGCCGAATCACCGAAAGAGAAAGAGAAAGAGAAAGGAAAATTGGTGATAATAATTGAGTGAAACTGGGAACTAGAATCGTTTCAGTTGAAGTGCAATTAGAAAGAAAGGTAAGGAGTTCGCACCATTGGAGTTCCGGCAACATCGGCCATTGTTGCTTTGTTTGACGAGAGTGTGAAGTGTATGGAATGAGTCGTTGTGCGATTACTGGATTAGAAGAAGCGCGGCTTCAGCTTCAGCATCGTCAAAATCAAGTGCACGCACACCGTTGTTGCTTCGATGAGATCTGAATGGATCCACCAAGATGAAACTACAAACCTGTACGCGATACCGGTCGAAAAAAATTTAGAATGGGATCGGGGAACCAAACCAAATTATATTACCGTGTCATTTGTATTATAGAACCAAAAAAAGTTTTTATTACAGCTAAATAACAAATAGTAAATAAATAACTGCATTTTTTTTAATATATTGTAGGTGGGAAATATTTATTTATTTATTTATTTATTTAAAATTAATTATATTTTTAAGTGTTGTAATTGTAAATTTTATTAATTTAAAATGAAATGTTTCATGTTTTAAAATAAAATTAATACAAGTGATTATATGATGATTTAAAGTTTAAACAAATATTTTTATCTTTAAATAAAATGTTAAATTACGATTTTGATTTCTCATTTACTTAGTTTGGTTCATTTATTGTTTAACAAATTAATTTGGTTTAATTTTCAAAAGCAATGCAATATTTTGCTTTTTGTCCACCTGATATGAACAATGCTAACTCTTTGTATACGTGAGATGATAAAAACACAATACATACCATGACAACACTATCGGAGAGTATGCAGAGACAGTGTACATTACTGAAGGTAAAAGAGTAGCAGGCCTGATGTTTGGGCCTGGGGCTGGGCCTGGACCAGTTGTAGCTATGTTTTTTCTTTTATGAAAATATATCTAGGTCACGGCGTCGTTTCACGAAAGGTGAGATAGAGCGAAGAGCATTTTGAATTGAACATAAGCTCTACAGACAGACATAAACCCCAAAATCTCGTGAGTTACTGCTACTGTCGTTCTAAAATGTTGAAGCTTTCTCGCGTGCTGCCTCTCACTTCCACTTCCAGGTTCTCTTTCTTTCAACTATTTATTCGCTTACACTTTTATTTTCACTTCTACTTACTAATCGATTATTCTTCGCAGTTCGCAACTTTTTCTGAACACTAAATTAAATAATAAACATCAAAGTAGGGCGGCCCAGAAAAAAAAGGGCTTGAGAATTGGGATTATTTCTTTAAACTTACTGTAATTTGCTTTATGTGATGTGAATCTGGAGATGCCATACGCCAAAAGTAGAATAATTAAGTACAACACATGAAATCCTAACTCTGTTTCGCTAACCACTTAACATTTATATTATATACAACTGTTGGCATGTTATATAAACATGGTGGCACATGGAATCTCGTTCATTGGACCATGCTTATGCAAAAAAAAAAACGTATGCTTTTGATAATTTGAGATGAATGTATTGTGCACAGTTAAACTCATGTGTTTCATCTAAATTTTGCAATTTTGCAAAACAGGCATCGGCTGTTGGAAGCGTTGTCGCCTAGGAAAGTTGAAGTTGGAGACTGTTTGCGGGATCGGCCTGAGTTTACCTCTTCTTCAGCTGGCATTTCTACTGCTGCAAATAGCTATGCTGCTAAAGGCATTGCTTTATACAAGTGTTTATAATTTTGCTACCTGTTGAGGCTGACATTGAACTCGGCCTTACTTCTGTTTTCCTGCTATGAACTTGCAGGGTATACTTCGGATCGTGTATTTGCTCCTTATACTGTTTACAAGGGCAAAGCTGCGTTCTCGTTGAGTCCTTGTCTTCCAACTTTCACTAAGTTGGAGGTAAGATTGTGGTTTTCTTTTAACATATTTATTGAATGTGACTTTTTTGGTGTGGTATTAACCAATACGTCATATTTATCTATTCCACCTGTTTTAGTCTGGGAGTGTTGTAGTTGATCGACGCGGTACAATGATGATGAATTTCATGCATTCTATTGGAGAGCGCAAATATGACTGGGAGAAGAGACAGGTAATTAGTTTTGCTATTCCATTTGCATGGTTAAAAGTTTCTGGGTTGTGACTTGTGACTGTTTTACCTTCGTTTTTGGCGATAGAGAATGCATTGTCAAGATGACTTATATCTTGTTTCTGATGTTCTATTTAGTAATTCAAGGAGGAAAGACACATAGAATCTTTTGATGTTCCATTATCTCTCTCTTATAGTAATTACCTTTCTTGTAGAGATTTGCTCTTTCGGCAACTGAAGTTGGTTCTTTGATAACCATGGGCCCCCAAGATTCATGTGAATTCTTTCATGACCCTTCAATGTTATCAAGGTTGGTTTCATGGCTCTTGGATTCTTTTTTGATGGCAAACGAATGATCATGAGAGCACTATAATGGGATTGAATTAAAAGTACATTACCATTAACCTATTAATGAAAACTTATTTTTATGTTTATACCACTTCAAATATAGTAGTAATCACCTTATGTTGCAGTAATGCGGGTCAAGTAAGGAAGAGCTTATCAATTAAGCCTAACAGCAATGGCTACTTTGTGTCTTTGAGTAAGATTTTTTTTGTTAGTTTTTTCTCCTTCTGTGCCATGTACTATGGATTGCATAATACACCCCTTTTTCTCTCTGATTGTTGCCCCTTTTTTGGCAGCTGTTGTCAACAACCTGTTAAACACCAAAGACCAGTTCAGTGTTCCTATCACAGCTGCTGAGTTTGCTGTAATGAAGACAGCTTGCAGTGTATGCTTTTTATCTGCTTAGTTTCTCTCAAGTTTGAGTTAATTATATTTTAGCTTCCACTAGTTATGGACTGACGAGTTTTTGCTTGCAATATGTAAGACATAAGAGGGTTATCTGTTATCCTTTTGTCAACAATTTTGTTTTTATCATTGGAAGGGATAAATAAAATAATTATCCTGTCATTTTGCATGCATATTATTCCATCATTCAACACAGTTCTTGTCTTAAAACCATAGTTAACACATTACAAAAACCTTGAATCTTGATTCAACATTTGCTGTCCATTAAACTTAGGAGCTCTCTGATCAACAATTTAGAATTTCAGAGTGCCAGGTGGGTTTCTCTTTATATTTTTATTAGCGTGTTGAAATGGTTTTTGCACATATAACAATGTTGGCAATGGCAACCCACTCGTTTTCTGGTGAGGATTGAAATATAGTTGAACACATGTTGATTTTATTCACAACTTATTGTAGATAAACAGAACTCAAAATCAGTATAGAAAACTGTACTAGACATTAAACCAGTGAAGGTATTCATGGTTCACTAATCTAAGCATGGTTGAGCTAAATACCCACACACGCCCACGTGCTGTATTCTATGTCCTGCAAGAAAAGAAAAACCCAATATAAGAGGTTAAATAATGATAATGATCATTCTACTAATAAGACATGCCATAAAGCATTAAAGCAAAAGAGGCTGAAAGTGAACAAGTGTGTTGCTTGATGCTTGGAAGTCTCACATTGGCCACGGAGTCCAACATACAACATATATAAAAGCCAAAAAGGAGGTTATATTTGCAAGTCCCTCATAGGATAATGAGTAGAATATCTTAACATACAACATATATGAAAACTAAGAGAAAGACAAGTCATCTCATGCCCTGCTTCTATGCGGGCCTTTGTTGTGTGAACTGACAGACACCTGACTGGTTGGTGTAGTTTTTTTTTTTTAAATTAATTCTCAAAATAGCTGTTTGTTTTGGGCAACTAGAAGCATTCATGCTAAGTTTCTTCATTTGTGGGGCTAGAATCCAGATCTTACTTCCTAGTCCCTGCTCCTATATCGAGTGGCTTTGGATCCAGTTATACATACAAATCATTTTCTGTTAATAGAAGTTAGTCAGTTACTTTCAGTTTTGTTGGTTTCCTTTCTGACATTTTGAGGTTATGGTAGTCAGTCATCCGAATATCTTGTATAAGGCCACAGTATAGCTGGCTCAATGAAACTTGAATTCCATTTTCATCTCTTCATTTCTTCTAAGATCCCTCGCACCCAAAAAAATAAGGAGTGTCTTCTTGCACCTTGTCAAGAGTTTTGTCACTTATTAATTTGTCTTTTAATGCAGTTTGCATTGCCACACATTATGGGTTGGGACCAGATAACTAAACAGCAATCCAGAGGCACAGCTGGCCTTCAACCGAAGAGTGGTTCTCAAGTTCTAGACTTGGAATGGGAAAAGTGAATTGCTGCAGAGGAATATGAAATGGGTCCTTGTTTAATTTGCTATTCCATTTTGTATATTATCAATATGAAGACTAGGATTGCCAGGGGAAGATAATTTGTAAATTGCAATCTTTAAGAAAGATATGAGGATATATTTGATCAGGGGTCAACGGCATTTTGCCATTAGTCATTTTATTGTGTTGTTATAACTAGTAAATTGCAATCTTCTGCCTGGCTTTGAAAATACTATTGGCTGTCTGAACATCATCAGTCTGATATCAGTCGTTATTTGCTGGCAAGTTTTTAACGATTAGATGTTGATGATTGTTTCCGGTCTTCTACATCATCAGTATTCTTTTTTCTCATTGTGAATAAACAATGGTTAATGTTACCAAGTGTTCTTAAAACGCTGTCAAGAAAAAAAATAAAAAGAAGTAAGAAGTATGTAATGAAAAAAGTATTTATTATATTAAAATTAAAATTAAATAATTTATTTGGCTTTTGACTGGATGTTTCCACGGGTATAATTCTGAAAGTAACTCTGAGACAAGGGGTCTCGATTAGATAATCCTGATGTTAAAGATAGAGTTTTTCTTTTGGTCTGGGTATATTTGAATAAGATTTTTCTTAAGTATTTTTAGAAAAGAAAAGAGAAAAAATTAAGATAAGTTTTAATAGAGTTTTTCTTTTGGTCTGGGTATATTTGAATAAGATTTTTCTTAAGTATTTTTAGAAAAGAAAAGAGAAAAAATTAAGATAAGTTTTTTTCATAAGTTAATATGAGAAATCTTTTATAAATTAATTTGTGCATAAATTAATTTTAATTAATATAAAAAATTTATTTCATATTTTTTCTTTTAAAAATATTTTTTAAAAAGTTTATCCAAAAAGATCATTAACTGGTTTGCCTTTTGTTATTTATTGTTCATTAAATGTAGAAATTTCTTAATATTTATTTATTAAATAGTAGAAAATAATTATTGGTGAATGTTCTGTAACTAACCTTACACGTGAATTTACGTAAGGTGGAAACCTAGAAGGCCAGAACTTGCTATTTGGAAACAAATTTAAGTTGTATCTATTGACATTTGAGGTCTTTGGTGCCTATTTTGAAATAATTTGTTTAAAAGATTTATTAATTATTATGTCTCGGTATTTTTATTAAGTAAAATAAGACAGAAAATTAATGAAGTAAAAAAATAATGTAGTAAAATAAATAGATTTTTCTTAAAATTAAGCATTTTTAATTATTTAACAGGAGCTGAAAAATATTTATTATGAAATAATCTACCTATTGACTATTGCTATCTGGCTCTAACTATATATTACTTTACATTATTAATAGTGCATAGATTAATCAGTTTGTAGTTGTTCTAATTATAGTTTTAGTTTGAATCTTGAATATATAACTGTATTATATAATTAAAGTGGTATATAAAAAATGCAATTTTTTTACAACTACTTAATTATGCATATTAATAATTTAGTATATTCATGGACCCAAAAAAAAAATTTCCATATACACATGAAATATTAGAAAATCTACCACGATTTCAAGCTGTGCTTATAAGGAGGTCATGCACAGAATGTGCATGATTAGTAATATTGAGTTAGAGCATAATGAAGGCAAAAACTTGGAATTGAATTAAATACATGCACTTTATCCAAATGATATAATTAATTATTGAAGTTTAGTTATATAAATAAGCTGAAAAATCGCTTACAAGGGATCTATCAAAAAGGAATTAAACATTTCAAAATAATAAACTATTATTCGAATATCTGCTAGAAGAATATCCAAATTCAATATCTGAAAACGTAGATGTACTTTTAAGTTTTAACCATCTTAATGTAAACATCCTCTTTTGCTATTGTTCTTAGGAGGGTTTCATTTAGGGGGTGAGCAAAGCACCTGTCGATACAGGTTTAACTTTTTTTCTTATCTGAAAAATTAATTGTATTATTATTTATTTAATCTCAAATTCAATCTGATTAGGATATGAAATATGTATGGGAGGGAATCGGATCAACCTAATTTTTTAATTTAATATATCAATATTAACATAAATTATGAAATAAAGAGATATAAAATTTAAATAAATTTAATGTGTTATGTAAATTATTCATTTCATTATACTCAATTACTAACTTTGTTAGTTTTTTTGAACAATCAAGGATTTAAGTGTTAGATCGAAACATTCTCTCTCCTAGTTGATTGTTCTCTCTCTTGATTACTTAATATGAACTATAATACAATGTTTTAGTACTTTTTGACCAATAACAAACATTTTATCATGTTTAAATATTTTAGTTATGGATGTTCTGATTAAAATGAAAGATTGTTATTGAATTTCGCATAATTTTTAATAATTAAATTTTTATATCTCAGTCATCCATAATTTCTTTGTCTATTTTGACTACAAGTTTAAAATTGTAAATTATAAATTATTGAATTTATGATTTAACAAAATGAGTGATCGATCTAAAAGATCTTAAGTAAGAATGTGTCAATTGAATATAAGTATTCTTGTAATTGTTACATGTCAACCGAGAGAGAAAATAGATGTAATGTGATAATTAATTATTGACCAATAATAAAACTAACAAAATTAGTAATCGAGTATAATGGAAAGATTAATTGCATAATAAAATTAAAATTTAAAGACTTAAATGCTAAAAAAAATATTTAAAAAATTTATGGACTAGTATGACCTTTCAAGAATCAAATTAAATGTTTACTCTTATTAATACACAATTATTTTAAGAATTCATACACTTTAAAATAATGAAATACAAATTGAGATGAGTCAAAGCATAATTCAAACTCATTCTAAAAATTATATCAAATCTAATTTTGAAATCGATCGAAACCCGTCCCAATCAACGAGAGGCGGTTGGGTCTTGCTAGTTTCATTCATTTACCTCGATTCAACATTTTATATTGACGGGGGCTCTGGAGTCTGGACGTAACCATCGCAGTTAAAAGGAAACCTTCAAAATCAAGGTTATCAGAGGTGGGGTTAATTCGTGGGGCAAAATACACACACACACACACGTTATTTTGTGAGGAAGAGTGATGCTGGATTTTCCAACATATGATTTTGTTGATATTGAGCTTGCTGCTGGCGACCTTGTTCCCTTTCCCAAAGGATTAAAATGCACATGGCAAATCCCGGTTTCAGCTAACTTGCATTACAAATTATAGTTCTCACACTTGTACTATATATTTTATAAAAAGGTAAATATATTTATTTAATTAAGTTTTAGAAATTATTTTAAATAAATCTTAGGGGGGTGTATTGGATTAGGATTTTAAAGGACTTTTTTAGTTTAAAAAAATTCTGCGGATTTTAAAAGACTTTGCAGGATTTTCATGACTTTTAAGATTTTGCAGGATTCTACAAGACTTAAAATCAGGATTTTAATGGATTCTGCAAGATTTTTAAATCAGGATTTTAATGGATTCTTTGGGATTTAGTAGAATTTTTGTGGATTTTTGACATTTGATAAGATTTCAAAAAACTTTCATACATTCAAATTTAAAAAGAGTCAAAGATAAAAATAATAAAAAAATAATAATGTCTAGAAAAATAAAAATAATAATAATTCTCATAATATCTTATTTTCTTAAATAGCATTCACCCACATATCTAAAGCTATACTAGTCCTCTAAACATTAGCGTCTTTTCGCTCTTGCTCCTGGGTTTGAATAATAAGTTCAAAAGTATGATTTTCATTAACGGGTAACGTTGAAGATGAAGGTTTATCCACCGCTTCAATTAGAAATTCATCAGAACGACATTCTTTACATAGAAAATTATGTAGTGTTGCACATATTAACACAAGTTCTACTTGTGTCTTAAATAAAAATGGAGGTGCTGACTTAAAAATTGTGAACCTTGATTTAAAAATACCAAATATTTTCTCGATCACATTCCTTAAAGATGCATGATGAAGATTGAACAATTTTTTCTCATTTTCAGGGTCATTACCCTGACCTGCAAAATCTTGTAGATGATATCTTACACCTCGAAATGGAGCTAAAAATTGGCGTCGATTAAGAAATCTACAATCCACCAAAAAAATATTTACCTAATTACATATGCAATATATATAATATTAGTATAATAATAATAATAATTATATATAATTATTATTATTATTTAAAGAATAAGCATTTAGATATATAGAATATGAGGAGGGTTCAAACGACACTGGTGTAACTTTTACTAAGTGTTACACCGCTTAATAACTTTATATTAAATGTAAATTTTGAAAATCTAACCGTTAGATTGAAAGTTCATATCTCTTAGATCATATATATCAAATTTTATATTAATCTAAAATGATTTGATACTTCATTCTCATAAAACAAAATTGACGTAATATATACATTTCAAAATATACTAAAATATGAACACTTTGATTACCTTCAAGTTGTTGTTCAATTTTAACAAAATTTGACATATATGATTTAAGAGATATGAACTTTCAATCTAACGGTTGGATTTTCAAAATTCACATTTAATATAAAGTTATTAAGCGGTGTAACACTTAGTAAAAGTTACACCGGTGTCGTTTGAACCCTCCTCATAGAATATATATATATATATATATATATATATATATATGTATATATATATATTATTTTAGTTATATATTATATGATAATTTTTAACAATATTCATAAATGTAAATTATTCTAACAAATATTTTAACAATATTTCCTCTTTTAAAAAATAAGCCTAAACCCTAAAAAATTAGATACTGCAATATCTTATGTTAATTTTCTTTTTTTAAAATATAAAAAGTCCCAATTTTACAATATAAAAAGAAAAAGAAAAATTCATAGTAAAAAAAATAAAATAATTGTTGAGTCATAAAAGAATGGGGATAAGAGTAACAAACTTAAGCGAAGGAGAAAAATTGCAGTTTTTATGCTGAGAGGGTTCTTCCCCCAACTAAGATCCATTTTCATCTCATTCTACTCACAGAAACCCTAATAAATTCATCTTATATATTATATATTGTAGAGATTATGATATCAATTTCATCTTTCACATTTTTCTTTTCTTGACGTGTGTTATAAAAAAAATTATCACTTAAAAGTTAAAATTTCAAGCATTTTTTTGTGTTATATAAAGGAACAAATTCAATTACATAGAATAAAATAAAGCAAGTTAATTAAAGAGAACGAACAGAAAAATAGAGCAAATCAATGACACTATCATTTACATATCGGAGTTTCACAAAATAAGGGAATGAGATGAGAACAATACTACAATATTATATATGAGCAATGAACAATAGTGCAGTATTATTACCAGAGAAAAAATGAAGAAGACAGGAGCATAGAAAAAAAAGATGAAAAACTCACTTGAAAATTCTTGAAAAGTCACTTCAAACAATCCTTCAAAATTCGATGAGTTTGGATGAAATTGTTTTATGAATTTAGTATTTATAGATAACACTAGAAAGTCCTTCAAAATCCCCCTCACACAACAATTCTTTAAAATCCTTATATTTTTGAATACCAATGGATTGTTTTTAAGTTGTAAAAAATCTCAAATGAATACCAATGGATTTTAATGGACTCTTTAAAAAATCTTGAAAATTCATATTGAATACCACTGGATTGTTTTTAAGTGACATAAAGTCCTGATTGAATACCAATAGATTTTTTTACTTAAAAAAAATCTTTTAAAATTCTAAACCAATACACCCCCTTAGTTTTTATCAAACCATATTTTATTTATCATTATTGTTGTTGACTTGATGTCTTAGAATTTATCTTATGTTATCCTTCTGGTGTCATTTTTTAAGGTATCGATTTCTTCTTATCTCCTTGATTCAATCTCATGTGACTCTTAAAATATCTTTTCAATTATTTTTTGTTTTTTCTCTTTACGAAGAATTATTCTCACTATTGTACATCATACAAATAAGTTTTGAAAACAGTGTCATTATACAGGTTTATAATAATTATTAAGTTTAAGAATTTAAAATAGATCGTAGTTCATGAATAATCATAAAAATAGATAATAAATACGATATTAATTCATATCAGAGTTAAAATAAATTGTGATTCATTGATCATAAATATAGATAAAAAATATAATATTAAAGTGTTATATATATATATATATATATATATATATATATATATATATATGATCGTGATTTGTGATTGATCATAAAAATAAATAAAAAATATAATATTGATTTATATTATATTAATTATGTATGTATGCGTGAAATAGACAATATTATAGTCATTTTACACTCTTTATTTTTCTTTTCTTTTATCACTATATATATCTATACAAAAATAGATTTTTTTTTTTTATGTTGGATTTTCACTTGGATTCTTTCCGGTAAAAAACTAAACCATTAAGACTTTATACCTCTTTCTTTTTTTTTATTACTCAAATCTTCTCTTTCATTTGAGATTTCCACTTGGATTATCCTTTCATGTGAAAATATACGCCATTGAAACTTTATATCTCTGTTTGTTTATTACTCAAATCCAAACCTTTTTTAGAAGATGATTAAATTGAAAGCCTAAGCTGACCCCTCAAAGAACCATGAGAAGCCCTGCCACAGAGAAGAATTTTTTTTTTTTTGAACTTTCAACATTGAACATGATACTCATATTTATTTCTCCTGCATATAAAAAATGCGCGTATATACACTACAATAAAATAGATTTTTAGAGGTATTTAATATGACTTTTAGTGGCAATAAAAATTGTTACAAATTTTTTTACCGACATTTCACACATTAGCCATTGTATGTAGTGTCGCTAAAACATTTATCGGCAATTATTCTATATGCTGGTAAAGACTCTCATAATAGTCGAGAAAAGTGTATAACTTTTTGTGTCATTTGTTACTGTCATTTAAAATTGACGCTAAAAATTTAAGAAAATATTTATAATACTCTTTAATTATCTTATTTCTAGTCGATTGACTTGTAAGATAAGTACAAATACTCTTTAGTTACCTTATTTCTAATTGATGTGGGACTTAGAAGATGAAGGTTATCTTCTAATTATATATTCTTTAATTTTTTTAATTATCTTATCTCCTAAATACTAACTTAGAATAGTAAGTTATAGGTCTAACTCAACCTTATAAAACATACTTGTAAGGTGAGAGTTATCATTCACTTATATACTTTTTAATTATTTTATTTCTAGTCGATGTGAGACTTAAGTTTTTTTTAACAAATAATTATCGTTAATAGTAAATTTTGATGTGATGTAAATACATTTTTAGTAGTCATTATATAATAGTCATTAATATTTTTATTAAATAATAAAATAAAGGTAATTAATTTATTGCTATTAAATAATTTTTTATAATACTAAATTTTGTTGTAGTGATATAAGTATTGGTGCAACTTTTGATTTTATTTTCCCCTATAAATATTAAGGATAAAGATATTGACATTGACAATCGAGAGAAAAAGAGATAGAGATCAAAATGCACTGATATGAGTTTGGATACTCTAGTGACATTTCTGTGGGTTAAGAGTTCAACCCTTAATTAAGAGAGAGAAGCACTTGTTTTTGTTATATTATATGCAAGAGAAATGGATACGAGTATCATGTTCAATGTTGAAAGTTCAAAATTCTTCTGTTATATTGGCTATGTGGCATGGGCTTATTTTCATGTTGCTTTGAGGGGTCAGCTTAAGCTTTCACTCAATTTTTTATATTATGTTGTTCTGCTTGTACCGTATCTTAATATGTATTATTCCATGAGAAATTTGTCGTGTACCCCAAAATTTTAGGAGTTTTAGAAGTTAGAACAATTAGTATTAAAAGCGATAATTATTTTCCTCCCACCTATTTTATGTATATAGATCATTTCGAATTTTAAAAAAACAAATGCATTTGAAGTGAAATGTCACGTCATAACTGAAGCAGCCAGTTCTTACTTCTGTGTCTTTTTATTGTTGGACGTGAAAAATTATGTTCTAAAATCGTTTCCAAACACACGCTTAAACGAGAAAAAATTGCAGCACTAAGAATATCAAGAAGAACATCCACCTTGCGTTAAAACAAGAACATCCTCCTTAATTGCTACTAAACTTTTAAAATGTAAACTTAAATGCATACAAAATTATAATAATAAATTTTTATTTAGTATTTCTTTTTTAATTAATCTTAATTTGTTGAGACTTAAGGAATATTATCTTAATTTTAGTTTTAAAAAGCTATTGTTGAACTAAAACATTTAACAATGTTACGATTTATGAAAACAAGTACTGGTAGCAATAAGACATTTAAGAGAAGAAAAATAAAAGTGAAGAGAAAAACAAACAAGATTAAGCATGATCGAGTGCATGACATTAACGATGATAGTCGTTCAATAACCATTTCCAATCGTGTTTATGCATCCATGTACATGTGTCCCGAAGTTCCTTAATTGCTTATTGGCTACAACACACATTTTCCTTCCCTTCGAAAGGAAACAAAACAAAAAGGTGGCAGAAACAAGAACGGAAATGGCTCAACAACAATAATTCTATATTTACGTACAAGCAAAGAATGCAACAAGACTTAGACGTTAACTAACTCAAAACAATAGTACCATGTAAAGAGCTAGAACGCAAAGATAGGTACGTCATGATGAAGAAGAATAAAAATATGATATGATCATGGGCATTGAGGATTATGGCCTGGCCCACCATAGTAGAAGTATGTGCCCCATTCGTTACTATAGGAGCTCTTGATGTCATAACAATTGGTGTTCTCAGCTAGGGTTAAGATATTGCGCACCGAGCTTAGACTATTGTCGGTGTCTACGATTTCAAGGTTACGAAAATAGCTTGCTTTTCCAAATCCATCCTCGGCGAAGTGGCCAGATCCCATTTGGGTCGATGTGTGTTGGCCGTTGCCACGTGTGTTTACCACTTCGCCACCCCATTCCACCATCGTCGCACGGGTGGCTAAGTGTGTGAACAACTCTTCTGGCCAATACCCTACCAATGTGCCATCACCAAAACTCATCCACCAATTCCCTACTTTCGGATCCTAATCAATGTTTCAAAAAGAAGGGAACAACATTAAAAAGGTTGTATATAATTCATATTGGGTCAGTTATTTGGACAAAAATAATTAAATCAAATAAACATCCATAATATAAAAAATGTTAATGATATTCTCTCTAACATTTTCTTATTAATACTAATAAATCAAAAGAAATTTTAACCAATAATAAAAAGGTGTAAAAAAAAAAGTATTAGAAACCATCTATTTCATCATGATATATCGATTTGCACGGGAGAGAAATATTAACCTTCCAAATGAGGATGGTGATGTCATATTGATTGGCATCATAAGATGAGATGGGGGAAATGGCAGCTCCAATAGCTATCCTGCTATTTGTTTGCACAAAACCCGCACAAAGAAGGTTGTAGCATCCGGTTGCTTGATATGAGTCACTCTGCATCACCCACAAACTAGACAAAATTTATAAAACTCCACAAGGGTAGTTTAATTCTACCCAAATAATTCTTTTCTGGATGATAAATACATGAGTTTAATTTATATATTTTATTTTTGTGTTTTTTTTTTTTACAAAGACGTAAGTCTAATGGGAACTCATTCTAGGGCTAGCTACATCATATTAATAAATAAGATGAGAAATGTTATAATAGAGTGAATTCCTATGGATGTTTGTATTAAGAAGCATTAGTTTCACCGTACATATACAAATTAAATTCTAAATCCATTAAAATCGATTAGTGATAATTGATAACTAATGTGGCAAAATGCTAACCTCTTATTTGTTTTAAAATAAAATTACAATGATAATATTAGAATTTAAATTTATAATCATATATATACTATTTCAATTTCTTATCACATTAGGTCAACTCTAATAGTTTGTCAACCTCCTAATTTGATTTGCTAGCTACTTGACACATTTAGTTATGGTCTTATGGATAATTATTATGACAAAATCTCGGTGCATAACATATGACATATTAATTCTAAACAGGTTAGTGTTTAAGTGTAGAAGGAAAATGAAGAAAAGAGAGAGATGGATGCTGACCGTCCAGTAAGTGAATAATCTGGGTCTGCTGTCACCATAAAGCTCCGGACTGACCTGACTAGTAGAACAATCAAAGCTTCAGAAACCATTTCTTCATCCCCCAAAACCCAAAAAACATAGAGAAAATGCAATGTTCATACGTGTAATAATCTAATCTAATATATTAATTTGTGAATGTCCGGTTTCTTCAAACTGGAGTTTAAATTTACAATACAACTTGAGTCACATTAATTTAAATGATATGCAAGTATGTACGTAATAAAGGGAAATATAACTCCACACAAATGTAAATCTACTTACTCTTACCATATAATATTGTTGTTTAATGACTATATGATACAAATATGTAAAAATGCAATTATAATATTTCTACATGATCTTGTTAACTATTGTGAAAAATTGAAGAGAGATAATGAATGGATTTGGAAAATAGAATATAGAATATAGATAGAATACCTGCCATCCAGCTTCAATGCTATTGAGATCTGAGCCATCGAAGGAGCCTGAAAGGATCCAAATTTGAGAGAGACTGAATTCGTTGACCACTTGAATCGAAGGTTCCCACACATTTATTGTTGCCTTTGCACCGTACACCTCCTGTGATGATCCAGTGTATGCGATAGCATGCTACATATAAACACAAAATTATTTATAATTAATGCAATTTTTCTCTCGATCAAAATAAAAATCACACACACACAAAATGTTATTTTTTACATTAATATGTATTGATTAAGTTATATACCCAAAATAGTTAGAATTATGTAAAACTAAGCTATTAATAACTTTTTCTGGATCGTATTCATATATACAGACTAATAAACTTGGATTTAACACTATGTATTCAAGTTTAATATATTATTATTTTTCAGGGACCACATGTCTACTACGTGTGAATCCTGCTCAGATAATCGATTAGTATATGATGAGATATTATAAAATAAGACGTCAAAGAAATATGCACATTGATTGATAAAATGTGGGTAAAGCTATTAGCCGAGGGAGGTAAGATGGGATGATCGATCTGGTATGATAATTATTTGGTAATCAATATCAGAGTTGTACAACAAATTTTAAGACATTATTTTTTTACGGTAATATTTGATAAAAATTAGTTAAAAATTTAATTAAAATTAAAATATTAAATTAAATTTTATACCTTTGTTTTAGTCAAACATATTTATAAGTTAATAAAATAAACTAACATTAACGTATTAAACACCTTTATTTCAGTCAAACATATTTATGAGTTAATAAAATAAACTAATTGAACTGACTAGTTGAACTCGCTATTTCGGTCAAAGCATTTATTATTTTACATTTTATTTTCTTTCTCTCCCTCTCAAAATTATATATAAAAAATGTCAAACTTTATTATATAAAAATACTGGTACGATTTGATTTACTATTGAAAATAAAAGCTGGATATTTGCAGAATTAAATTATAAAACGAGACGAGTGTAATTGTGTAAATGCATATATGGTTTGGTCAAAATCATGACACGTATTAATAACAATGACATTAATTGCCAACTCCTTATTTATAACGAAAGTCAAAAGAAGTCGTTCTTGTAACCCCTTGGAGTTTCTCTTTCACATTTTATAATTCTTTTATTACTATTTTCCTTCAGATCGATTTATTTAAAGAGTATATGTACACAAAAATTTGCAATAATACTTTGAAATCCACAAAATATTTTCCCTTATAACATAACATGCTCTAGCTAGTAAATCTATGAATTTAAGTGTTTGTCATTCCTGCAGAATGAATATTTCCAATTCCAAGTATATATAATCCGTGTTTGAATTGAATTCCTTTAATTAAAATGACATTTAGAGTTTGAGATTCTTGGTTAAATGGTATGGCATCCCAAGGAAAATAAATTAATGATATAATAAATGTAGAATATTGACCCATAAATGGAGATAGAGATGGTCCATTGAATAAAAATAAAAAAGAAATGAAGAGCGGAGAGTGGTACCTCATGGCCGTTGCCGCTGACTACATCGGGGGCGTCGCGGCGGCGCGTGAGAGGAAAGCGGCGTTGTTTTTTCCCAAAGTCAAACAAAGACTTTGCTCTCAACACGTCATGCACTGTGCTCCGCCGTATCGGAACCGTTCCCTTTGGACACCTTGTTCCATTTTTGTGCCACATTTGCCATGCACTCACTCTCTCTTCTCTCTTCACATTCATGCCCTTTGGCATCTTTGTTGGCACCTTCTGGATCTTGTGATTCTTTAAAAGTGGGTGATCCAAAGCCGGTTGCTTTCTTTTCTGGACACAATCTATCAGATCACCATCTGGACTCTGAAATAATAATAACATTCACCAATCAATTATTACTTATTAGTAGAGTACTCAATAACAATGAGACATTCACATATTTAGCATAACATTTTTTTTATATATATAGACATGATCTAGGTTCTTCAACGGATAATCAAAGACTAATCTAACAATAACTTTTGTTGATGAAACATTATTTAATAGAAGATAGTATGTAATGTTACCTGTATAGTGAGGACAGGGGGCTTGTTAATGTTGTCCAAGTGAGTCTGGATCCTTTGGAGTCTCAAGGTGCTGACTTTCCTATACCTTGTGTAATTTAAGGTGCTGGATTGAACCGGAACCGTTTGTAGAAGGAGGGAAAGGAAGAAAGCCAAAAGGAAAAGATGATGATGATGACGACTAGGAGGAGGAGGAGGAGAAGAAGAAGATGAACCCCCAACACCAACAGTGCCCATTATTTGTCTTTCAGGGTGAAGAAAGAAAATGGGTAAGGTGAAAATTAAACCATTACTAGGAAAGAAAAGAGCACAAAGTAAAATTGAGTTTCATGGGTATTTCCATATAACACACCCAAATAGTAACACAAAGAAAGAAAAAGAGAGTGTTGTTGTAATTAAGGAGGGTAAGCAAACCTGATATCTCTCTCTGCTAGTATTGATATCATGGTATTAATGATGAGGGAAGGGTGGTGGGTGGGGTTAATTAAGGTGCTGCTCAGAGACCCTCTTGGACTTTCAGCATCAATATCATGATTGCTTGCATTTCATTCATCATGTATAGTTAATGGTGCATGATCATCTCAAATATTTGTGAGTGCACAAACGTTGAAGGAGAGAGAGGAGAAAGGTGTGGTTGTGCCTTCAAATTTGAAACTTAATGAAAACTCAGACCTACCCAACTGGAAAACCAATCCCCCTTTTATTGCACTTCTTCAATGTGCATCTGCCACCATACACTTTGCCATTAATATTTCTCTTCTTTTCTTTTACTGCTCCATAACCATCCTTTCATTTAATTTCCTTGTCTTCCTTTTGGAAAGGAAAAAAAAAAAAAAAAAACTGACAAATTAAAGTTGACACTCAAATGGTTGAGAGATATGGTGTCGGATATAGTCTTATACTGTAACATATGTATAGTGATATTTTATTAGTTTTCGTATAACATGTAATCAAATATTTTATAATTTTCTCGTAGATTAAAAATTTAAACTCATTATATAATAGAAGCAATTGAATATGATGATAGACATACAGTAATCTTAAATTATTTAATAATTGCTTGTAATATTAGTGTCTTTCTAAGCTATATATCCACATTTGAATATTATTGCCTAAAATTATTTAAGAAAAACTAAATTATTCGTTTAGTCCTAATTCTATTGTAATCCCTAAAAAAAACTCTATTGTAATGAATGGACAAAATTATTTTAAATTCTATAAAATTTATTATGTAATTTTTTTTATATTACTTATCTTCTACGTTAATTAAACTCTCTTATTTATTTATTTTTCTTCATTTTTAACTCTACAATGAGTAATTAAAAAGCATAATAAAAGTATGTTATACGTTATTGATATTGTAAAATGAGAATTAAAATGAAATAAAATAGTTGCCAAAATGTCGAATAGAACGAGACGAAGAGATTATTTTGAATTTCTTTACTGCAGGAATATAAAATAACCAGTATGTATGAATATTAGTGTTGCTTTGCTCTTTTGTTTTTCTGAGGTTATATGGAAAATGAAAAAAAAAAATTATTTCTCATCATTATGTAGTTAAGAAAAAAAAAATGTTAACAGTAGTATTTAAAGAGTAATAATGTTCTATTTTTGTTTTGCACATCCCCTCCTCATCATTATGTAGTGATATTATTCTTACAATTTTTTATAAAGAACTTTATTAAAATAAAAATTATTTCTCTCCGTAACATTGTAATTATATCTTATCTTACATTTTTCTCTGTCCTCCTCTTAACTGTAAAATAGTGTGGAAATTAAAAAACAAAATGAGGAATTTCTATATATTGCCCCTCTTATATATCAATTGTTTCTTGTGTAAATAAATTTTATCTAATTTTAATAAAAATTTATTTAAAAAAGAATGACAATAAACACATTAAAGTGATAATAAATACTCTCAAAAAGTGGGATTTCTCTTTCATTATTTAATCATTATTTTATCTTTCTCCGTTGTTGTTGCAATCATATTTTTTTATACATACATATTATACCCTGTGAAGGCATCGGAAGATCCTCAATATTAGAGTGATGATGTTTAAAAGATCCTACAGAGGACTTGTGAAAACGAAAGCAATAAGAAAGAAAATTTAAGAGAACTAGCAATCAAAAAATTACGATTAATTAGTAAACAGATTAATATTTTCAGAAATTGAGTTCAGTATAAATATTAATTATTACATTATTTATTTAACGGATGAAAAATTAGAAATGAGACTAAAATTGTAAGTTTTATAAAAATGACAAAATTAAAAATTAAGAAACTAATTAAAATCATATGAGATATTTATATTTAAAGTATATGTTATCAAATATAGTATATGAGGTGATTTAAGATATAAAAATGAATCTGTAGTGGGATCTAACTAGCTAGGGCTCGTAAATCTTAGTCAACGTATTGGGGAGGCTAAGCTTTGGTTTTTAATTTGAAGTTTAAAGAGAGAGATCCATTAGAACATGTTTGCATGCACGGCCATCCATATGACATGGAAACTAGTACAAATACCATAATTAAAGTATTTAAATCGGGTAAGCTTCTAATCTCGAATCTCGAATTATTCTTTATTGAAGACAAAATTTTAGTTGTCAGTGCAGTGTACCATTTACGAAATAATACTCCATTTGCACCTATAATAGTAGTAGAATTTATTAACAAGTTATTCTGTTGGTATTTTTTTGTGATACTTATTAAAAACATACTCTATATTATTGTTTACAACTAATTAAAAATAAATATTGAATATTTTTAACCATAAAAAAATTAAGTTCTTAACTAATACACAAGCAAACAGAATAATAATAGTTTGACAATCCCATATATTAAAATATAGGGGATTAATCTTGATTAAAATTCTCCATCCTGCACTTGGAAAAATATTTCTACACAAGGTATTCATTCATTAATTATTGCTTTAAACCTAAAATAAAGCAATATCTTCTGTCTTCAAACAGAATGAAGCATTATGATTATGAAATAATATGGGCTAAATGAGTTTTAATTGTGAAGCAACTTTTAGAATGCCAGCAACCGCCTTTTCTTTGGATCCTTAAATTTTTTATTTTATTTAAAAAAAAAGTGAAAAATATGAATACCATTTCATTTGTTGATAGATAATATCTAGATTCCCATCAAGGACGGAGTAAGGCGGGGATGAAGGTGGGCTAATAGTAAATATCAACATTCAATTTTTTATAAAATATTTATAATTGCATTAATAATCTCTATTAAAATATTTATTATACTATAATTGAATCTACAATAAAATTTTATAATTTCTTTTTCAAAATAGTAATCAATCAAGTTTTTTGACAAACCTACTCATTAATAAAGTTATTAGATATTTTATTACTAATTTTTATTAAAATAAAAATGTGTAACAAGTATTATTTAACCATATTAAAAATAATTTAACTAAAGAAAAATAAGAAAACTGTGTATGTCATTTTTTTACATCCAAATCAATAATATTTTTCTTTTATTTTTCATCAATATTCCTAAATCTTTGTAATAAAAAAACATCTTCATAGAAAACAAATTAAACATTTTTTTTAAAGAACCAAGATAACAAATTTCAATCATCATTTTCACACACCACCAAACATCTCCATGAATTTATAATAAAAATTAGTATCTACATAAATCACAACTTTTAAGAAAATATCTAATTCCAATATAGTGTTCATAAACATGTACCCAAAAAAAAAAGTAAGTGTAATATATATATATATATAGAGTGAGTGTTCATAAGTTTTCTCTATTGTAAAAGGTTAATCGATAGCATTTTAATTATCAAACCAATAATAATACAAAAAAATTATAAATGAAAAACTGATAAAGTTATTTGATTACAAATATAATCATTTATCTCTCAAAAAAAAATATAATCATTTATAATCTTTTAAATAATATTAAATTATAAAAGAAAAAATAAATGATTCTTGATTATTGTATCTAGGAAAAAATAGTGTGTAATTATATTCATGATAAAAAAATATATATATAAAAAAGATAGAATATTTATTAGAGGAGAAAAATATTGTTATTTAAACAATGACAGATATAAAAAAAAATATTTTATAAAGAAAAGATAAATAAAACCTAAATAATATTATCTCTAATTTTAAATGTAACTATATAAAAATAATTATTTTTAATATATTATATTATAGATACTAAAAATGATAAGTTTGGAAAATTTGGGATCGATTTCCCTGATTCCCATCAATATTAGATTTGATGTTTCAGTCATTTTATAATATATATCAAACATTGGTTGAGGGTAAATAAGTCATTACGGATATGAGCTCGCTTTGAAGGCAAGGAGATTGGATTGCAGGAATAATGGTGGCAGGTGAATAATATCTGACCGATAGTTGAAAACAGCAACACCTAACAACTTTTTTATTTTTAAATCTTATTTATACAGATTATTCATCGATTTCATCACTAACTAATTTTTAATTAAGAATTTAGTTAATCATTTTAATTTAATTTTGAGTAAAATCTCACCTTTTAATTTATATTGAATCTTAACTAAAATTGTACTAAAGAAATCTAAATTTAGTACTTTTTTTTATATTCACTAACTAAACATATTTGCCACAATTTACCTGAAGGTATACTTTTTTTTACAATAAAGTTTTAAAGAAAAATAGTTTATAAACATTAAAAAAAATATAAAGAAACAAGAAAGAAAAACACATTATAAAATAAGTTTAATTATCATATATTATTGATGAACAAAAAATATATTATCACTAATAAAAAAGAATTGTGATATTCAAACAATATTTTATACATTATTTTATATCATAACATCATTTATAACATTTCATTTATATTACTATTGTATAATTTATTATGTACTTTTTTTTTGAAGAAATTTATCATGCAAGTTATTGCACAAATAATATTTCTTATCAAAATCATTTTTAAAATAACTATTAAGATGTTATTATTAAATTCAACAAACTTGTCTTAAATGATATAATTAGAAGAGTTTACACTATCAATATATTTAAATTAAATTAAAAAAATGAAATCAAATAAATAACATATGAACTGTCAATTTGAAATAAATATTAATAACATAAATATGATTTAAATGGAAATTATTATGTTTAATAAATTTATTAAAATTTATAGTAAATAATTTCAGAGTCATATCATATATTTAACTTACTCATATTAAGTAAGGTCTAACATTTGACCATGATGTTATTGTAACTCGCGTCTTCAAAGTCAAATACTTTCCTGAGGGGATTTTTTAGGGGCTCGATTAGGCCATAACCCACGTTTCATTTGGCATAACATTCACGTTTCATAAGTATTGGTAAAAGGAGGAACAAGGTAGTGTGTAAGAAATGGTGTCAATATCAATGTTTGGAAATATCATTGGTTACGAGTCAAAGATAATTAGTCACTACATTGTGTCCCTCATAGCAAAATGAATGAATCACCTAAAGGTAAAGGAAATAATAGACCAAAATCAAGGAGTGTGACATCATAATCTCCTTGAGTTTAACTGTTGATGCAGCATGATATCCAACAAATCATATCCATGTTAATTTCTTACAATAGAAAAAATGACACCCTGATTTTGAACTTGAGCAAGAATGGAGTTTACATGGTCAAATTTACATACTATCACATCATGAAAACTTTGATTTCAAATACATACCTACATGCTTCAGGAAACTGAACAACAATCTACAACTTGATTCTACCTCAGAAGATGAACATTGTGCTATGGAGATTAATGAGAGGATGCCTCTCAACCAGGCAAAGGTTGCAAACAAAAGGAGTTCCATGATTGACTATCTGTGCCTTTTGTGAATCCAATACTGAGAATGATTGGCACCTATTCTTTGGTTGCAATGAGGCACGTCATATTTGGGAAAAAGTTGGCATTTAGACTTCTATCTATTGTACAGTAAAAGAAAAAAAATGATCTCATTGATGTTATTTTCAAGCTCCTAAATAGTCTACCAACATCCCACCATGAAATAATAGCATTGGACATGTCCCCCTAAAGGTGCACTAAAATGCAATGTTGACATAACATTATTTTTTGAAATCATTAGCTTTGAAATAGCTCTATGTGTAATAAATGAGCATGATATTTTTATCAAGGCTAAAATTGCATGGTACAATGGCACACTGTTTGCCCATGAAGCAAAAGCTTTAGCCATGCATTAAACTATTATATGACTTATTAAGCTTGTACTCTATTAAGTAGTCATCAAATCTCACTACAAAAAAGTTGTTGATGATCTGCACTGACACACAAAATATACTACTTAGGATATGTATGACTTAGATGAATATAGACTCTTCATTAATTCTAATATGAACCTTCAAGTTAAGTTCTTTACTAAACAAGCTAATTAAGTCGCTCATACTCTTGCAAAGACTTTATGATCTTTTGCTAGTCACCATGATTTTAATTTTATGCCAACATGCATTGCTCACTTTATTATGGATGAAATATCATAAGTCTTTTCCCTTAAAAAAAATTCAAAGCCATTTATTTTGATTTCTAATTAATTAACAATATAATTTTTATTTATACTAATAGTGAGTACAAGGTAAAGTCAAAACATATTGAGATGTTAATTTCAACTTTTAAAATAATTTAATAAATTAAACTTTTTTTTGTTATCTATATATCTTTTTCAAAATTACGTAGTTTACTGATTTTTTTTTTTTTGAAACGCCTCCCAAGAATCCCGCCTATTCAGACAAAAATAATGATTTACTTGACTTTTAAAACTTACATGGGATAGATGGTGTAAAGATCACTCCGTCTTTATTTAATTACAGTTCAATAAAACAATTGAATATGAAAGCAGAAAAAAGGAAAGAGACAACTAAAAAAAGGTACTCTTCAGATACAGATTCGTGCTTCCGGTAATAAATACTCACCTGCATACAAAATATTTTAAATGTATTTTATAAACACTTTAAATACTGTAACGAGTCCCCAGTATTAAATATTCATCTGCATACCAATAACTAGATGTGATTGGAAAAACAATGTCCTTTAAAAAATAACATCCAACAAAGCATATTTCAGTATATCAAATTAGAAACTGAATTTGCAATAAAATTTTCCGTGAAATACGCCTATCTCTATTATTTCCATATAATTTAAGGACATTGATCTTAAAGTCATAATATAATCGACGGATTCTGTTTATGGAAATAGCCCATTAACAGTTTTAAGGAATAAATATCTCGGAGAAATAAAAAGCTGCAATGATGGCAACTTAATATTGGAAGAAAAAATAAATACATTACCACCAAAATTGATTTTGTAAAAAGCATGAGTATAGTTACAAATAATTCGCCTCATCTAATTTACAATTATATTGACATAATCAAATACCCAGGCGGAAAAAAATGGGTAAAGAGCCTCAAATTGCGTTTATCTATATATATTTTGACTCTATCATAGTGGCATCAAAAAATTGGTTACCAACGAGAATTCTGTATTCCGACCAAATAAAAAGGAAGGGCACAACACTGGATGAAAGACAAACTACTTAGCTACTTGAGATATCTTCGTCGCTATCGTCGCTATCATCACTGCACAAAAGTAAATGAGAGAAATTTATCAATAAAATATTTGAGCATGGATTCTTGGCTTAAGCTCCCAGGCGCCAAGTACAAAACCAGTCACAAGTGCCAAAAATTTATTGGTAATTAATAATTTCTGCTATTAAACAGAACTTAAATAATTAAGATGAGAATTCTTTCAAAAAATTAAAAAATGAGTAATTACTTTTTAATAGACATTTTATGAAAAAAAAAAAAACAAAGATTACATATGCCCGTAATAAAGAGAAGTCAAGTAGTTTTATATCTGCATATTTTGAAAATTAAATTAACCTACGGGACATTAGTCCAAGTGTCAGGACTCGATTTCCTTAAATAAGGTTTTGGATTCAAGTTTTATATATGAGAAAAACATGGTTGGAAAAGGAGACTTCAATAAAAGTGATTAATCAAATTTTCCGACAAAGATTAGTCTTAAATAAGGTTTCGGGTTCAAGTTTTATATATGAGAAAAACATGGTTGGGAAAGGAGACTCCAATAAAAGTGATTAATCAAGTCCTCCGACAAAGATTAGTCATCAGTAGATAACTTCATATCAACTACATGATTACCAAAAAGAAAATTAACCTATAATTTCATTATCTTCTAATCAATTTTAAAGTTAAACACAAATATCATTTCAGCATTTAAATATATTATTTTTCTGGTGTAAAACAATCAAATGATAAAGCTTATGACATTCAGAATCTATTTTCCTTCCATTTTCTTACATCTCTACATTTAATATATTCTCTCTCCACTTTCCTTGTTCGACAGGGCACATGAGTATAGATAGAAATATAACATTAGGTAAGGCAGTTTGCCTTGTTTCAACGAGAGTGCACGTGGTTGGCCCCATTTTAAAATCAATGCAAAGTGACCCAACTTGTATTGACAGCTTTAGTTACCTCTTCAATAAAGTAATATGCTAAAATGCATTAAGAACATTTTTTATTTTTTTTTAATTTTGTTTCACTTGTTTTAAGTGGAAAGTGGTGTATTGTATGTTCTCTTCTGGAACCTAAAGATTTTGTTACCAGTTGCATGTCAGATTCTATCATTTTCTTTTCTCCCTAAACATACAGGATTCAGTAACTTGCATGTGATTGAAATGCTCATTCTATAGAAATGCATATTTGATTAAATAAGTACCTATATTCGGGAAACTTGGATAGACGTCTAGCATCCAAGCCAGTGATATACTTCTGTGCTGCTTGAACATTGTCTGAACCTGGAAAACCCAAACATACAAGAGTTAGGAGCGTATCTTCATTCCAATTATCAGTTGCTAAATCTAAAATCATGTTCCACTACAAACAAAAGAAAACCTATTCAATAAAAACGGCTGTGATAATAAAAACTGTATCAGCAGAAACTAAAGATTAAAGGTATAAATTTTGGAAGATATTTTTCTGTAGAAATGGAAAACCGCACTGCCAAGAGTGGTATGGAAGTGTTTCATATATGGCTGTTAGTAAGCAGAAACTAAAGATTTCACAGGTGATATAGGTTTTAGCGTAAAGATTAAAGATATAAATTTTGGAAGATAGTTTTTTTGTTGACATGGAAAGCCGCAATGGCAGAGTGGTATGGAAGTTTTTTATAGATGGGTGTTTCGGAGTAACAAGATATTTCAAGACTGAAAAGTATAGAAACATATTCAATCACAAATTAACTAGGGTTCTGAATGAAATGTAAAGAGGAAAATAAAGGCATTAAATATCTAATCAATTCATTAAATTAACAAACCATGACTTCATGTCGATGGCCTCTACTTATCACAACCAAACTTTTCCAAAAAAATAAAAGGGGTTATCTGTACCAATCAAACGACATACTTTTGCCTTTTTATTTGCATTCAATTATTGCTTATGGTTTCAAGACTAGACTCTTGAACATCACTTATCATATTTATTCAAAGGTCAATATATTTAATACAGATATAAAACTAAATCTACAACACAAGATAAAGAGCAGGTGAAAGTACCCTTTGTTAGTTGGAAGGCATGTAGTGCGCATCGTTCTGCAGCAAGTCTAACAGGAGTATTTGCATCTTTCAAACACTCGGCAAGTGCAGGACCAACAATGGTGCCATGTAACATAATGGCTGAAGGATTTGCCTGTAACGCATCAGGAATATAGACCATGTAAAATTTCAACCATATTATTGTACAGGTGATATCTATGTCAACGCTTGACTGTTCAAGCACATACCTTGGCAACAGCTTTTATAGCCGATAATGCCCTTCTTCTAACTTCACTAGAATCATCATGTGTGGACGAAACTAGCAATGAAAGAACATCTTTATAAAGCAACGTGTCAGAAGGATCCGTCTGAGCTCTATAAAGAAGGAGCCTTCCCAATGCCTTGGTTGAAGTTTCACGAAGAGGGAACTGTTATACAGAATTGAATAAAATCAGAAAATAGCAATATAACAGAAAACATGTTGGACTTGAGAAATAAACACATTGAATTATGAATAAATTGTAGAAATAATCTGGATTTTAGGCTAGATTTGAATATAAACATCATCAAACACAGGGTTTTCCTGTAACAAGAGTTTCCTCCTTTAATTCGCCAGAAATAAAAATTTAACACCATACTTGCCTTCTACAAGCCAGTCACACAACTTAAATATCAGTATAACTCACATAATAACATATAATTGCCAAATATGAAATTATTATTAAAATAACTACTTAATCACTTCTTAATACAGATATAAAACTGCCTACTTCAGAAACTTGGTCTATAAAAACTAATTCAGGATTGACATACCTTCTCATCCTTCAAGGTGTCTCTAAGGCAATCTACAATAGTTGGGAACAAGGAAGACGAACAAATTGTTGCTGGATTGTAACGAAACAAGGAAGAGATTGTAAGGATGGAACCATGCCTAGGTGGCCAGCTTGGTGAATTAGCTAAATTTGACAGTTCTTGAATCAACTCTGTCAGCTGAACATCTTCAAGATACTGGAGTTACAGTTACAAGACAATCAGGAAAACAATAAAAACAGAATCAAACAGTAAAGTAGAATTAAGCATCAGCAATAAATCTAGAATGACAGCAAAGGTAATAGTATAATCTAGCAACAAAATCAAAATGACCCATTAAAAAATTTAAAAGAAAAATATACAATGTGGTAGATTAACATGAATGAAGATTAGAGAAGACAAAGAAACATCTCGGTAAATACAAATCCATTCAATAGTGTACAAACCTGCGTCAAAATACCCAATATGCTAGCAGCATGCATTCGAACTCTATCATCGTCATGATGAATTAAATCCTTGAGAACACCATAAAAGCGATTTCTCACAGCAGAGCTGACACTCTTCCCAGCATGCTTCAAGACACCTTTCAAGGCAGTCAGGATAGCTTCACGAACGCCACCATCTGATCCCTAAACAATCAAATTCCAAGATTTTTGTATTGAATAAGTAACAATCAGCAATACTAATATGTTAGATTTGCAGTATTGCATCAACTTAGGTCAAAATAGCTGTAATAAAATTACCTGCAAACTGGACAGCAAATCACTAACTAAAGGGTCAACCCTGGTACTGAGCCCACTGAGCTTCCCAAGTGCCAAGGCAGCACTAGTTCGAACAGTTCTGCAGTCACAAGTAATATAGTAAGCAAGAATAATAAAATATAGAAGAGATTATGTTAGAGATACTCAATATCAACATTTTATTACAAACTAATTACAGTAAAGTATCAATAGTTAATTAGAACAATTGGTTAGAGGTTGGACAGGCTTCTGTTTAGATTAAATAGGAGGGGACCAAGGGAGTGGTATTCAAGGTTGTAGGATTGAGAAAATAGAGTTGTAAAGAAAAACTATCATTTAAGTCACAATTTTTCGTGGACCCCATTTGTTATTTAACGAGTCTCTCCTGATTTTTGTAGTTAATAATAAATTTCCACCAAAAGTACATTGTGTGCAGGATTGTAACATCTTCCTTCTTAATAAAAGTTTGATAATAAAAAAAATACAAATTAGGTATTAAATAATCAACAATGTCAGTAATTCCCTCAAATCAGACCCTCCCTTTTAATTATGGCATAACTGAATGAGAAGTCCTGCAAATATTTATGAGGAAATTTTTGTCAGAGTAAAGTTGAAAGGGGATTTGCATCTTTTCAAACCAAGACATCAAATCTTCTTAGTCAAAGTTGAATGTGGCATGTTGCATGTTTCCCTTAGTATTACATGTAGATGGAACATGGAAGTAAGAAACAATTAGAAAAGACAACAAATTGAAAGGAGGGATCATCTATAATCTCATACAAAGTACAAACCTAGTACTATCCTGCAGACACTTGACAAATGTTGTTTGCAGCTGAGGAAGAAAAGGCTTCAGCGAGATTCCACCCTTTTTTATCATCATAGTTAGAGTGGACAAGATGGCACTCTTCACCTGCCATGGGAATCGATCGCCTATTATACGGATAAGAGGCCTAAGACAAACAAGATTGGCAAAGTCAGAATGTATAAAATATAAGTCCCCAAAATAATAAGTAATAAAATATAGCATCTTAAAACAATGAACAATCAAATGCCCACCTCACCTAGAGCCTTAATATGAAACTGTAATTAAAACAATGAGTAGCAAGATGAAGCTCTAAATAAACCTATTGGTCAAACTGGCTCTAATACCCTCTTAAGAATCAGATGAACTCAACAGTTTTAAGTTGTTAGGTAAAGACAAAAAAAAAAAAAAAAAAGCTTAAATATGTTTTTAATCCTTTAAATTTGAAGTAAATTTGTTTTTGGTCCCTCAATTTAAAATTAATCATTTTAGACCTTGTAATTTCAAAAAAGGATTAGTTTAGTCCTTAAAGACCACCAGAAGCATCAAAGAGACAAAGACGGTAACAGATTGAGTTGATTGTCATAACCAAAAAAAGATTTAGTCAATTGTACAAAATCAATTGAAATTAATGAGATATTTTCACAATGAAACTAATAAGTGGATTTTGTTCAGCAAATTCAGTAATAGGCTATTTTTTTCTTGACAAATTCACTAACATTTGAATAGAAAGACTAAAATATTTTTAAAAAAAATAATACAGGACTAAAAAATCAATTTTAAATTTGAGAGACCAAAAACAAATTTATCTCATTTGAGCAACTAAACATATTTAAGTCCAATTTTATATCATTAACAAATGCAGATTTCAAGAGTGGGACTATTTATTGAAATTTTCTTAAACAAAGAAATAAAATCAAATCATTTTTTTACAGAACAGGCATATGACGCTGAGAAAAACACTAAGCCCAACAACCGATAAATGGGTTCAGTTATTGTAAAGAAATAAGAGAGACCAGAACGTTGAAAAAAATATTAAATTATAAAATGAAATCAATAATAATATGCATTGACAATTTTTTTATTAGATACCCTGTTATTGGGATAACAAACTCCTTGAGTGATTGTTCACTGGTCACTTCTATCAGTTCACCAAGTCCCAGAGCTGCCTGCTCCCTCAATTCAGCAGACCCGCTTATGAGTCCCTGGGCACAAAAAGTATAAATAGGAAAATGAATTTTATGTGTATCTATTCCAACTTTATCTATACCATGCGGTGAAAAATTAAGAAGCAACCAATGCTATGTAGACACAATTTTTTAACTCTAGCAAAGGAAAAAATTGGCATAGTTGTAGGAAATTTGATGAAAAACCCATGAAAAAGTTGTCCACAAAAGATGAGTTGTGCTTTTCACTCAGCTGGAGTGTATGGAGGGAGAACACTGAACAAGATAGTGGAAACGCAAAACCACAGAAGAGCATAAAATGACACAACAGCAATAGCATAGAAAATCATCAAATTAATACAAAGCCACAACTTTCAAATGCTTTAAAAGGAAAACAGGCATAGTAGCATTTAATTCCTCAATAAGAATGCAATCAATTGCAAAGTTCCTAGATATCTTTAGCAGGTTATAAAAGTTATACAAACGAGCCTATTACCTATACCAGATTTCTTTAAAAATCCACAAAGAATGTAAAAATGTTAAGCATGCATTTGCAACTGGACTGCAAAGCATACAAAAATGTTCCTACAAAACGTAGAAATTTCAATGGAATGAAAAGAAAAGTACTTGGAGAAAAATTGGCAATAAAGGCTGAAGTGCTTTAGGAAGACAAAATCCAGGTATGAGAATTGGTCCTCCCTGCAGTGAAATTATACAAAACACACATTCACAATATTAGCAAATTAGCCATTAGAAACCAAAAACAACATCTGGAAGTCCCACAAGGAATAAGTTTCAAAGTCACAGTCTCACCTTCTTCTTCCTCCTTTCCTTGTCTCGAGATGTTGACACAGCATCACGAACAAGTTTTATATAAGAAGGCAGCAACTCCTTGGGTACTGAAGTAATGACCCTTGACAGAGCTTCCCAAGCAAGCTAATGAAAAGCAAAATTATAAAAATATATATACTAAATAGAGGATCTATGTTTTTAATATCAACAACTCAAGCACTTACAGTGACAGTAGATGAATCAGGATCACTTAGCAATATGATTAGGGTAGATATCATGTTAGAAGCTTCATCAACCAGATATAACTTGCTATTTTTGAAGAAATATCCTATCAGATACGAACTAGATCTTCTGACGACAGCCTGTAGAGACATCATCAAAATGAGAACAAAAATGTAGGGAGGGCATGTAGGAGATAGATGAAGCACATTAAAATTTATCAGTTATTAGTTATTACAAGATAATTACCTGACTATCATTAATGCCTTTCACAAGCTCTGATATGAGTGGCTCAACACCTTCCTCGTCAATAACTAGGACCACTGTTTCAGCAGCTTCCTTAGCCAAAGTTTGAACCTCCTAGAATTTCACCAACCAACAAAAAAGGATAAAATGTCATCAGTCTGCATTTTATAGGTTCAGAACTCATAAAATAGTAACATGAAAAGGCAAACATGATGTCTGAAAAAGTATTTTCTCCAAATGATGTGAGCATACTCTACCTTATCTTCATCACCCATTGCTGATAGCAAAGGAGGAAGCACAGTAGCAAGATGAAAGTTAAGGCCAGGCCCAGCAACCTCTGCTAAAGCACCTAAAGCATGCGCATTGAAGGCACTGGACAGGTACCAAGAAAGTCCTTAGTAACAATAATGGTGTTATATCATCTAGAACAAATGGATCAAAACAGAAAGACACATACGACAATGGAGGATGAACCAGTTTGGGTAAAATGTGAGGCAACACTGCACTTGTTCTGACACTGCAAACAAGGAAAAATGCAAAAAGTTTAGTTTAAGGCAAAAGGAAATTGGAACAAATAATAACTTCAATATATAACATTAATGGACATGCACATTTTACCTCAAAATTTGCTTAAGGCCATCAAGTGCAGTATCGGAAGTTTCATCATCCTCCAAAGCATGTAGAAGAGTTGGAACAATTTCATCAATAGCTAGCATTCCGGCACTCTACATTCCAAATTTGGGGGATAAGGTATGGTAAAATAATTTAATCTCAACTGCCACCAACAAAAAAAAAAAAAAAGTCGACAGTAAAAAGTGCAACCTTATACAGAGTGCTGAATGCTAAGCCAGCTGATTCACGAACCTCAGACACACTGTAAACACATTACACATCCATCTAATATATCAGATAATGCGACCTAAAAATTCTACAAACAGTGAAATCAGAATTAAATGCACAAACCTATCACAGAGGGCAGTCCGAATAGTTGGGATGAGTTCATTCATGAAACTCAACAACTGACTCTTACCAGCACTTGCCATCACTTCACTCAGACCAACACATACACCCTTACAACCAATAAAATTTGTAATTGTATCAAATAACCAGTTATGAGCTACTAAATCTACGATACAGTCAAAATAACAAGAACATTCATTAGGAGGAAATAAAAAAAAATACAACACCAAAAACTATTCTAACCTGTCTTCTGCTGCTATCAGGGTCATTCAGCCCTTGGGATAAGATTGGAATTATCAAGGGAAGTACTCGCTCACCAAGTTTCCGGACAAGCTCACCCAGTGATCGTCCAGCAACCTACATTAGCAATAGGAATACGTAATTTCTGATTGGCTATGATAGAAAGTAGGTTGACAACGATATAAGTGCAGACCTGCCGCCTTTCGGATGATGATGATGCAAGGGACGTAATTAAAGTATCCATCAGAACTGGCATAATTTCCCTAAGAGTCTTTGGAGTATTCGCCACAATAGTTTTCCACACATGTAATGCAGCCTGAAAAGAGAACATTATACACTCAGTTCGGTCTTAACATTAGTTAACCACATTCCCATAATAATAATGAACTACAATGACAAAAGTAAGAGTAAATGTAATAGACTAGTAATCATTACCTGACGTACTGACAAACTAACATCTGCTCGGACCATATACAATGCAGCAAGAACTTCATTACGCTTATCACGCCCAAGAACCTCAATGATGGCACGTCCATGTGCCTCAGTACTAGAACCTTCATCATCACTGCCCCCTTCAAGCAAAGCTTTACCAGAAGTTCCAGCAACCTGAAATGAATAATTTGGCACATAAGTCAAATCAAGCTCTGTGAATGAGTAGCTCTAGGATGAGCAGCACATACTTTGAATAATAGATCACCCAACAGCTCGACTGAGCTCTGACGAATACGCCAACTATCATTAAAAATGCCATCCTCAACAGCTGGAAGGAGAAGAGGTAGAGAACTGTAGGAAAAAAAATGATTAATGATTATTTGGAATTACTGAGATGAGAAAGAGAGAGAAAAAAGGGAAAAGTGAGAGAAAATCACAGAAAACTAAGATTGGCACAGCATCCTACCTACCTGTATCATACAAGTACAATCCAATAAAAAGTGACAAGTCTAGCATTAATATTTCAATAGCATACCAACATAACACTTTACATAAACACATTTTGCCAGAAGAAAGACCAATAAAAAATTATTAACCATGCAACACATAAAAACAAGTATAAAATAGAACATACGTTGTTGCATAATGCTCAACCAGGACATGGCCAGCCCCTAGTGCAGCATCTCGTACAGATTCATTCTCATCAGCTAGTCCTATAAACCATTAATAAAAAGGAAACATAGTAAATGCTCAGAGATAACAAGCCAAGAAATAGCAATAATAGCACACAAATCAACCCTAAAAAAAAAAATAATCATACCATCTAGGATAGCAGGCAGCACCTGGGGAAGATAGTTTTGAAACTGGACTCCTAATGACCGTGGCAAATACTAAAAGAACATTTTGGAAAATTGATTAAATAAATATAAAAATAACAATCTAAAATTCTAATTGTGATCTGTGAAAGTTACTGCACTTTCACTGTTTTACCTTGAACAGGGTCAAGTATCCATCTCGTACAGATGCTTTTAGATGGGAGCAATTTCGAATAATATCAGGAAGAACATGCTCAAAGAACACAATGCCAAGGGCAGCTAAGACCTGTAAATGAATAACAAATCAGAAGAAAATATATAGTATAATGATCTCTTAAAGAATGATGTAATTTTCAATTGGAATCAGAGAGCTCTGATACCATGTTGAATTCAGAGAAAATGAAAAGCTATTATTTATTGATTGGTAAAATGATTTCAGAGGTTTTGAGCTAAAGTATTTATACTGTGCATGCAGGTGTAAAGATCATATCTAACTAACTAACCAGTTGTACAACGACGGAAACTAACAGCTAACAAATTAAATTGAAAAGTCTGAGAGCTGAGTCATCTAACTTGAAAATAACACAGAAAAGCAGTTATGTTCTTACACCAGATTACCACCAATATGTTATAAAATAGTCTTACAAGATTGTTGTCACTTTTCAGTTCTACTATAAATACCCAGCTCAGTTAACAACCCTCACAAACCTTATATTATGATTTTACTGATCAGAAGCAGATATAATTTCCATGTATAGAGTTCAACAAAAGACCGCCAACATTTGTATAATTGAATGTTACTCTTAAGTTACAAGCAACAAGTTTCTCAGCCATAATTTTTTTTTTTTTTGCTACTTTGTCAAACAAATGAACCTCTTGTTTTTTTAATAATCCTTTGTAACATGTATTTATTCAAAGTTGAACTCTTTCCTTTGTTACAAGGTTTCTCTGCACCCAACAGAGAAATCATGTTTTTTGGTCATACCAAATCAGAAACCATGTGAAAATATATGAAATTCCAAAGGCCTCAAGTACATCCTATAAAAAGAAAAGAAAAAAAAAATAATCTTACCTCACTCAGCCCTTGAGCTGCTCCAGAGCGTTCAACGTTACTATTATCAGACTTAAGTGTTTCAAACAACCATGGAACAAGATCAGGGAAATTTTCTTCACCCATTCCTCCTATAAGGGATCCAATGGCTCTAGCAGCAACTGACCGGACTTCAGGGATAGGATCCACAAGAACCTGCTCTTATAATGTATGCATGAAATGAGGATAATCCAAGGCCAATACAGCAAAAATAAAAGCAATAGATGAAATTACCTTTTTTACTTCAGGAAGCAACAATCCTATATATGGAATCATATCCTTTGGTTCGGTAACCAAGGAACACATGTTTCCAACTATTTGTGCTGCCCTCTTTTTAGTGTCAGCACTCCGTTCCCTCAACCCTCTATGTACTATCGGTACCAATAATGCAAGTGAAGGGGCATCAATTGAATTCACAAAGGTTGTCTGCAACCAACCAATAAAATTTTAGGCAACTAAGTATAAGAAAACAAAATAAACAAGGTAAATGCCTTAAACCTTACTTGGAGAAGTATATCAAGGGAATATTTTGTATGCTCATTAGGATCACTAAGTCCCTTAAGTAGAGTAGGGACAAGAGCAGATATTTCAGGATTTTTTATCACACTCCCAACCTGGGGAAAAAACACATGAAAATTAAAATCAATAATATGAGAAACCGGAATCAAATGGACATATTAGTTTGTAACTCAAGACAGACCTGTTGAAGGGCCATCTGCCCAGCTGACTGGACTTTAGGATGTGTATCAGTTAAAACCTTCAAATAGCAAGATGGGTTCAGGTAACACAATCTATAGCTTACAAGGAATTTCGAACTCAAAATTTAATGTTTGCTTGATTTTATACCTCAGTCAATTTGGGAACAATCTTAGGGAGACACTGTGACAACTGTTGAGGAGCACAGTAAGCCATAGCACCAAGGAGCTGTACACTACTTTGTTTTGTCCTCCAAGCTTTATCTTCAAGACCCTGAGCAAATAGATTAGCAATGCAATAGTTCATTGAAATAAGAGTATAACATACGTCAGATCTATAATTAGGAAGCAAACATTAAAAGCACATTTTAAAAGAGCATATTAAAAGTGCATATTAAAGCACATTTTGCTTATCTGCAGCAGACAATACGTTCCATCAATCGTAATGATAATCAATGTTTATCACCTTCAAAAGAGATGGAAGGACGAGCTTCACTCCTTGAGCACTAAGTTGAGACATCATAGCACGGGCAGCACATTCAGCTGCTTCCCGAACTGCAACGACTTGATCAGAGAACGAAACCAAAAGTAACGGTAACATCTGAATTACGTACCTGAACACAAATATTGTGAAAATAACTTAAAAAATAACACAAAATAAAACTGCATTTATAATCAATAACTTTAGGGATGAAATACTCTGCAACATACGGTTCAAAAAGTCTTCCAAGTGTTTCACAAAGGCACTCAAATCCAAGTAAAGCACCTTCACGAGATTTTGCAGAGTTCCTGCAGTTTAAAAATAAACTAAATAAAAATAAAGCAGGTATATTCCCTTCTCTCACATTTTGATGGTCAAAAGTCCAATTTAAAAAATGACAGACTGATTTTTTTTCCCAATTCCATACACTGCATGAAATTTAGAAAATAGGTAGCATTTTAAAATAAGGAAAGATGTTAATAATAAACTCGCCAACCTTTCAGCAAGACACTCTTGAAGTATAATTACAATCCTATACTTTTTCAAGCAGGGAATGCCAAATCCCTTAACCAGTCCTGCAAGTCCAAAAGCAGCCCCACGGCGTTCTCCATATTTTTCACTTTTCATCAATTGATCCAACAGCCGATTAACAAGAGCTGCTGCATCATCCTAATGATTGAGCAAATTTAGAAATCATCAAAATATAAGATGATACTAACCTTAAGCATTAACTATGTAATTTAGGTTCACATCAGGCATCATTTAGTAGCTAGCATAACAGCACAAACTTTATACTCTCAATAAGATGAATTACTCCCAAACAAGCATGAGAATTGTATTGCAGCAGTTTGCCACCAGTTTCAGTATTACTTTCAGTAAAATACTGTGCAAACATATAAATGTATCCTTACACCAAACATCATAAAATATTTATATTGGACCTATTGCTTACATTGTTATTTCATACAATCCATCTAATCAAGAAAGGGGCAAGAATAAAAATGCAAACAACGGTTATTTTCTTCCTATTGTTATTTAATCCCGATAAAGAGCCACTCCTTTTGTAGAGTTCAATCTAGTAAACTTCTACAAGACCAGAAGTAAAAGCATCAAATTTAATAATAAGAATGTTGTTGCTTACTTTTTTTGATTGCACTAATGGAGACAAGCAAGCAGAGACTGCCCGTTGAACAGCTTCTGACGGAGTATTTAAAACATCCAACAATTTGTCCACCACAGCATGAACCTTCGGATCATCCTGCTCAAGAAGGAATAGAAATAATAGCAGAAGTTATAAAATTCAACTAGCTACCAAGTGCTTTAATACTAACCTTAATACTAAGAAACATGGGAAAAGCCTTAATACTAACCTTTGCCAAGTGCTTTGCCAGAGCTCCAGTGAAGATAACCACACCCTCACGAACCAAGTCATATTTTTCCTCATCAGGAGCCTAAGACATTTGGGTAGAATCATTTAATCATGCATCACATGTAACTCTTGTACGTGTTTCAAGTGTCAAACCACAGAAAGAAAAAGAAGAATAGGCCAGGTATCCAGCAGATGAATCTCCACATAATAAGATACTCACTGTTTTGTTTAAGTAGTTCTCAAAGATGGGGAATAACAATGAGACATTATCTTTTCCATTTTTATCAATGATCAAGATACCAGAATTAATCATTCTGCCTCTAACATCAGCATTTGGATCAGCCTGCAAAAATAAATCAATCCCAAAATTGAAACATTTCCCACTACAGGCAAATAAATATTTTTTTTAGAAAAGTTACCCTATAGATCAAGATAACAGTTTACTGGCAGTGTCAATGCTGAGCAAACTACCATCAAAAGAGTAAATCAGATTGTTTCAACGTTCACATTTATTTTTAATATTAGGTGAATTCTTTTATTCCATTACATTAACCTCTATTATTGAGAGCATCATACATTAAAAAGGTATTCATTTCATTTTCAAACTGTGTTGCCCATCATATATTCACCACAAGAAAAATCTTAACAGTAAATTGATGGATGAACCTTGCAAAGGCAAAAAATTGAAAATTCACTGCAAAGTGAAAAATTATTTCTATTCATCTGACATGCAAAATTTGCACTCAACAAAAAAAAATTGATGCAGACATCAGTAAGATAAATATTAACTAAATAAACTTAAATTATCTCAATAGAAAAAGATATTTTCGTTATTGAGTCACACAAAGCTCTATTAATTCTCACCAAGATATTGACTCCAAAAACAAGCAATTCAGCAAGAAAATAGGTTTCAATTTTAGGATTACAATGAAAATAGAAAAATAAATGCCAGTAAAAATTACCAGTGCTCTTGATATTAGAAATGTCATGACAACAGGTAGGTCTTTGGTCCTCAAAACATCAGCAGCAGAATGTAATGCTAAAGCTATTCCTTGCCTACCCAGCCAACCAGCATCAACATTGTCATCTCCAACACCCATGTCACGAATATACAACGAAAATAAAGTGGAAAGGGTCTCCTGAAAATTATAAGTTAATCATGAGATAAACAAACAGCAACAAAGTAAAAATTATAAATCAAACATACTTGTATAGACTCTGGATGTTCATCCAAGGCAGCAGCTAATGCTTCTGCAGCTGCCACACGAACATTGTAGTTAAGGTGAGAAAGTGCTTTGAAAAGTCCTGAAAAGTCAGTTCCAAAGTCAAACCCATAATGATCCCATATGTCTTCTGCCACTTGAGCAACTGACTGAAATGTTGAAAATAGTAAATTAGCTGTCATAACATAGTTAGAGTTAAAGAACAATAAATGAACATAATACACAAATAGAAGACAGTACAAAATTACCAAGAACAATTAATGAAAGCTACAATAGTGATATAAAGTAAATGAAAACCCTATTGCACAATAATCAAATGAATTCAAAACCCAGAATATAACTTGAGCATAAAGTGGGAGAGTATTTTATGATTTTATAAATCAGGAGCAAGTATAATTACCAGAACATTCTGATTTGATGGAGAATAAAAAAAGACGACCATGTGTCAATTAAGAATTTTAATGAAGCTTTATTTTTTGTAGATGGGGAAAATATTTGGGTAAAAAGTCTCCAATCGACATTAGTGAAGACAATTAGACAGTTCAGCAACTCAAGAAACTAGTAAACATATTTGATAAATCATAAATTAATGAATTAACTAGGAAAATACATTGTCCATATGTGTGTGTGTATATATATATAAAAGGAGGGATCCACTGACTCCAAGAGACCTATATATATATATATATGACAAACAAATATATCACCATTGCTATATAATGGTAAAAACATGGCATGTGAAAGAAGAAAGTATAAATGGATATGACTTCATCATCAATAATGCTTATGTTCTATTTTATAATAAATGTATAAATTAAACAAAGACTTTTATTGAGGAATAATTTTGCAAAAAAATGTGAATAAAAATTAAAAACACGACTCCATGTCTATTAATTTTTTTATTGTGTTTGAAAATTCAAATTCAGACACAAAGAAATGCAAACAGAAAAAAAATGTTGAAAAAGAGAGTAGACTGGGAGAGATCTTCACTCTTGAGTGGGAACACAAATTTAATATGTAGGGATAGATCAAGTCAAAGAAGCCAATTTCATAATTAAGTACTACTCACATTTCAAAATATCAGTAGTTTAAAGTTTTTTTGCAAAAGGATTAAGTCATTAAATATCTTAACTTTAGTAAAATATGACTATATTTGACTAAATTAACCTTTCTGATTCTATTTAAAGGTCAAAACAAGAGAAAGGGAACAAAGATTAGAAAAGAATATCAATGCATTCTTTATTCTCTGAAAGTAACATTTAAAACAGAAAAAATAAATAAATAAATAAATCCCTCAGTCAAATGATTTTTTGAAAAGGAAACTAATTTAAGGAAGTCCATGAAAGAAAAAAAAATTATTGATTGATTTAGCCATTGACAGGTCCAGTCAGTTGAGCACATTGGATCTATAAATATAAATTCTCTAGGTAATTTTCAACAGCATTGATAATTCAGAATCCAGTAAAGTACACTTGATATATATCTTTTGGTGTTTCTTTTCAACTTGGGATTACCAATTCTGCAACTTCTGGGGCTTCACCATGATTATTGTTATTATTGAAATATGGCTAAAAATACATTTTTCAGTTCAAGATACTAACAGAACAAGCTATTACAACCAAACCAGAACCACATAATTAAAAGTACATATGATCTAGCCACCAATAGGAAAATAATCTCAAAACTAGTAGAAAGGATTGAAGAAATAAATCCACCTCACTAAGTCAATATCAGAAAACATCAATTTCAAGCTCAAACAATTGTCCGACAAATCGAACAGTTAATTTCTTCTGTCAGCATTCCCTTGGTTCCTACCTCACTACCCCTTTGTTTTTCATTCAAGAGTGTTCTATTTAAATTTACACACACCCAGAATATAAGTTTGCCAAATTCGACAGCATTCAACAATTTTTTATTGTATATCTTAAAAAAAGTGGGAAATATAAGCCAGTGCCTTAAACACAGAATATATAGGAGACCCACAGAAAAGCCAAAAGCAAAATTAAATATCAATGCATTATAAGAGAACAATAATCTAAAGTGAAATTGGATTAAAAATAAAAGGCAAAGACATTTTAACATCATTTAAAACACACAGATTATTCTGTAAGGACAAGGGAAATTAAAAGAGCAACATTAAGCCAAAAGTTTCCAGGGAAAAAGTTCAAACCTTCTCAGGATCATGTAATGCTATCCATATACTTGTTGCAACCTCACTGTTTTCAGGTAGAGAGCGATTAGCAACAGCAGGGATACATTTGACAGCATTTAAGCATGCCATTCTTACATGAACATCTTTTGCATAAACTCCATAAAGTGCCTGCAAAATTATAAATTGAAAGACAACATAAGAATTGTTACAAATATACAACTGCACAATGCAAAAAGAGTCGAGCATACATACAGAAGCAACTTCGGCAGGTTGTAAACCAAGACTCAACTCATTCAATGCAGGTCCTATTGATGCTTGATAAGCTGGAACAACACCAAGTACATGGTAAAGTACCTACAGAAAAGTATATTAATCAGGCAATTGGTATAAAAAAAAAGAGAGAGATAGAGAGAGAGAGAGAGAGAGAATATTAAACAAAGCATGAAATGTTAGGCAAAGTACCGATAACATTCGAATCCTAGGGAGAGGAAGATGAGGATCAAGGTGTAAATAAAATATCTGAAGCACGTCATCGTGAAATTTTGTTTTCTTTGAGCACAGAAGAATCCGCTCAATTATCTATAAAGAATCAGAGTTAAGAAAATAGAAGCCTTGGTGCACAGATTAAAATTCATTTGAAAGTATAATTGCTTACTGGGAACACAAAAGAAAAAGAATCTACAGGAAGTGCTCCTGATTTACAAGAAATAGATAGGCCATCTAATATTCGCTCAAAAAGGCCACGAAATGGCCTTTCATTGACTTCCTCTTCAGCAACTGATGGAACTAGATCCAACAGAAGATGAACCTCATCAGTCACAATTAAACGCAAAGCAGTGGAAATGTCAATGGCCCAATCACATAGAGGAGGAGCAGTGCATCTTGCTAACTTCACCATGGTTTCAAAGGCCTCGTCACTTACAATAGGCGATCGCATTAATGGCTCAACAAACTTGACCTGGCACAAGATATGAACCCAGAATCAAGGCAATATATAATCATCTCACACACGTGTGTGTATATATAAAGGGATAGAAATTAATGAACTGTACAGTCCATATAGTTTAGAAACTAAAACTTAGAAAACAGCAATTAAATTTAACTAAAAATGAAGAGCAAAGTATTAGAAATAGAGTGGGCAAAAATCAACCCCAAAAACTAGATCAAAAGTGGAGTATTGCACAAGGCTTATATGAGACTACTTTAGCCATATTAGCTGATATGGGATCATAACACACCATTTTCCTAGGGCTAGACATTTGAAATGTGATGTATACCACTAACCCAACAACATAAAGACAAGATTGGCTCTGATAACAATAAAAATGAATTACACATAACTCAATCCAGAAAAGCTAAGTCAACAAGGAAAATTTGCACAAGTCATGTAAGGAGTACTTTAGCCATATTCCTACCACATTGGCATCTTAAATAACATTTTTAAATACAGAATGATGGTAGTTAATTCAAATAGCATCAAATATATCATATCAAAGATTAGAAGGCAGCATGCTAATACCATTGAAGGAAGCCTACTATGAGCAAAAACTGAATTAGAAATGGCCATATCTCCTAGAGTTCTTAGCATCAGTGACAGATTTTGCTGTATTCCACAGACTCTATCACGTACAGAAGCCTCCTCCTTAAGTAGCAATTCTCTTGCCTCCTCCTTTGCTGTCTTCCCTTTGTCTAAAAGGATCACAATAACATTGTAAATAAAAAGCATCCTACATGAACTTGAAATTCAAATACTACAAGCTAAGACAAACAGGAGTGCAACACTTGCCAGCCTTCTTTGCTGCCTTCCCAATATCCTTTTTCCCTGCACCAGCAGCTTCTCTACTAGGTTGATCCCTCTTCACTGAATGGTTAGGACGTGTATGATCCTGATCAAGGGAACAGTTATAAACCTATAACTAACTAAAACTTAGAAATGAAGCAAAGAAAATAAAAGAAATTAAAATGTACCACGCCATCTTCATCATCATACATCCGGAAGCGACCCTTTGCTTGTTTTGTGTTCTTTGCAGCAACAGCTTCTGCAACATAAACCCCTTGCTCGGTCGAAAGCATCCCTTCAGGCGTACGGAAGATCTGAAACCATGTGGGAAAAAAAACTAATATCATATTTGCCCATACAATTGAAAGTAGTAATGACAACAATTGCAAACCAATGTACTGATAATGTCAATGTCAAACAATAAACAGCATAAAGTGCATCATGTGAATTACCTGAATATCGTTCTCTGAAAGTGTATCATGAGCAAACCGCTCAGGGAGATCTAGCAAATGCTGGCATTACAAATGTGTGATATAGTTATCAGCATACAGAATTAAAATATAGAAATCCAGCTGAACTATAATCTAAGCAAGTGTATATAAATAAAATGTCTACCTTTTCAAACTCTGCATAGGTATCTCCAGGGATTATAGACATCAAGTTGGACAGTGACAATATCGCTGCCTGTTGTTCTAGTGGATTAGCACTCTTCAAGCCCATTGGTCCCAATAAGACCTGCAAAACAATATATCATTTGGCAGTAAGCAGAATAAAGTTAAGCTTTTCAAGGAGATCTGGTTATAAATGAGGTCAAACAATTCGCACAAAACTGGACACAAATATGTACTAACAGATAAAGAGATGACAGAGCCAATTGAAGATTCCTTACAGTTAACTTAGCAAACCAAGTTATTACAGAAAATACCATGGGGCAATCACTTTCCCTTCCCCAAAAAAAAGTGACAAGATTTAGATCATCATAGTAGTCAATCTCACTAGCAGTGCAGAGTGCCAACCCCAAAAATGCTATAGCAGGATAGCAAGTAGTGGGATAACTACTATTTTGAGGTTGAGATACACATTACATAAATTATGCTAACTGCAGACACATGTTAAAAAACTTTTTACCATAAATTAGAGACGTGTTCCTAATGGGATGCATGAAGCTAATATTGTTGTTTGTTGATCAATGAGAGAACAACATCCAAACAGTTAGAATTAAACAGTAGAGCTTAGAGAGCACAGAACAGTGAATAAAAAACCTATTACAGACATTGAGGGAGGTGAAAGAACAGGAGATACAAAAGAGCAACATTGCATGAGTCCAATTGGCCAGAAAAAGACAAGCTTGCCGGAAAATCCCTGCAAATGCTGTGATGACAGAAATCTTGCCAGAGAAAGGTAGGTATTTATCAGATAGAAGGAGCATAGTTTCTCACTGAGTGGGCAGGGCCCGCGAGGTTGGGAAATGGAGTTTTTGATCTGATCAAATGAATATCGGGGCAAAATAACATATTGGCTCAGCAAAACAGCACCAAATGACACCATTCCTGGGCCAGAAGAGGGATTTTCACATGAAAGCAGAGTAGTAGCAGAGATGTCCATGACTTCATGCAATAGTGGATGCAATTTACACTGCTACAACCACTAAACAAAACCACTGCACAACAGGATACACTAAACTGATAGGTGCAACATGATGCGACTATAGCAGTGCTATCATACATGATTGGCTACTATGAGATCATTGAATCAGATCTAAATCCAAATCTGTCCCAGAATATATCATTGTATTAGTGTTTATCCATTGATTTAAAAAATGCCACATCACCAGTGGTACTAATGCAAATGTGCAACCAAATGCAGCAGTTACATCATTGATTTTACAAAAGTATGTAAAATACGTTAAAAAGAAAATTTAGATATTTAATATATTTGTCACTTCTCTAAATGTAAATCACACATCAGGAATCAGCTACTGTAACTACATAAAAGAAAGTGTGAGCGGTTAAAAGTATATCAATCTCAAAATTACCTGTAAGAAATTCCCCACATTAGTAGAAATGATATCAATGACAACAAAACCATGTGTTTGCAAACACTTGGAGAGCCTCTGGAAAAAAGAATGAAACAGGTTAGCTAACCAGTCATAAAAACAATCAAAGTATACATGTATAGTGAATAAAGATCCCCTCACCGTGTATATGGACAGGAACACAGACATGCAATTTACACTTGTAAAAGAGAAAAAGAATGATGATCAACATCGCATAGAAAATTATGAATACCAGAGTAGATTACTCATTCAGACTTGTCAGAGAAAAAATCTAAACATGCCTAGTTGAATAACAAAAATGACATTTATTATCAAGAATTAACTATTCCAAAGGCTTACGCTAATAGAGTAATAGCAGGCCATATCAAGTGAGCATTGGTGGTTATGAGAAATTAGAACTATAAATTTAGATTATACAATCATATATGGATGATCAAGATTAGAATTTGGCTAGTGGTCACATGTAGGTCTGAGCATGGTTTGGTATTTTAGACTAAAAAACCAAACCAAATTGAACCACTTTTTTGAATTAGTTTACTAACCAAAACGATATTATTTTTATTAAACCAATTCAGTTTTCAGTGAACCAGTTCCAAACTGGTTTTGAATCAGTTTTAAATTGGTTAAAGTATGAAAACAATTTTAAACCTCTTTTGACTGCAACACTGGTTTTGAACCATTTTCTGACTGCAGAACCGATTTTAAATTGATTTAAATCAGTTTTCAATTGGATTACAATCATTTTTTTACTGGTTTTATCAATGACCAACATTAAATGCAAGACACTGGTCATCATTATCTTTTTTTTCATTTTTTATTTTTTCTTTAAATGCTACTTTAATGTGAAAATTCTAATACCAAAATATCTTGTTTGTCTACATTAATTAACTTCCAAATTTGTTCCAATTGACATAACCACCTTCTACTGCCATCCTATGAAATGCACTTTACCCTTGCATTCAAACTTAAAATTGCTAGGGTAAATAAAATGTTCAATATAAAAATGACTTAGGTAATGTATAATTAATTTTGAAATAATATTAAAAATTAGGCATAAAAAAGTTTGAAAATATACAGAAAATATATTAAAAAAAGTAATTTGTATACTAATTTTTAGTTTTAAAATTGTAAGAATAATCTGCATAAGTTTATTTTGGTGCACCACACCTGTTAGAAGAAATGGAGTATCATATCCAAATCCAGATAATAAATCTGTTTGGTCTAAGAACCATATTAAATGGTTTGGTTTCATAAAAAATTTGGGTCTGTTTGGTTTTCTGTTTTCTGCCTGGTCCTAGACTCGCCTAATCACTTTAAAAAGTCATGTGTATCTTTCAATCTTGATCGTTAAAAAATAATCTATGTAAATCCAGACAATGGTGCATCAAAAGCGAACTTGAAGAAAGACAGACCAATGCCCAAAAACAGACTAGTTGCCTAATACCCACATGAATAGAACCATCATATAATTTTCTGAATAGATCCTGCCACTGTAGGATATAATCATCAATACACACATTTGAAATTTCAATTGTACTGCAACTCATGTCAGATTCATGAGGCTATTATCTGATCACATCCACAAGGTGCCAGGCTTCTAGACTGAGTTTATACTAGTTTATTTTTACTAGAAATTAATTAAATAATTAAAATTGAAAATGGAAAGTAAAACAACACACAAGTATGTAAATATATACCTTCCACACTGCATCTCTTTTCGCACTACCAACTACAGATGGATGATGTGAGCAAAGTATTATTCTGACAAATGACTCTGGAGCTTGTTTCAGAGCTGCGGGTGATATAATTAACAGAGCCTTTACCAACACCTCAACAGAAGGAATGAATGGAACTTGAGGGTCCAAAGAAATATCATTATCACTGCAAATTCAAATATAAGAATTTAAGAGCAGAACGACAAAGATTGACATTTGACAAGGAAAAGTACAATTGAGATAAGCTGCAAGGTTGTAGGACAAGGTTTGTGACCCTACATAATAGTTAGAGTGAGGAATGGCATGAAAAAGTACACTTAATAACAGAAAATTGAATTTCCGAAACATATAGTTAGCTTCTCAGAATAAATTCTACAAGATAGGCACAACCAATATTTGCTACATAATTGTGGAAGAAGTTGCTCCAACCACATTAGACAAGTGTTTTTCCAGAAGTAAAACCAAAGATACTAACCAATGTTACCAACTTTATAAAACTGCATTTTTCACTCAAGTAATTAAATTATTAATAATTTAGAAAAGCAGCAAAATCCTAAAGGGGAACTTGAACAGGAACTTTCCAGATACTTTCTGGCCTCTGGATTGGAGAAACACTTAGCCTTTTGTAGGTCCAAATCTAATAACAAAATATGCAACTTCTACTAATAGGAAGAGGTAACTATCTAAAATAAGCACATCTAAGTCCAGCTGACTAATACAAATTCAATTATCAAATTTGCAGATCGGTGTACAATAAGCTATATACCTTATTTTTAAAGCTAATAGTTTCTCTCCAATCAAAGTAATGTACTTGGAAAATTCCAAGAATAGATCTTCAGATAACTGTGGAGCAGATGCGATAATCTTCCTAGCAACATTACAAGCTGTTCTGCGAATATCCCACCTCGGATGGCATATAAAAAAGATCATCAACTGCACAAAGTTAACAATAACTGAGTCAATTAACATGCTAATATAGAAATCTGATAAAATGCAAAAGTGGTTTTACCTGTAACAACAATCTGACCGAGAAGTTGGATAATGTACTGCAGAATGAAGATAAATCATAATCAAGCATACAACACATAAAACAGAAAAACTAGGATCATCTTTTAGAATTATAATGGAATTTACCGCTGTAAATGTTCCGAAAGAAGCACCTCAAGAAGATCAACACATGCCATGCTATCCTCTAAAGATAGCTTTGAAGCCTGCAGAGCACCTTTTCAGATATATAGAATAAAATCTGGGTAATGTTAATAACACAATTTTTAGTTGAGTAATCACCATGGAAATTGGCACAACCGAGGGTTCATTTTGTGATATCAGAGCCCAAATCTTTTCCTTTACCAATGTGTCCTCTAGGAAGTAAAACACAATTTGAACAAATAAAAAATTTTGGCAAAATAAAATATATATACATATATATATATAAGGACTAAGCTACTGCTCCAAATTAAGGATATAAAGATTTTGATTAATACAAACCAGCTTTAATATCAACAGCAGCTATCTTTGCAACTAATAACAATGCATACATGCCATCTAAACGTTGCACTGCCTTCGTAAAGCCAGTTTTAACGAGTTGGACAAGAGGGCCAAACAATGGTAACATCTGAAAAATATTTAGTTGAAACATAAGGGACTGAAATTCAAATAGTACACATGAAATAAATTGACAAGTATAATCAATCAAAATAAAAGGTTACCTTTATGACAGCATCTTCATTTTTGCATATAGTATGCAGACTGCGCAGAAAACCCTTTCTTAAAGTTTCCTTCTCTTTGAGGCCAGAAACTAAAAAAGAAACCAAACTCTCTTGAATGATATCTGTAGATTTAACTGCCCAAGAAGCTATAGCCGACAAAATCACAATTTTAACCTCCTCATTTCCTGCCAATTAAGTGTAGAGCATGAATCAGCACCAAAAAACAAAAATGATATATTTATAAAGAATTGTTCTCTAGGGATATTGTCAAGTAAAAAAGTTCTTTCAAAATAAAAGAAACATCATAAAATTTTGGTTTAATACATCATCTGGTCCCTGAACTTTTTTGAAATTTTCAATTAGATCCCTAAACTAAAAATTTGTAATTAGGTCCTTTGTATTTTTATATTTTTGTAATTTAGTCCCTGTAGTTAGAAATCCATTTACAATATGTGAAATCTCACAAAATATTCTTAATATCTGCATACTTGGACAATCAAATTAGATTATTATTCAATGTTATCATCCATATGCACCAAAAATATTTTGTGAAATTTCATGGATTTTAAACAAATTTCTAACCTCGGACCAAATTACGAAGAAAAAAAAAGATAAGGGACCTAATTACATTTTAAAAAGACAAAAAAAAATGAATTAATTTTTATCAAATGTTAAAAATTGTAGCTTAAAAAATCTTAGTGTAAAAGCCTTTTTTCCAAAGTTTATCCAAACACACCATAAATACCAAAAAGTCCAGAGAAGAAGAGCTGGTTGAATATTATAAATAATAATCAGTGACAGTCAGCCCACTTTTTCTCCTAATTTATCTGTAGGTCTAATCAGAGAAGGCATTTATTTCTGCATTGTCATGTGAGGTTAATTTCTAACATTATAACTTGTTTGGGCCCCCTGGTGAACACTGAGGGTGTCCTTTCAGTCTTTTGCCTTAAAGAAGTTCTTGTGGTACATTTTATAGGTTTTCAATGCCAAGGTTTTGTGGCAATGTGCAGCTTTTGCAGACATCTGGTATACCTAGTGAATGAACACTCATTTTTCGACAATACCCCTACTGCCCTAGGATTTGTTATTGGATAAGATCATTTTTTAATTTCCTATGTGATAAAAGCACAGTTGCTTTAAGGGGACTTCCATTACTGATGTGTAAGACATTAAACAGCTCTTCAAATTTTTTTGCCTCTTTCCCTTATTATTTTCCCTTCATTTGTCTGCTTACTGTTCTGATCCCTTTCCCCAATATGTAATTTCACTTTTTTCTCTCTAATAATAGTTTATTCAATCATTGAATTAAAAAAGTAAAAGATTAATTAAGTTAAGAAACATATATATATATATATATATAAAAGATTCACAACTAAAAGGAAAATTAGAGCTTGTGCTTACCATCATCCTTATAGCATGATAGAAGAAAATCACATATTGTGCGAGACAGACTGATGAGGTACTTCCCATCTGGCGCATTGGACAATTCTTGTATCACATTCACCATTCCAACTCTCTGGTATGGAAAAGCCAGTCTTCCTTCTGAGCCTATTCAGAATGAAACTTGTGTGGTCAAAAGATATTACAAAAGCACCATTAACACTGTCCAATCAAAAATCAAGATAACCCACATCTCCAGATGGTTTAGTGGGCATCATAACAAGCCAATACCACAAGCATAGGGAGATTTCATACCTTTAATAACAGATTTGATAGCACTGAACATTGTGTCTAATGCATCTGGATTGCTAGACTTTTGGCTCAGACTCCGGACTATAGCTAATGCTCCATCCCTTCTCCCTTCATCAGCATGTCGAGCCTGTGCTAATACTACAGAAAGAATTTCGGCAGCATACTTGCTCATATCAAGTTTAACAGACTTCAAAAGAATCCCAACAGACTCCGAGACAATCTCCGGGTTGCGTTTTAACATTTTAACAGAAGATGGTATCACAATATTTTGAAAATCTTCATGTGACATTTGCAAATAAAGTGGATGAAATGCTTCAATGAGACTTTTTCCTGGCTTTTCTTTTGCACTCAGTATTGCATTGACATATAGATCAAGAAATGCTGGCTGTACGGAGCAAAGAATTGCATCAAACCCTATGAGGTTAAAATCAACCCAATGTACATAAACCAGAAAATTCACGTACACTCACTCACCTTGTATTCCGCAAATAAAGACGGAGATCGACTTGAGAAATCCAGCAACAACAATAATAACTCTGGATTATCCTTGAAAGGAATTCTGCCATTTCTCAGCTCTTCCATGTAAACTTTATAAATATCCGGTGACTGAAAACAAGCATAAACATCTAAATTACTATTTAGGCCCTGTTTGGGAAAAAAAACAATTTCGATAAATTAAGCTTCTACCATAACTTAAAATGCTTTTTGAGAAGCTAAGTGAGATAACTTCTACAAATAAGCTTATGCATAAAAACTTATTTCATTTTATCTTCTTACTTTTTTGAGTTTTTTCTCTTATAAATACTTATTGAGAAGTTTATACAATATAATTTTTTATACACATTGTAATTGAAAAGGGGGGAGGTCAAAACTCCAAAACATAAAATTGAGGGATCAACACACAGTATGACGATTGAGCTGAACCTGAGAAAACAAGCGGAAAAACTTTTTCCTGCAAGCCCTTCGCTCCCGAAAAGACCTTGGCAAAACCAAACTAAGCAAAGAAGCTTGCGCCGCAGCCACTCTACACAACGCATTCTTCGAAACCGCGGCGAACTGGCTCTTGCTCAGAAGTAGACACGACCAGCTGAGAAGTCTATAGCCCCCAACATGAGATTGAAACTTTGATTGCTTTTCCATATTCTGAACAAGAGCTCCTGCAAAAGTCTTCATGAACACCGTTCTACTTAAGGATTTCACAATCACGTCATCAACCGCTTTCCTCGATCTAAGATCATCGTAAATCGGTACCGTTCTGAATATTACATCGGTCAATAAAGAAGCTAGTTCCGTAGACATTTCTGCAAACACCAAAACGATTAGGTTGAAGAACAAATCGCGCACTCAGACCACGCATGTCGACAACGTGAAAAATTAATCACTCCGAAGTGGAAATGGAAATGGAAATAGAAATGGAAATGGCTTATTAATGTGATAGCGTGATAGCTTCCTCGCTGACCTGAAGTGCAGGAATTCAAGAACGCAGGGATTTCTCGATGGAATATGCGAAAACGTTGTTTAGTGGAGGAAGTGGAAACCAATTCGGAGAGCGAAACCAGAGATTGCAATGATTCCGTCATTGTGAAAAAATTGGAAGATCAAAATGAGCTCCAAATCTGATTATGATTGTCAAAACGTTTCCTCTGCCACACTCACTCTCAAGCAGACACTGTTTCACTTCTCACTACTGAGATTGGCTAGGGTTTTGGCTACTGCTATACTTCCTATCTGTCGTGTTTGGTTCGGACTTTCGTTGAAACAGAGCTTTTTTTTTCTTTTTTTTATTATTCTGTGACACTTTTTTTTAACATACAACTGATTAATCAAGTATACATCAGGAGTAGGATGGTGTGCCCAAGTTGTTTAACATGGGCTTTGGCTTTTTGGTTCGTTTTACTTAATGGGCCTCAAAAGTCATACAAACTAATCCAAGTGTTTAAAAAAAAATTGATCATTGAGAAAATAAATTAAATAAAATACAAGACAAACTAAAGTTTAATAAAAGTTACATTCATGATGAAAGGAATAAAACTTAACTGTGTAGAACAAGTCTTTCATGTTATAAAAAATCTGAACAAGAAAAATCTCGTTTAACCAATTAATTTAGCACATTGATTTTCCTCTTTTTAAGATGTAATAAAATAAAATATTGATAAGATTATTTACCAATGGATTTGATTCTACTAATGAAAGTTCCCTCAAAAGAATAATTTTGTTGAATTAAATTATCTTTCAAATCCGTACCAATCGATAACAATTCAATGTTGGTTAATTTTTGTATTGTCACCTTAAGGAAACATCTGACCTTTCTCAACTTCTTAAAATAAATTCTAAAAAACAGTTTTTATTTATTTTTTTATCTTTTAATTTTAAAATTATATTTTCAGTTATTATTTTAACTTTGTGTTTTTAATTCAAACAAAATTTGAGCTATTTTCCAATTATTTCACCTTTAGTTGACTTGTCCAAAGCAGGTGTCGAAACCTTGAGAAAGGTCCATTCCTCGACCGGTGCTGCCAGATAAATTCATCGTAGCATAATATTACACACATATGATATCATTTTGGATCTTCGTTTTCTCACACTTACAAACTTGTATTGGCTAACAATAATACAACGTTCACTATTTTTATTAGAGCAACTCTAATGAAGTCCCACTTTATTATTATTGGAGGACTCTGATATGACAACATGAATTGCTTAAAGAAGAAAGAGAATTGTTTTCTGAAGCAACCGTTTCTTATTGAACATATTTGGAAATGTTTTGAAAACAATAATGATAAAAATTAATTTCGTATAATGTTTATATATTTATTATTGATTTATTTTATTTTTAATATCTACTTATTGTGTATTTTTTATCGTAATTTATTTTCTTTCATTGTAGTACAATTATTTTTTTTAATAAAAAATTTAAATTTGATTCATAAATGATTAGAAGAAAAAAAATTTCTAAAAGTTGAATTTCTTAAAAAATTTTACCATTGAAGTAAATTTGTGTTTGAGTTACTTAATGCTGACATGACACACTAAGAACCAAATTTTTCATTTTTCAATGCATGAAACAACTTAAATGAGTTGTTTCCATTAAAGATATCTTATATATTGTTGACATGTAATGATGTATTCATACATTTGTTCTTCGTTGCCTTCTATAAAAAAAATTAAAATATTTTTTTATTTTTTATTATTCTTTTAACTTTGATTTTAAAACTTTTATATTTTAATTATTTTATAATTATTTTTTCATTATGAATTTTAATTCCATGGTATACTTGTCAAAACTGGTGATTGATTACAAAAATTTTCATTCTTTTCTCTCTTCATGTTTTTTCTATTTTTTAACTTTCCCATTTTCTCTTCATGTATTCTTTTCATTTATCTTTTTTTTTTTCTCTATAGTATTTTCTCTCCCATCTTTTCACATGTCCTTGATACTCTTTTTGTTCATTATTTATCTTTATTTGTTTTTTATCATCTCACATAATAGGAGGAGATAGACACAGATATAAAATAAAAATTCATATGCATATATTAAGTATCATATTTCATAAAAAAAAATATTTGTTTTAAAATATCAATTATCTTAATAAATTATCAAAATTTTATTAAAATTATATTTAAAATTTAAAATGAAGGCAAATTCAACTTTCTTTTCAAATAGACAAAATTATAAATATTAATCATCAATTTTAAATGTCACGAGAAGTTAATAATTTTAGTATTTACATTAATCACAATTTTTTATAAAAATATTACATTAAATATATTCTAAAAATCCATTAAATTAAATAAACTATGTTACTCATCAAATAATAATGATCAAAAGTATTTATTAAAAAAAATATTTTTATATAATCGAAAACAAGGAGGAGGAGTGACATTACTGTCACTCTAAAATCAAATTTGACATAACTAGTTGAATTTAATATTAAGTTGGATGCGTAAAATTTATTTAATGACATGTTTGAAATCGTACACTTAATATTAAAAATACATTTAGATCCCACAAATAATGTCAAAATGAAAAAATAAAGACAACACAAAAAAATAGAATATTAAGTGATTAAATAGAAAAAATATTTGTTAGTAATTTCAAACTTCAAATTGTTGATCTGTTATTTAGTATTACCGTTATTTAGAGAATATTAATAAATAATTTTTAATTATCAAATTATTTATAATTAAATTAATATTAAAAAAAAGATAATTAAGTATCGTAAATGTAAATTATCTGTACTCTTTAGGATAGTACTAAATGATGATAAAAATGAAATATTAATAAAGAAGAATATTATTAATACATAAGAGATATTAAAATATTTTTAAAAAAGAATTAAAAATTATTAGTAGAGAAATAGGAATTTTGCAATGAAATGCACAAACACATTATTAGTAGAGAAACTGTAAACCACATTGGAAATGAAAACCAAAGATTGTAATCATTTGGTTGTTTTGTGAAAAAACTTAAAAGATCCAAATGAGAGCATCTGCAATGGGGGTTGCTTATAAACAACCCCATTGGAGATGCTTTGAGCTAAGAATTTGATTATTTGTTATGCAAAAAAATAGTTATAGATACTATAAGAACACGAATAACTAATTAAAACTTATAATTTTGAGGAAGAAAGAGTCTAAAGTTCTCATTGATAAGAGGGAGAAGAATATAGAGAGTTTACAAGTTTTTCTTTTATAGAATTCTAACAACAACTTCTTATTTATAGGATTCTCTAATACTTACTAACTTCTAAAATAACAACTTAACACCCTTAACTAACTACTGCTGTTAGCATCTTATTCAATTATTTCATAACAATGTTCTTCCCTTAAAAGTATCCTTGTCCTCGAGGATGAAATAATGGAAACTTCTTCAAATCATAATAAAATTTTCATGTGCTTCCACTTAACAAGTATCTTAGTCACTTGAATACCATTTCTTTTTGCTGTCATCCAATGCATTATAATTTCATGCTCCTTTTCAACAAAAGCATTATCACCTTTGTATGGAAGTTTATTGGAAGTTACTGCATTTTTTACATGTTTTTTAAGTTGTGAAATATGGAAAACATTATGCCCTTTGGACTGAGCTAGAAGTTCAATTTCACAATCCAGAATTTTGTAGGGACCAAAGAACTTAGGACTGATTTTTATTTTCCTTTGGCCCACTGAAATCTGTTTATAGGGATGTAGTAGTTTGACATAAACTTTTTCATCCTTCCTTTAGCTCTCCTTAAATGGAATTAAGTAACTTTATTTGTTCTTCATCGTCTTCTATAAAAAAAATATTTAAAATATTATTTGTTTTTTATAATTTAATTTTAATTTTTTATTATTCTTTTAACTTTGATTTTAAAATTTTCATATTTTAATTATTTTATAATTATTTTTTCATTATGATTTTTAATTCGATCGTATACTTGTCCAAATTAGCGGTTGATCACGAAATTTTTTATTGTTTTCTCTCTTCATATTTTTTTTCTATTTTTTAACTTTCCGATTTTCTCTTTATATGTTCTTTATTTCTTTATAGTATTTTGGTTAAATACCTCTTTTGGTCCCTTACAATGTTTTTTTGTTTCAATTTAGTCCTACTTTAATTTTTTTATCTCAATTTGGTCCCCAATAACTTAAATTAGTGCACTTTGGGACTTTCGTTCAAATGATTTAAACAGAGTTAACTGTTGGCCACGTGACATCTACGTGGATGCCACGTGGATGTGCACGTGGACACCAAAATTCCGGAAAAAACCTGAAACCTGAACGGCCCATTCTGAAACCAGAACGGCCCGTTCTGAAACCAGAACGGCCCGTGCTGCTTCTAGAACGGGTCGTTCCGCTTTTAGAACGTTCAGAACGGTCCGTTACAGAACGCCATGCTTTTTATTATATTTTTTATATTATATCTATATTAATAAATATATAATAAATAAAAAATACAATAAATTAATATTCATTTATGAATAAAACTAAAAAAAATCAAATAAGATAAGACCTTCCAAAATATTTTTTTTATTTGAATTTATCCAATTCAAAATGTTGACTAAAATGCCGCAATGTATTTCAAAAATTGAAAATAAAATTCAGGGTTTAGGGGTACCTCCTCAATAACAGGTTGTTATTGTTGAGGTACATCGTCAATGACTTCAAGGAAAAACACTGTTTCGTTTTATCCTTGACTGTATAGTGTCAATTTGGTAGTAAGTGGTTCACTCCAGTTTGACTAACAATGAAATAAAATTTGTTATCATTGTCCTTAGTGATACACTACATCACCGTTAATGATATACTGTATAGCCCAAATGTTTAGCAATTGAAGTTATTAATCCTCATTAACAATATTACCAAATCTAGTGTTTGAAATGCTTTGTATTTTAATTTTTTTGCGCACGAAATTCTGGACCAGAACGGCCCGTTCTGGTTACACTATTGGTGTGTTAATTTTGGACCTGGAATGGTCCGTTCCAGGTGCAAATTTTACATACCAATAGTGTAACCAGAACGGGCCGTTCTGGTTCCAGGTGTATTCAAGTATTTTTGGATCCCCTACGTGGCATCCACCTGACATCCACGTGGCTACCAGTTAACTCCGTTTAAATCATTTAGACAAAAGTCCCAAATTGGAACGATTTAAATTATTGGGAACCAAATTGAGACCTAAAATTAAAGTGGGACTAAATTGAAACAAAAAAATATTGTAAGGGACCAAAAGAGAGGTATTTAACCTAATATTTTTTCTCCCGTCTTTTCACATGTTTGCGATACTCTTTATTTTTTATTTATCTTTATATTTGTTCTTTATCATCTCACACAATAGGGGAGCCAGACACAGATATCACGGAAAATTATTTATAAAAATAAAAATTCATATGCATATATTAAGTATCATATTTTATAAAAAATATTTTATGTTTCAAAATATCATTTATCTTAATAATTTATCAAAATTTTCATTAAAATTATATTTAAAATTTAAAATGTAAGCAAACTCAACTTTTTTTTCAAAGAGCAAAAATTATACATATTAATCATCAATTTCAAATGCCATGAGAAGTTTAATAATTTTAGTATTTACATTAATCATAATTTGTTATGAAAATATTACATTAATTATATTTTAAAAATCCATTAAATTAAATGAACTATGTTACTCGTCAAATAATATTTTTATATAATTGAAAACAAAAAAGAGGAGAAGGACTGGAAACCACATTGGAAATGAAAACCAAAGATTGTAATCATTTGGATGTCGTTGTGGAAAAATTTAGAAGATCCAAATGAGCTTTGATTATCACTGCCAAAACGTATCTTCTAATAATAGTGACTAAGTTTTGGGTATAGCTATAACTTGTGTTTAATTCAAACTTTTATTGAAATGAAAAAATAAATCAACTACAATATTTTTTTCTTCTATTTTTAAAATTATTTCATGGCATATTTTTATATCTCAATTCACAATTATACACTACGACTTAAGAGGAGCATAGTGTATATTCGAAAGTTGATTGCATGGGTTTTTGAGTCTTCATGTCTATGTAATAATTTTCTTTAAATGTACCTAAATGGTCGTGAGTGATAATTGATATGTGTCACTCTAACATATTCTTGAAACAAACTAATACACTAGTAGAATGTTTGGAAATGATTTGAGAATGCAATTTTTCATTCATTAAAACAAAAGATGAAAACAATAAATAAAAACTTTAATGAATACGTGTTTTTTCTTATCAAATATGTTCCAAGATTTCAAACCCGTTTTAGGATAGATCTGATAAATACTAAGATATAACACAAATGGAACATCGCATAACAAATTTTTAACTTATTGCACAACCGGTTATTTTATACATTATTTGACAAATAATAAATTACATAAACAAAATAATATTAAATAATAATAATAATAATAATAATAATAATAATAATAATAATAATAATAATAATAATGGTGTTAGAGACATGGTTGTGGAGAGTGATGATGATAGTAGTCAATGATACTAGTGGCAACGGGTGAAGTGGTGATGATTAGAGATAACAAGTACATTTGTATCTATTTAAAATTTATATATATTTTTTATAATTTACTTAAAATTTATGTAATATTTTATTCTATTTTTAATTTATGTCAAGTAAATTTTAATTAATGTAATTTTATAATTATTTTATGTTAATTTTTTTTTTATATTTTTTATCAAAATATAATATTTAATTAATTTTTGGATAGGTATAAGACAAATACGATATACTACTATACTCAATACCCGATTGACATGAGAATAGGACACAAATTTCATATCCGTCGGATATGAAAACGAGAATGGATATAGAGTACAGGAACGAGAACATGAATAAATGTAGAGAAATCTGTATTCATTCTGCCCCATTACCATTCTTAGTGACAGTGGTCGGTGACATTGGTATAACAAACAACAATAGTAATAGGCGACGACAATGATGGTAATGGTAATAAGGGACAGAGCAATAATGGTGGTACAACAATAACGATGATTGTGACACTTTTTTTTATCTCTTTAGTATTTTGTAATTGGGTCAAAATTAAAATTGTTTGATGATTTATAGAATAACAAAAAAATAAAGGTTTTGTCATGTCATTTTTTTTATCTAATTAATTAGGGTTTAATGTGGTACAAATATATTTTTCATCTTCAATATCAATTTTTAACAAATCAAGCATGCCTCAACATTACATTTCTTAATAAAATGGTAATAGTTTAACTAAAAGAATTTTACTCTTGGGTGTGAATAGTTACAAACCCTCTAATATTAAATTCAAATTTTCATGAATTAAAAGGAAATATATAAACACTAACAACATTAATAAAATGGTGATTCTGTTGGTTGATTGATGAATTAGCTTTCTTGTGTTTCATTATAAAAAAATGTACATGAAATAAAAATGTTATTACCTATTTTTTTTTTAGTATAAACTTGTGATCATCCTATAATATAATATTGTGTATGAAATAAACTATGTCAAAAAGAGAATATTCATGATATTTATATTTATGACTTTTTTTTAATAAAAATTAGTTACTATTTTTTTTCATAATAAATACTATGTAATTTGTAACGATGCCATGATTAAATAGAAAAAAAATCGATTTCTTTGCCTATAAAAATTATTTAAGTATTTTTCATTAAAATTGTTCTAAGTGATCAACATATACTACGTTAAAAGATGAATGAGAAAACGTGCAAGTTAAACCAACGCAATTAAACACACCAGCACTCTTTCCAACTCCCTAATGACCCAAGTCTTTTTCTTTGCACCCTACAATGGTTCCAAGGAAAGGCTACCAACCAATCAGGAACCAGTGCCAACTAATAATATCCATTACTCTACATGCATATTTGTGTTTTTATCACAAAACACCGACATCTGATTATAGACAAATACGATGCTTATTTCTTGCTGATAAAAAAAAAAAAACACGATGCTTTCTTTCCCGTCCTTAGAGCAATATTCATATAAAAAAAAATGCTCTTTTATAAAATAAAGCTACACGATTATTATTATTATTTTAATTTTAAAAAGTATTTTTAAGATATGTATGTATAGAAAATGAAAAAAAAATATTATCTTCTCATGTAAGTTGTTGGAATATCTATTTAACGAAGAATGATAATTTCTTATTGGATTTTTAACTTGTGAAAATCTATTGACAATTGTGATTAATTTATCATCAATAAAACTGAGAATATTAGTGATAAAAAATAATAAACAATTTATTCAAAATTTTAAAGTTGATAGAAAAAATAAATTTAAACTCGTAAAACATAATTTTTATTAATTAAATATTATTTTAACATCAATAAAAATCAATCTAAAAACACTAGGTTGAACCCAACTCCTAGAACATATATAATCAATTTTGTTTTTATTCATTAAATTATAATAATAACATTAAAGCTGACCTAAAGTTATGAACTTATTATTTCAAATCTCTAACTAGACCGCCTTTAATGATTACATGATCAATTATTTGATATCGAATAATGAAACAATTATAATATAGGGCTTTGACTGTTGTCTAATCTATGATTTGTCATTTAAGCATTTAAATTTGGGTTTTATTATATTGCAGCGATTTCAAACCTTGTTCTGTCATGGCGCTATGTTTCAGCTAGTTCCTTGTACGACATTGGCACTACCACTACGATTTATTGTTGTTGTGGTCCATTTGTTTGTGTGTTGCAGTTTGCTACGAGTATTTCGCTGATGTCACTTTTGCCACCGGTTCTTATGTTCTGCTTCATATAATTATCTACACATGTATGCTTGTTAATTTTAACTAGTTCCATGGGATACATTTTAGTGAATGCTCGGTATTCTCATATGGTTAAGGAAATAAAACTTGGAAATTTTATTTTTAAAAGCATATTAATTGTATCAAAATCGCATAAACCGTTCAAAATTCATTTTTAAGTTATTTAAATTTTTTAATAAGATATACTAAATCTTTCTTAATCAATCCCCTCAGAATACTCGATGTCAAACCGTTGTCATAATTATGTAGGAGGACGACCACAACTATAACAATTATAATGTTTTATATTTGAAAGTATTGTTTTTGTCGTTTAATAATAACTTGGGGCACTTCTACATAGTTTGCCCTATGGCCTAATCCTTGTTTGAGCACAAGGCCATTAATTGCCAACCTGCACTTAGGTGGATTAGTCTTCTAATATATCTATGGTGAGATACAAGGCCCGTGACTCACATGGACTGTTATTTATTGACCCCTTTAAGATCCATATACAGGTTAACTGGGTTGGCAAAATTGGGAACAAGAGAGACAGAGTATTGAAGAGGATTGAATGTGGTAGATTACAGTTTTACTCCATTTTTAACTCGTGAAAGTTTACATGATATGCAAATCATAAGTACCATTCCCCCCTCCTCTTTCTTATACATATCTTTAATGGCAACTATGCACTTTGACCCGTTATACACACACACATACTACCAATAAAATTAATTGACATCCTTTTTCAAATAGTTGGTAAACAAAAACTTAGGTAAAAGGCAATAAATAAAAAATATTATATGAATTTTGAAGTGTTACGGTGTGAAAGACTTCCTCTAAACCTAGTTCAAGTTTAAAATATTTAAAGAGCGTAAATTACCTCCTCTTAATCTTAAGAGAAAGTTATACATTTGCCTTTTGGTGTATTAAAATCTTGAATTCATTAAATGTATTTTCTAAAAAATTCCAGCATGGCTCTTTCTAATTATAGTTATTATAAATATTTATAGTTCTCAAGGTCTAACCATTAAGATTTTGTCTTGATTAAACCGGTAGTTAACTAACACAATGATTTACATATGCTTGATTGAAATAATTTACTCTCAACATTTGATTAGATGTGCTTGAAATTCTCGGTGAATGTTTATCCCAATGAAGAGTATCTTAGATCTAAATATTCTAGGGTCGACCAAAGTGTTTTGAAGCTTAGCAAAAGCCTATCCTAAAGAATTAAGACCTGCAAATCACCCTTTTTATCTCATTCTTTGTTGGTAATTAATTATAAGAAAACGATGAAAATTCAAAGTTAGAAAAAGCACGTCTAGCTGTAAGCCGGCCATGATGCATTAAACGCACATGAAGTGTGGTACATAGAATTGAATTCGAAATAGTATTGATTGGCCTCTCTTAATTATGGGCGTTATCTCCATCTGCTTGTGGTAGCAGAAGCTATTTAATTCGGCACATCAAATATCATACAGTGACGAGTTCTATATAAAGGTCCTCCAACTCATTACTTGTTCATAGGCAGATATATATCTAGTGAGGGTTACATATTTACCTTAGTAGACACTAAGATGGACGAAAAGAAGCAAAGGGTTTTTGATTGTTGCATATTTGCATGTTTGGTTATCTTTGTTGTTGTTGTTCCAGAAGCTGAGGGTCGAGCATTTTTTGTTTTTGGTGATTCGCTAGTTGACAATGGCAACAATAACTACCTACTCACCACTGCTCGTGCCGACTCGTATCCTTATGGAATTGACTATCCCACTCACAGAGCCACTGGTCGTTTCTCCAATGGCCTCAATATTCCAGACATTATCAGTTGGGTCCTCAATTAATTAATTCTTTGTTTCAGTAGCTTTCAACTCCATAATCTTTTAATATATATGAATATACTCTTAATGTGATTTATCCTAAGCTACATTTATTGTTCGTTATGATACAACATACTTATGCGTCAATAATGTGGTGCATGTAGGTGAGCGAATTGGCTCGGAACCCACATTGCCATATTTGAGTCCTGAGCTAAATGGAGAGAGGCTACTCGTTGGTGCCAATTTTGCTTCTGCTGGGATAGGAATTCTCAATGACACTGGAATTCAGTTTGTAAGCCACCATTTTTTTTACCCTAGTTATGAATGGTTACTTTTCCTAATTTAACCCCTGAAAGTTTTATTTATCTATTTATTTTTGTTTAATTTGGCTATACATTTTTATTTTAAACATATGATTTTTTTTCCCAATAAACCCTTGGTTAGAAGAAAATAACAAGAAATAGAATGTTTAGCAACTTTAAAACTCATCAACTGTAAGTTATTAGGAGTTGAAAAATCAAAACCTTACAAACTAATATATATTAAATTAATTTTTTTATAAGTTAAAATTAGATTAAGATAAGTTTGCATAAAGTTTTCATAAAATAGGAGAAAAAAATAAGAAGAAAAAATAAAATATTTTTTTTTCAAAAGTTGAAGTTAAATAAGTTACATAACTTCTTTCATCTTTACAAAAAAAAATATAAATCCTACCATATTAGTTTATCTAAAATATGTTTTTTAATTTATATATAAATTAGTTTTAACTTATGGAGTAATTTATTACTTTTTTTTATATTAAAACATTTATGGATAAATTTAATTATTCAAACAAATATTAGTTAAAATTAACTTTCAAGAAATTAAAGGAGAGAGACTTTACAAATATTATTTGATATATAAAGTAATTTTAACTTATAATTTTTTTTTTATGTATAAGAATTATAGTGACACCAATAAGATTTGAGAGATTTTGTAATACTATTTCAATCTCTTTATAATTAGGCTAACTTTAATAGTTTAAACTTTTTTATTTTAGAATTAAACATATTTTTAATATTTAAATTTTTGTTCTTAATTTCTGAACAATTTTTTGTTATTTATAATTTTTAAACTTTTGTCAATATTCACTTTTAGTTCTTGAACATTTTAGCAATTCAGTCCCTAGCATAAAAAAATTTCAGGAACTATAAAATTTGTTAAGTAACTAAAAGAATTAACAATAATTTAGAGACTAAAAATATAGTTAATTTTTTTAATTTTATTATCTTATATATATTATTCTCTTATAAATACTGATTAAGAAGTTTTTTGAAGCATGTTCGTGATATATCTTAAACTTTCCTATTTAATTAAGAGCAGGACCAACAATGAATCCTTTAAGCTGTTTGATAGATACTAGCAGCGGTCTAGTATTGAATGATAGCATTAAAATGCTATATATGTCCACCTTTGCAGATAAACATAATCCGAATCAGCAGACAATTACAGTACTTTGAGCAGTATCAACAAAGGGTGAGTGCACTAATTGGAGTAGAGCAGACTCAACGACTGATCAACCAAGCACTGGTCCTCATAACCTTAGGTGGCAATGATTTTGTTAACAACTACTACCTGGTGCCATTCTCTGCAAGATCACGCCAATTTGCACTACCAGACTATGTTGTATACCTTATTTCCGAGTATCGCAAAATTCTTGTGGTATTCATTGCTATCCTTCACTTCTTTTCTCTTGCTGTTATTATAGTACTATCCCTTTTTAATTTGGCTCATTACTTTTTGCTAATGGTACGAACTTTGTCATGCATATCACCAATTAACGATTCAGAAAAGATTAGGGTACAACTTAGGCAAGGAATAATAATTTGAACAATGTATATATAGATTGTGATCAATAAGTCATGTTCACCCATCATTGAACTTCAATTATTTTCTTTTTGTCAACTACATATGCTATTTAATATGCAATAGTCTATATCCAAAAAATGCTGCTTTAAATTTTCCATATTCCTCTTTAATATGAGAGAAAAACTTTACATGGGGATTTTCTTTTTATTTTATTACTAGTATTTTAGTATAAGTATGTAATGCACATGATAAATGTATTTTTAATATTTTTAGTCATTGTTGATTTTTGAGAAAGTAACATTTTCATGTTTTATTTAATCTTTATTCATATAGTTAGGAATGAGTAATGAATGTGTTGTTTTTTTTTATATATTGGATATAGTCATCTTCGAATGAGTACCAACTTCCTTTTTCTACACTTTTTTTTTTGGTAATTATTATTTGAATTTTAGTAAAATGTTTTCAACAGAAATAAATCTCTCCCACCAAACATGCACCTTCATTTATAAGTTTACCAATAATCATTCTTGAGAATATAATTTTTAAAAGTGTAATAATATTCTTTAAAACCAGCGCATCTAATACCTCTGTCAGATAATAGGTTCATGTAGTAAGTGACAGCATTCATTTGTAGTACTAGGCTACTAGCTAGTATAGTAGTAGTAGCCGCGGAGATTCTTGGGTTATTTCTTAAAGAGCATCTGCAATTAAAGTTGCTTATAAGTAATTTCTTGTGTTACATCGTTACTAAATCAGTTCTGCCTCACTTTATGGGTTACTTAAATTTTAGAGAAACAACTCTGCTAAAATTTAAGCAACCCATAAAGTGAGCCAGAGCTGATTTGACAGTGATGTAGTACAGGAGGTTGCTTATAAGCAACCCCTTTAAAGATGCTCTAATACATCTGTCAGATAGAGGACACGTTGATAAATTTTCTCGAAAAAAAAAAGTGCTGGACCAGACTTGGCCAATACACTTTTTCAAAGTTATATAGTAGTAGGTGTTTTACCTAGGTAGTCTTAATAATTTTGAATCTTGAATTTAAAAATGAAACCTCTTATTAATTATTGACATTAATCATAACTCTAGAAATCGCGAACCAATATATATATATATATAGTGGGTGTGTGTGTGAATATGAATTAAATATTTTATGATATGATGTACGCGTGCGAGTGTGAAGCAAGTTGAGTTATGGCGCGACGTGACGGGTTGCTGAAGGCATTGAACATTCATTCTACCGATTTGTAGGCTTCCTTCAGAATGCATGACCCAGATTTTTTTTATTTTTTGTAATGCATGATAAAGTTTACAAACAGTGACCTATTAAGGAACATGTGGGCCAACGAACTATAAATGTAGAATTATTATTAGGAAAAAAGAAATTCTGACACTTTTAGATGTAGTGTAAGCATGATACAGATAGAAAGAGAGAAGAGATGGGTGGTTGATGACGAAAAGAGAGTTATGGAGAGAAATGTTGAGTGTTTCAAAAATAGGGAGGATTAGTCGCCAAGATGTGTTATTTTACGTACGTTGAGTATTAATAGGTGTGCATTGCAGAGGCTTTATGAATTGGGAGCAAGACGAGTTTTGGTGACTGGAACGGGACCTTTAGGTTGCGTGCCTGCAGAGTTAGCACAGCATAGCAGAAACGGGGAGTGTGCAGCGGATCTGCAACGGGCTTCTGACTTGTTCAATCCTCAACTTGTCCAATTGGTTAATCAACTCAACTCTCAAATTGGTTCCAATATCTTTATTTCAGCAAATGCCTTCCAATCCAATATGGATTTCATTAGTAACCCTCAAGCTTACGGTATGTAGTACAATCTCTCTTTTGCTTTTACTCGACTAGATAAGGTTGTACCGTATCTTTTAATTTTATGGTTGCCAAGTAATTAATAACGTGTTCGTACATTCCACTAGTATTTTCAATTTTAAATGAAATTGTATTAGTTACCATTTTGACATTGCATGCAGGCTTTGTGACATCAAAAGTTGCATGCTGTGGACAAGGGCCTTACAATGGGATTGGACTTTGCACTCCGGCGTCTAACCTCTGCCCAAACAGGGATTTATATGCATTTTGGGACCCCTTCCATCCAAGTGAGAGAGCAAACAGATTGATTGTGGAGACGTTCATGATTGGAGACACCAAATACATGAACCCGATGAATCTCAGTACCATTATGCATTTGGATTCAACGACCTAATTGTTATATTTTTCTTATTATATATGCACTAGATCTTGTGTTATATATTGATTGTTTAAGCTATATTGTTACAAATTATTTGAAACACGGGATTTTGTAAGATATTTTTTCTTCTTTAAGCTTTGCTTTGAAGGGAAAAAAACGAAAAACAAAAGTCTATGGCGTGTCAATGAATGTTTGACTTTAGATATTGTAACTTGTGGACCATGTATGGACAGTATTGTTGGGTATTGTTATTTACACACCCCTTTTCTCTAATTTCACACCTCGTGATGCTCTTTTTTAATTTTTGAAAAGATTTTTTTACCTCATGTTTTCCTTTAATTAATTTTCCTATTCCTTCCCCAGTAAAACTTCTTTTTCATCCTTTTCTCCCTCTCACTCGCACTACACAGCAAATCTTTTCACCCATTGACGAAAACTCTTTTCATTATTTATTATGTTAAGGTACAGGTACATAAAGGAACAGGTAGATAAAGGAAATGTGTTTCAGTTTTTGTTTTAAAAAAAAGAAAAAAGTAAGGATGTGAACTTAGATATTTAGAATATGGGAATAACAACCCCCTGTATTGTCTGGGTCAACCATGTGAGATAATTTATGAATAACAACACCCATTTATTCATATTGTATTTTATATATATATATATATATATATATATATATATATATTGTCTACGTGTCTTATAATATTTTATTTTGCTGTATATATCTTGTGTCATGTCCAAATTTATACTACATAGCCATGTTTAGAGTTCATGTAGTTTGTTAAATGTAGGCATATTTTAGGTTTATATGCTTTGGTCTAGTCAACTTCAAGTTCAGGTAAAGCAATCGAACACAGTTACCAGAGTGTCATACAAGTGATCATATCAATACTATATATATATATATATGGAATCAAATCATCACATCCTTAACCCCTGCTCAATACAAATGGGCACAAGTTTGATAATCATATGAGCTTGACTAATTTTGGAGAAAGTGAATATCATATGTGTGTCTAAATGTCAAATTTTATTTTGGGTTAAACCCACTTGAAAAAAAATAGTATATCTTTACTATTTTAATATTTGTTATAAGCTTTAGAATAATAATAACTTTCTTATACTTGATAACCTGTTTGAACCTAAAGTTCTTGCACCTTGGCATACGAGTTTCAAAAGTTAAATTTAGAACGTGTGCGGATAAATAACTTAATTAAATGCTTGTTGAAAAAGTGTTTATCATATAAATATTTATTATGTATATCATATAAACTATGCTCTATGCGTGTTTTTACACGCAAGCCATTCTCTTATTTATCTAAAAAAACATGAATAGCTTAAGTTCATAAGTGAAAAAATAATTTGTCTTATTTTCAAAAGTAGTTAATGGAATTATTGATTAGTAATATGGACGTTACGTTTGTTTTAGTTTTTTAAGAAAAACATCTTAAAGTTTATATATATATATATATATATATATATATATATAATTTTTTTTAAAATTAAATACGTTTTTACTACTTATAAAATAAGTGAATTTTAATTTTAATCTTTATAAAAAATTGTTTTTCATTCTTAAAAAATCTATAAACATTATTTTTCATCCTCATAAAATATTTTTGATCTTATAAAATAAGTAAATTTCGATCTTGGAGTCTCTAAAATATTTTTATTTGATTTTTACCGTTCTAAAATGTAAAATAACCATTTTTATCTCTAAAAATGATTTTAAAATAAATAATTAATATTTATTTTAAAGATCTATAAATAAATTTAGGAATGTTACACACTAATAAAATATCATTAATGTTTATAAATAACACTTGATAAAAATTAATCACTTAACCTTTTAATAAATAAATTAGTAATTATAAATAATTATATAATAATATAGACTAAAACAACATTTCTAAATTTTAGAAATAGAAAATGAACCAAAAAATAATTATAAAAAACACAATCAAATCTTATTTATTTTATAAAGATTAAAATTATATTTAAACCTTTAAAAAATCTTACGCTTTCAAATGTTTTCTAAAAGCTAAAAGTAATATAATTACTTTTCTTTAACTTAAATTAATGATCCTAAATTGTAAGTAATTAAGGTAGATAGTAAAGGCCCAATTACATTTTTCTTTATAGGGCCTTACTTTTTGTATTTTTTTTTTGTTCTTATTATTTCTCAAACTTTTTTTTTAATGTGTTTTTCATTTGAAAAAATTATGTTTAACTCTCATGAAGTCTATTTAAATAACATGACTATCCTTCTGATTTTTAAAATTTTCTATTTCTCTTAAATAATGTAAAAAAGAATTAGTTTATATTCTATCAATTATATACATGTTTATTTTTTTTATTTTTGAATTACATACAATGTTATGTTTTTTTATATAAATTTTATTATTATTTTTTAATTTTGAAAATAATAATTTCTTAGATCATTCCTTGAAAACATTCTTTGAAGTTGGTATATTTTTTAAATTATAACATGCATGATATTTTAAGAGCTAAAATTGAGTAAGGAATTAAATTTTGTTCAATTGTTAACATTTGCATTAATAATTTATTTTCACTCAATGAAACACAAATGTTATTGTTTTATATAAGGAGTTGTATGTGTCACTTAAATAAAAAAAATAAATAAAGAAAGTTATAGTATTCATTTAAAAATTAAAAGAGATGTGTGTCATTTAAAAAGAACTCATGATATGTCAATACAATTTTCCTTTTTTTTTTATCCCACTCCTTATTCAAATAAATTCATCTCTTCCCTGCATCTCTACCTTTCTCCCTTAATTTAAGTGGGCTAAAAAGGGTGTCTCCACTGATGGGAAGTTCTTGTGCTTCGTCAATTTCCACCTTGGTTGCTTGAGGCGTAGAGTGCTGATGATTCCTTGGAGTTCAGTTTCCTAAAGCTCGAGTTGATTTCTTTTGTTTTTATTTTCAGTCTTTATTAGTCTTTGTAACATAAAAAATAAAAATAATATATATAAAAGAAAGCATGTTACAAATATTATCATGAATAGAATTAAAATTGTCTACTTCGTAAGAATGTTTTATTAAAAAACAAATTCTAAAACATTTATATCCATCACAACAATTTAACATTCTTAAAATAAAAATCTGTAAACAATTTAGAAAAATCTCACATGCAGTGAAGCATCCTAAAGAAAGAGTTCTAAAACTAGTGATGCCGAGGGAGGGTAGCTGAGACCGAACACCATCCTACTTATGTGGATTACATGCACATGTCTGCTGAAATTTTCGACCCCACCCATAATCAAATCCTTATTTAGTTCAAACACCTCGCTATTTCTTTATATCTTGTTTAGCTCAAAAGTGCATAACATTGACCGTTTGACGTTTTAGTTCTAAATCAACCAAGATACAAGTGTGACAATAAAGTTTAACAGAAAAACTTCAATGAGTAGTCATCTGGAACGGAATCCTGTCTATACCAAAGAGACCTGTTTATTTCTCGGTTACAGGTTCTTTCTGTGTCATTTTATTCATTTAATCTTCCTCTATATCTGCCCAAATTCGGTTTCTCATATAACTACGTATGGTATTGTAGATATATGTCTAGTCCCACAAACTTTAAATTTAAGATGTCCGGTCTTTAATGTGAAAAAGGTGTGTTGGATATCTCATATTATTTAAGAATAAAATCATGCAAACTTTGAGTTTGAGATGTCCAATGTAAAAGATGTGTGTTGAAAATCTCACATCGTTTTGAAATAATATCGTTATACAAAACTAATACTTGAAATGTCTAATTTTCAGTACAAGAAAATTTGTTAGAGATCCCACATGTTTAAGAATAAGATATCATAATAATGTATATAAATGAAAAAAATCATTACCTTAAAAGTCAATTTTGTAAGATTGAATTAAACTTTTAATTCACTTTTTAAAGATGGTATCAAAGCCTAACCTAACAAAATGTTGTTGATGGACTTATCAAATTACCTACTATCGAACCATATTATAAGATCATTTGTAGATGTTCAGTTTTATAAACTAATTTTATAAGATTGAATTAAACTTTTAATTTATTTTTGAAGGCATTTTATTTATTTAATCTTTCTCTATATCTGTCCATATTCAATTTCCCCTTTAATCAATTTCCCCTTTAATTATGTATGGTATTGTAGACTAAACTGGAAGCAGGGAGACTTTGGTTGAAATTTGATTCTATCAACAAACACTACTTAATTATGGCTATATATTTTTTTACCTATAATTTGACATCCTACAAACTACCAAAAGTCCTTTAGCTCAATTGAACTTGAAGTGATGCCATTTATGTTGCAATATGTTATTATAAAAATATTAATTATTATTATTTATATATATTATTTTGTTGTAATCCTCTAGTCAAATGTATTCACTTACGCTTAATACCTTCTTGTTTGCTGTGTATAAATTCTAAGTGACACTTTTTAAAATAATTTAGGATAAGTGTGACTTAAATTTTAGTGCATGTATAATAATTGTTAACTCCTTTTTCTTTAATAGATTTAAAATAATTCTTATATTATTTTAACTAGCTTAATCTTACAAAATCAATTTATAAAGTGAAATTTGTTCTCTATTGTTGAAAAAAAATAAATTTTTAATTTCAAATCTCTAAGATATTGTTTAGATACAAAAACATATTATTTGTCTTTAGGATATTGTTTTGGAATTAAAAATATTATATTTATTTTATAATTTGTTTCCTCTTTTAAAATTAAAATATCAGTTCAATAAATAAAAATGCTTGAAATAAGAAGAATCTTGTAGAGGGGGTCATAAGGAGGAGGGTTTACCAAGTTTTACCATAAAACTTGTGCGGAGGGTTTTCAAGTTTCGCTAAAAAACTTATACGGAAAGAGTTACTAAGTTTTACCTAAAATCAGTGAGAAATAAGTTTTTAAGTTTCACTTATAAAACTTGAAGAGAGGATTTTCAGATACATATGTAATACATTTTGAAATAATGAACATTTTGTGAACGTAAACATGAGGGACCAAATCCCATTAAATAATTTTTATATGGTTTTTATCTGTTTATGGTTTTGTTTTTAATATATTTTTCATCATTGTTGTGAGGAAAAGAGGAGAAAAAAAATTTGTTCCCAATAAATAAATAAATAAATAAATAAATATATATATATATATATATATATATATATATATATGTATTATAGTAATATCATTAGTCGATGTGCATCCCCGATATACTCTCTTATACCAAAGATTTAATATTTTGAATATAAAATTTGTATGATAGACATATGTGAATCATTTGTTAAATGTGTAATAGAAAGTGAATTCATATATAGGCCCAACATTTGTGAAACTAGGGGTGACAAATAAATTCATTTATCTATCATCTATCAGATTCATCAATAAATAAATCTATCCAATCCATCCATTATAATAAAAATAAATAATGGATTGGATCTAATCTATCAATTTAATTTTATGGATGATTAATGATTCATCCACTATTTTTTTTAAATCTATTGAATTATAATATGAGATATTTATTGAATTAAAATTTTAAAAGACTAATTTAACATAAATTTTTTTTTACAAATTTTAAAAGATTATATAAGAATATAATGACCTATAAAAAAAAGAGAAATAAAATATTTTAAAAATATTTTTTTTAATTTTCAAAATATTATTTATGAATAGATTGAATATTCATTTATAAAAAAAAAATTGTTAATAAATAAATTATATAAATTTTTTACTTTAAATAGATTGAATGGATTGAATTTTTATATAAATTTATAATAAATTTAAATAAATTAATAAATTATTTTTATCCCACCACTATCACTATGATCCATTAGAAAAATTATCCTAACCATCCTTTACCACTCCTATGTGAAACAGCATAAAAATCGAGAGAAAAAGCCACATATAATGGCCCGTCACTCATACTTCTCCCAATATGTCAAGAAGGAGAGGTAAAAATATTTTAAACTGTCTATATAGGTGGCTAGAAAAAAGAAATAACTAATGCTGGGTTTGGAAGTTGAAATCGAGAGAAGGGTTTCTCTGTCTTGATTCGACGGTTTGTTTTAAATCTGGAGAGGTGGTAGAAGAAAATATTTACGAATGTGATTGACAAAGATTAATTAAAATAATCATTTATAATCATTTTCAGTGATGGACTTAGATTGCGATTTTGAAGTTGAAAGTGAGATGAACTAATTAGAAGAATCATTCTATCGTAAATTGATGCTGCCATTCGCAACAAACTAGTTCCAAAACTAGCTAGACAACAAAGTTTGCAGAGAATAACTCCAATATTCGATTTGCCTGAAATAGTTCTCGTTTTAAATATCTCCACACACTTTTGACGTCAAATTATTTTTTTTTGGATCCACCCCTATAATAACTAGCTACTTTCTCATTCTCACATTAAAGGATTTAAATCCCACTCTCCAATTCCATTTCTCACTTTAGGAAAGACTCAAAAAAGTTACACCTCTCTCTTGTTATGTTTACTTGCGGGATGAAATTAGAATAAAGATCCAAGGAAATTTCTTCACATCAAGATAAGTAATTAATATAATTAATGTGATGAAAATAAAAAATGAGTGCCAATTAAAATGTTTGGACTGTTTAAGTATCTATAAATTGATAAATTAAGTAGCTCATGATAATCGTGTGACTATAATTTTAATCAATTTTTACATAATATGTAAGTTTATTGATTTAAAAAAAATAATACAGTAACACTCTCAACTATGGGTTATGGCAATGATTAACGAGTACTATGATGATCTCAAACCACCTATTCATTTCTCACATAAATCAATACTCGTAATAAATCAAAGATGTTGGTTAATTAATTTGTTAACTTCCATCTTTAATAACTTACATGCAATGCAACCAATTTACCGATAGGTTATTCTTGGAAGTTGTATTTACACCCGGGAATGTCATGTGACATAAATCGCACATTCAAGCAACATGTCAAGAAGTCAGAGGTAAAAACATTTAACATAAATGTTTGTTTGTGGTTTTGAAGAAGAAGAACCACTCTCGATAGTATATTTTAAACACTTTCTACATAAGCGGCTAGAAAATAGAAATAACTAATGCTTGGTTTGGATGTTGAAATCGAGAGAAGGGTTCTTCTTATGGTGGCCACTCACCTAGCAATTACTTGATGTACTTGCTTCTTCTTGATTCGGCGGTTTGCTTTAAATGTGAAGAGGAGGTGGTAGAACAAAACATTTATGAATGTGGATGTGGTTTGCAAAGATCAACCTCGCATGCTTTTTTATATATATATATAGCCCTTCCAATTGTTCAATGCAAGCCACGAGTTATCAAACTAATCAACAATCATATACAATCATAACTCTTGCACACACAAACACGAAGCCATGACTAATGTTTTGGTGTTTGGCTATTGTGTAATGATAATAAGCTTGGTTCTAGCTCCAACAAGTTCTGTTTGTGCTCAACCAACAAGGGCTTTCTTCGTTTTTGGCGATTCACTCGTGGACAGTGGCAACAATGATTTCTTGGCAACCACAGCAAGAGCAGACTCTCCTCCCTATGGCATTGACTACCCAACACACAGACCCACTGGACGTTTCTCTAATGGCCTAAACATCCCTGACATTATCAGTATGAGTTTGTCACGTATTGGCAAATAAAATCAACATGTTTTGACTAATGATGTATACTTGTTCACATTCATGCCTATTTGTTTCTACATATCATTTGCATGCATGGCTAGATACAACTAGGCTAGCATTGCCTCGTGTGTATTTATGTATTAAGTTCTACAATTGTCGCTATAATTGCAGGTTTGGAGCTTGGCCTAGAGCCCACACTGCCTTATTTGAGCCCGCTACTAGTTGGAGAGAAGCTCCTAGTTGGAGCCAATTTTGCATCTGCTGGGATTGGAATTCTCAATGATACAGGATTTCAATTTGTAAGCCTAGTTTTAATTTTATTGCAAACCCAGGCTATATGTGTTGATAACATAGTGCAATTTATTGAGAGCATATATTGGTTACTGATGTAAAATCAAAAGTTGATATAGATTATGGTGTATGATTGGTTTGGCAGTTGCACATTATCCATATCCAAAAGCAATTCAAGCTATTCCGAGAGTATCAAGCAAGGTTAAGTGCACACATTGGTGCTGAGGGAGCTCAGAACCTAGTAAACAGAGCACTTGTCCTCATCACTCTAGGGGGCAATGATTTTGTCAACAATTACTACTTGGTGCCCTATTCAGCAAGATCTCGCCAATTTTCTCTCCCAGATTATGTGCGTTATCTCATATCTGAGTACCGCAAAGTTCTCAGGGTATGCTTTATTTTCCCTACCCAATAATTACTATCCTTCAAGTCGTCCGTTTGATAATTAATTATCTCGTATTTGATTAATCTCCATTAATGTTGTGAATATTGCATTTTGTTGAGAAAGCTTAAAAACAGGACATCTTTAAAGCATATATAGAGTATTCTCTAACACACTTTTATAAACACATCTTTTATTATTGGTTAACTTCTGCAACATATAAAACTTTTTCAACGTAATCATCATAAAATTTTAACTGATAAAAAAAATGTATCATCAGTACTCTTTGTATAAATAATGCTGCATTGTATGAATATAGTATTGGAGATTGTATAATGTGAATATGATAATTTTCTAGGAAAATTATAATTCGGTACAACAATATATATTAAAATAAAATTATATTCATAAATTGTTTATGACTTATTAATTGTTTAGGGTTTAATATCTTGAATTTGTATAAATTTGGATAGCTGATATTTGGATAAATTTGTCATCATCGTGTCTTTAATATCTTGAAAATTTTACTAAAAAGTATATTCATAATTAGATTTTAATAAAAGTATACTATTCAAGTTACATAATGATTCGTTTATTATTTAAACAAAATGTATATTAAGAAGTTTAGAGACATTACGGTCAAACTTTAAGACTAAGACAAGAGCACATTATAGATGTCGTATACGATACAATACATCGTCAATTAAAAATCAGCCTTAGTGATTGGTAAGTAACAGGAATGACATGTGGTTCTATTTTTATTGAAGAATTCCATTGTCATGTTTTTGAGAATGTTCGTTGCAGCATGTATAATACTGTGTGTAATAATGCAAAAGACATGCACACGTATGTTTTGGTTGGTGAGGGATGCCAAATTCGTTTCTCGATCACTTTCGAACATCTTATTATTCTGACACATGCATCCAACTACACGCCAATATGTGCATTATCCAACGTAAGTTATTAGCTTAGTTGTCCCTAACACATAGTTGAAAAATGAAAACACATGCAGAAGCTTTATGATTTGGGTGCTCGTAGGGTTCTTGTAAGGACCAATGGGGTGTGTTCCTGCGGAATTAGCCTCGAGAAGCAGAACAGGTGATTGCGACGTGGAACTCCAGAGAGCTGCATCCTTATTCAATCCCCAACTCGTTCAAATGATTAATGGGCTTAATCAAGATATCGGTGCTGACGTTTTCATCGCTGCTAATGCCTATCGCATGCACATGGATTTCGTTTCCAACCCTCGAGCTTATGGTATGAATTATGAAATTAATATGAATCCACCCTTCACCATGCCTATATTAATTATTGTTATTATTATTAAGTTTGGTCCTGCTTTTAATGGCCCATATTGAAGCCCAATAAGTTGAACTCAATTTATTAATTGGGCTGACAGGATTTGTTACATCGAAGATAGCGTGTTGTGGGCAAGGGCCATACAACGGAGTTGGGCTCTGCACAACGACCTCAAACTTGTGTCCAAACAGAGACTTTTACGCGTTTTGGGATTCATTCCATCCATCTGAGAAAGCTAGTCGAATCATAGTCCAACAGATCCTAAGAGGCAGCACTCAGTACATGCACCCCATGAATCTCACCACAATCATGGCCCTTGATTCCATGACTTGATCGGATCAACGCATCTACAATAACCTTCGTTTTTCCCTTTCTCTCGCAACTCAATATATATAGGACTCGTGTTTTATCCATGTGTGCCCCTAAGTTTTTTTCATCTTCTAATCATCCCCTAGCTAGCTAGTGTGGTTTGTGGTGCAAAGTTACTATGTACTTCTTTCTCTCTCCAATTGCAATTCGTATGTTGGAAAGTAATTTTGGTTTGTAACCGTTAATAAAATGTTTTATTCCTTTTGATGCCATTGGGTTGAAAACTTTTTTTTTTTTTTTTTCCAGGGGAAGGGGGCGGTATTTCTGGATTTAATTATTTTGGTAAAAATATCTTTTTCTAAAATAATTATTTCAGTAAGCTTTTGACCGCAACTTGTTTTGAATGAAATAAACTAATTCAAAATGATCTGTGATTTTTGGGATTATGCATGCAATATCTTTATAAACTTTAGAACGTTTTTAATTATGAACAAATGACATTTGCGTTAATATTGTCGGGAAGAGAGTTTACATTCACAATAATAATTGAGAATGACAAAACAAGATAGATAAATCAAATCAGAAACACGATACTTTATTATATAGTAATAAAAACCGCGCTAGATACATAAAGTTATAAATGAACCATATTAAAACCAAGTTATTAAACATACTAGACTTATACCCGTGTGTTGCACGGAAAATAAATTATTATAGTTAATAAATTATTTTAATAACTAATATATATAAAATTGTAAAAATTAATTAATCTCAATGCAATATGAAGAAAAATATCTTAATATACAAATAAAACGAAAAGGATAAATAATTGAAAACATGATAACATGAAGTATTAGGAAAATTAAATTATATTGTGTCTCAGTTTCAAAAATAATAACATCTACAATATGAGCTGATGCATTAACTTGAAGAAAAAAAAATCTTATAATTAACTTAAAAGAGGTGTAATATTAAAATGCTATAAAGATGTAGTAATTCAAATAGAAAGGAAACAAAATTAAATTTTTACCTTATACAGTAATTATGTAATGACTCCTGAACACATCTATCATGGAAAATAAACTTGGTAAAATGCTTGAAAAATTGGTAAAATTAGAACTAAAGTATACATGTTTTCCTTTTGTAATGTTATTATAAAACAATGCAAGTTATTTATATCAAAGTCTGAAAGACTTCTTTATAAACTACATTAGTAATAGATGTTGAACCATTTACCTCATCGTCACAAATAAGAATTTTCAGACCACTGCGAGATGTGACTCGAGATATTGCGACATATAATTAGTCATGTGAAAAAACAGGTTGTGGGAGATAGATGACAGCATGCTTCAATAATTGTCCTTGACTTTTATTTATTGTCACGACAAAGGAGATATTTATCCGAAATTGTCTATGTTGAAATTTGAAAGGAATTCTTTTATATGATGGAATTAAGGACAATCGATGAATAAAAACCTTTTTTCCAATATTGCTACCTAATATCACTTTTGCCTCCAAAACATATTTACCCAACTGAGTTATGATAAGTCTAGTTCCATTATACACAACCTAGAAGATTGATCTATATTTCTCAACAATATTATAAGAACACCAACTTTCAATTTCACCCCATGATTTGGAAGTTCAGAAGCAATGATAATATTAAGGAATTCAGGAGTATAAACATCATTAGGTGTACCTAATTGTCCTTCAATAGAACATGTAACACAAAGAGAATCTAGGATTTGCTGGATTGTAACCCTTTTGCACTCTCTTAGAATACCACATCATTGCTCCACATTCTTGGCACTCACAAGTAGGATCACCAATATCGCAATAAATTGTTTATTATTATAAGAAAATAATAAGCCTTTGGGTAATAGATTAATGGTTAAAATATGAAACTTAAAATAAAATACAATATTGAAGACATAAAATCGATAGTGGATACACCTTCATATAGCATGAGTACATTTTGCTTTGAAGTTCTGATTAATCTATCATTGTTCCATATTAATTTTTGTTGTCCTTGCCCTTATGCATGGTTATTATGATTTGATTCACATTCTTCGAACAACATGTCACCAAATTCTTTGTTTTGATTTGATTTACGATTTGCTCTTTGGCTAAATAATATCTTAACTACAAAACAACAAAATAAAAGGATAATCAAATAAGAAATGGAAAATATAAACATTATAAAATTAAATAATATAATTATATCAAAAGAAATAAGGCTCCATAAAATACCATTTGTGACATTTGACAATGGAGATTGAGTAAATTATTCTGTCATACATACACCTCTTCTAACAACTCTATTTAAGACAGTGTTAGATCGACGTGCATTATGTGTGCTATTATTGACTGGAAAAAAAACCAACCTTGTAAATAAGTTTCTCCATAAATAATTTTGAGAAATAAACAGTATATAAAAAAAATTGGTTAGTACTAACCTATTAACCTGACAGTTGTTAAATCAGAAGATTGACTGTTGACACCTTGTAATAATGATAACAAAATATGAATAATCATTCATTTTCAAACATATAAATAGAATGAGACATCTTTTACAAAATTTAATTTTTCCATTAGTAATATCCAACAATGGAATACTACATAATTCTACTTGAATAGATGCACTTCCTCTAATAAAATCATTTAGATAATGCCCACGGGAATGATCACTTAGAATATTATTTCCTGCAATCGTAAAATACATACTCATATATTAATTACATTTTAAAGTGCTTTATATAATTAAATACTTTGATAGAAAAATATTTCTTATGGTTAATATGTAACATTGGAACATATTATCACTCACCATTGGTGACATTTGAATGACACACTCTGACACATTTACTGCAATTACAATATTGAACATTTTCACAGGATGATTTTGAGTTTATTTCATTTTTTTCCAATATTATCATCCATAACACTGTTTGGCTCTAAATACTCAAAATATGAATAAACTAAAGAAAATGTTAAATATCTATTATAAATAATTTATAATGTTTAACATTGAAAGAAAATTTAAGAAGTTCAATCTGTCAATAAATAAAATTATTTATTTATTTTCTTAAACGACTCTCGCTTAGGAACCAAATCTAAAAGGACAATATTACTGAGAGGGTATGCAGTGTACTAATAGAAGCCAAATGCCCACCTATTAAGTTATCTTTTTCCTTTTAAATTAACAATTAAAACCTTCTAAACAACCATAAAGAATTATACAACAATCATTTGTCTTTTCAATATGAATCAAAATCATAAACATTTATCAAACTATAGTTTGACAAGCAAATAAAAGGTTAGATAATTTAAAAATCACATGCACGGTATATGTTTGACAGTAAATAAATGAGGCAATAGAATCTTTGCCATTGAAAGGGAAAAAAAAAGTCATATTGAGAGAAGAATAGTCACAGAGGAAGAAATATATATACAACAATAAATTTTTAAAATTTTTTTAGTACATGTATGAGGCATAACCTCTGAGAAATTTGTTTGCAATGGATTCTTAAACTTTGATAGCCTCCACATTCTTATTATACGAACTCTTATCTTCCAGTCAATTCTCCCCGCCACAATGTCCTTTAGTAATGTAAACCTCTGAATCATGTCCTTGAAAAAGAAGATGAAAGTAAAAAGGATAAAACTTTTAATAATATCTTCACTAATAATATTATATTTTTTTTTGTGAAGATGAAAATTTAAACAAAAACAAAAACAAAAACAAAAACTACACTATCCAACAATGAAATTTATAAATGTTATAATTTATGAAGAAAAAAAACCTTTTCATCCACCAAAATCATCTCCAAGGAATTTGTTTGCAATGGATTCTTAAACTCTGGCAGCCTCTACAATCTTATTATACGAACTCTTATCTTCCAGTCAATTCTCCCTGCTGCAATGTCCTTTTCTAATGTAAACCTCTTAGTCATGTCCTTAAAAAGAAGATAAAAGTAAAAAGGATAAAAATTTTAATAATATGTTCATTATACATCAACATTAAAATAACCAACCTTTAAAATAAAAACTTCATAGAAGCTTACTTAAAAATAATTTTCCTATGACTGATAGAGAAAGTGTGAAGCTTCATATTAGAAGTACAAAAGTACCCAAATCAGAAAGTGGACAATGTATATACGGAGAGAGTATTTTTAGAAATAGGGAGTATGATGGAACTGAACAATCAGAATGAAGTTTTGAAAAGAAAAATACTTTAAAAATTAGAGAATAGTTGAAATCAAGGCATTGAAAAGCTACAACTAATACATAGGAAAATAATTGCTTCTTTGAGTGGAAGACAAAATGCAAGCAATTTGGTGAGAAACGTATAAAGTAGAGAGGAAGAGGAAGAGTTTTTCTTTTATATAAAGCAAAGAGAAAGAGGAAAAGTTTTTCTTATATTCAGAATTTATTAAAATAAAATAATAAAATTCAGAATAATTATGATAAGAAAATTACATAAATACCCTTATTTTGAACGAAAAAAAAGAATCACAGACTTCTTTCTTTTTATTATAATAAAGATGCGTGAGTTTTCCTCTCGCACTTTAACTTCAAAGAACTTGAAAAGAAATATGTTTGAACTATAAAGGTATTTATTGCGCATTTACTATCATAACTTAAATCTAATCAGAAACATAGAGTTTGACTTGTCTTGGAGGGATAATCTTGCTATTATTTGTGTAGTTGTAGTTGTCTAAAGTCTAAATCATAATGGTGAACCGAGTAAAGTACGTCCAAGATAAAATATCAAAATTCAATCTTAAGTTAATGAACTGAAATATCAATTTTTGGTATCAATCTGATGAATGATTATATTATTTTAGTGACGTTGTAAGGTTCCTTTATATATCTTGTCACACACACAGGAAAGTTTCTGAAGTATTAAAATTTAGGATCATTAGCAGTGACGGTTTCAAAGCCCTAATATTCCAAACAGTGCAGTTGTACATCTGCAAAACTGCGTGTATAAATGTAGGGCATGCAGGTACAGTCAGTACAAAAAAGAGGTATTGAAAGCATGCACAATTTAAATCCCACCCCACAAGAAATGCATTTAAAGGGTGCACCAACCCTAGAAGCCCACAACTAACATTGGTGAAATAAATATATAGGGGCCAAGGCGCGCTACTCTTATTGTGTCACATTAACTCAGCCTCCGAATGTGTTATATGGAACAAATTAATCTAATCGCAATTTTGACTTTGATCTATGTTTTTGAATTAAACCAAGGCAAAACACTGGCCATCAAGAAATTAATGAGTACGTAACCTTATGTATTAATTACTACATTGTGCAGTTGCCATGTGAATTACATCAATAGTGCTGTTTCCTACTAGACCGAGGAGGGTAAAAAAGCTATATAGGTTTGAGGAAGTGGGTGAGCACTCGAGATCCATATCAAGTTTAGGATTTAATTTGGCTTGAATTGAATAGCCTGCAATGTTGGTTGAGGAATCTCACTGGAATCAATTATGTATGGATCAAATTAATACTTTGTCATGGGTGAAGGGATGTTAGTTGAACCGTTTCTCCAGCCAAATTATGTGATGTCAAGGATATTAGGTGTCGAGTAGTTGGTATTATAAAGTCTATACAACTCATACAGTTATTCTTATTTTGATTATATATATATATATATATATATATATATATATATATATATATATATATATATATATATATATATATATATATATGTGTGTGTGTGTGTGTGTGTGTGTGTGTGTATGTGAGATCCATTTAGTTTAAGAGTAAGTTTATTTAAACTTACTTAACTTAATAAATCATGTTTTACATCAAATTTTAACTATTCAACCGTTAAATTAAAAGTTCTTAATGCATAGATTAAGTCTACAAAATTTTAAAAAATTAAAAAATTATTTTATATTCTGTTTCATTAATTTAAATCAACGTATAAAATATTTTTATAATTAACCGTCAATTTAAATTAATAAAATCGAGTATTAAATAATTTTTAATTGTTCTAAAATTTTGCCGACTTAATTTATGTATTAAGAACTTACACCAAATTTTAATAATCAAACTATTTAATGATTATTTGTCAATTTAAATTAATGAAACAAAATATTAGATAATTTTTAAATTTATTAAAACTTAGCAACTTAATATATAATTAAAAAAATTTAATTCAACGATTAGATAATTAAAATTTATAAAATATTAATTATTAAATAAAATAAATTTAAAAATAAATTTACTTTTAAAATAAATAAATCTCTTTATATATATATATATATATATATATATATATATATATATATATATATATTTAAGTGGCCCTTGTATATAATCAATATATATTATCATATAAAGTGGTCCTTGTATATAATCAACATCAATGTTTAAAGGATACCAAAAAGTATGGGGGTCTCCCTGTCACCATACGTGTCTTTCTTTTAGCTCTACTATTTATGATGAGTTCTTTTAATTCCTTAAAATAAAAAACTTATAATTTTGTTTTAAGAGGTCAAGAAAAAATACATCACGTATATGGCTACTTACTTAATGTGTGTTTCTTTTAGTTTACAATTATATCAGTGCTACACATTACATATTTGACTTATCTAGGTTAAGTCAGTAATTAATGTGTGTATACCATATACGGAGTATTTTATAAAAACTGGTTTTTAATTAATTAAGTTTAGTTATAAGTTAATGTGAGTTTTTAGTTAAAAATATTTACTGAAAAGTGACTCTAATATGATAATTGTTGTTTGAATAAATACTTCGAATAATTTTTTCTGGAATTTTTTTTTCTAAAGAAAATCAATTGAAGTTTTCATCACAATAATAGCAACAAAATATTACTTTTGAGGTTTGATAATAAAATGAATTCAGTTTTATTATAAGTTAAAAATAGCTTATGTTTAATTTAATTTACTAGTGAAAAATCAGTCTTTTACGTTAATTATTTGTCGTCAGACATACAAATAAGTGACATAAAAAAGATGCAGTAACAGTTTTGAAAATAAGTCAAACTATTATACGTTGGATTACATAGGGTCCGACGTAAAATTTAAAATCTACGTCAGACAGAAGCCACAACCGACGTAGATTTGAAATTTTACGTCGGACCCCTATTTAGTCCGACGTAAAAACCTTTTTATATCCCTGGTCGCGCCTTCGTCTTCCTCGTGCACGCGACCTAGGTTAATGTGTTTGGGCAATTTTCGACGAAGGTGAGAACGAGTTCTGGTTGCGTTTTGAGCTTCGGCGACTTCCAGCGAAGGGCGGCTCGTCATTGGTGGGTCATTCTCCATCTTTTTGACCGATTGGAATCCGGTGAAGGGCGTTTCTGAGTTTTCGGCGAAAGTGAGTTGTTATATATTTCCGGCGAGCCTTCCGTTCATTTCACTTTCATTGCCTATATATGAATCTTCGACGTTTTTGTTGGGGGAGGCTTTAGCGTCATGGTAGATGCTGGGGTTTGTGAGGTCAAGGATGGTGATGGAGAGCGGTTGAGTAACACGTGAGGTTGTTTAATGTGCGTAGAGGGCTAGGAGGACGGCCTCGAAGCCGACCTAGGGCTTCCGGTCGGTGACGCAGGAGAGGTAGACGTCGCCGATGACGGAGAAGATGTTTTATGTCAGACATGGTGGATCCGACGTAAATTTGCGTTTCCCACATTAAAGTCGGACTTATTTACAAGGTAAAAATTCCAAAATAACCGACGTAAAATACCTCTTTTGCATTAGTGATTATTAATAAACTCTTTTTTTTCAAATTCTCTAAAAATTTGTTTTAATTTATGTATAAAATAATTTTTTTTCTTTTATAACAAATTCATGAAGATAAAATTAACTGGGTTTGTTTTGTAAATTAAAATCAAATTATACGTACATTTTAATTTTTGAAAAAAATAGATGAAAAAACTTCTAGACAAAGCTAAGAGTATACACATTAGTTTAAAATCAACTTATACACTTTAGCTATAATAGGAGAAATACATTTAATTTATTTTATTCAAAATCTAATTGAAAGTTTTTCGTTTTTCTTACATTAAATATATATATGCCTACTAAATTTTATCTTTATTATATAAATTAGTGAAAAAAGACACTTCATGTTTTGTGGTGTCTTCCTTTTAAATGCACATGTTAATAGAAGTAGTGTGCAGTTAGGCTATTTTAAGAATAAATTAAACTTCTATATATAAAAAACTTTTACGTTTTTTATTAATTATTATCATATGATTCACACGATTTTTGTATAAGTTTGAAATTGTCAAAAATAATAAATGCGTCAAAAGAAAGAATCTCTTTTATATATAAAAATAGATTCAACGGAATTTTTCTTTACAACAAGCTTATAAAACACGTGACACAAAATTTCAAATTATATTTATAGCAGCAAACATTATTGTATGTATTAAAATATTCTACAGAGAGAAATAAAACTTAATAATTTTAGCATCTAATTAAAAAATAAATAAAGAAAATGAATAATTTAAATAATAACGAAGAATATTCTTAGTAAAAAAAAACACTCGCAACACTTATATAATGCGACGGAAAAAAACACTGTTTTATTGATACATTAATATGCACCAATAATTGATAACCAAGGTCTCAACTTGGCTATTGACCTTCATATACTGCTTTAATTCAATTTAAAGTTTCACTTATTACTAGCGAATTTATGGAAAATTCTAATACATTGACTCTATTAACTGTAGATATTAAATTCTGCAACCCTTTGAAATCATCTAAAGTGGAACTTGACCTATATCTACATATAACATTCGGATAAAAGAGTATTGAATATATATTATATTATATTATATGAGTTAATCATCGATATATTGTTAGTATAAAATTTTTTATACTAACAATCAATTATATTTTTTATTTTTTTATCATTAAATAAGTAAATAACATGACACTATTAAAAGATGTAATTGATTGCGAATGTAAAATGTTTACACGAATAAAATATAGGTGATTAACTTATATTATATTATATATATATATATATATATATATATATATATATATTATATATATATATGAGTTTATTTATATGAACATAGCTCTCACACAACGACCTTAAAAGACTCGTACGAAAACAATTATATTGTTGCTATTATTTTAAAATTAATATTTTCTGTATTTTATATAAATTAAATTATAAAAATAATAAAGTGAAGATAAGGGTCATCTTTATTATAATAAAAGGAAGGAAGTCTGTGATTCTTTTTTCCCGTTCAAAATAAGGGTACTTATGTAATTTTATCTTATCATAATTATTCTGAATTTTTATTTATTTTAATAAATTCTGAACATAAGAAAAATCCTTCCTCTTTCTCTTTACTTTATATAAAAGAAAACTTCTTCCTCTCCCTCTCTGCTCTATACGTTTCCTATCAAATTGCTTGCATTTTATCTTCTACTCAGAGAAGCAATTATGGATATCTATTTTCTATGTATTAGTTGTAGCTTTTCAATGCCAATTGATTTCAACTATCCTCTCATCTTTAAAGCATTTTTCTTTTCAAAACTTCATTCTGATTGTCTAGTTCCATCATACTCCCTATTTCTAAAAATACTCTCTCCATATATACATTGTCCACTTTTTCATTTTGGTACTTTTGTACTTCTAATATGAGGAATCACACTTTCTCTATCAATCATAGGAAAATCATTTTTAGATAAACTTGTATGAAGTTTTAATTTTAAAGGTTGGTTATTTTAATGTTGATGTATAGTAAACATATTATTAAAATTTTTATCCTTTTTACTTTCATCTTCTTTTTAAAGGACATGGCTAAGAGGTTTACATTACAAAAGGACATTGCAGTGGGGAGAATTGACTAGAAGATAAGAGTTCGTATAATAAGATTGTAGAGGCTGCCAGAGTTTAAGAATCCATTGCAAACAAATTCCTTGGAGATGATTTTTGTGGATGAAGAGGTTATTTTCTTCATAAATTATAACATTTATAAATTTCATTGTTGGATAGTGTAGTTTTTGTTTTTGCTTCTATTTGAAATTGTCATCTTCACAAAAAAAAAAAATATGATTAGTGAAAATATTATTAAAAGTTTTATCCTTTTTACTTTCATATTCTTTTTAAAGGACATGGTTCAGAGGTTTACATTACTAAAGGACATTGCGGCGGGAATAATAATTGACTAGAAGATAAGAGTTCGTATAATAAGATTGTGGAGACTGCTAGAGTTTAAGAATCCATTGCAAACAAATTCCTCAGAGGTTATGCCTCATACATGTACTGAAATTTTTTTTGAAAAATTATGTTGTATATATATTTCTTACTCTATGACTATTCTTCTCTCAATATGATTTTTTTTCTCTCTTTCAATGGTAAAGATCTCATTGCCTCGTTTATTTACTGCCAAACATATACCGTGCATGTGATTTTTAAATTATCTAACCATTTATTTGCTTGCCAAACTATAGTTTTCTAAATGTTTATGGTTTTGATTCATATTGAAAAGACAAAGGATTGTTGTATAACTATTTATGATTGTTTAGAAGGTTTTAATTGTTAATTTAAAAGGAAAAAAAGAACTTAACAGGTGGGCATTTGGCTTCTATTAGTACACTGCATACCCTCCCGGTAATATTGTCATTTTAGATTTGGTTCCCAAGCGAGATTCATTTAAGAAAATAAATAAATAATTTTATTTATTGACAGGTCGAACTTCTTAAATTTTCTTTCAATGTTAAACATTGTAAATTATTTATAATAGATATTTAACATTTTCTTTAGTTTATTCAGATTTTGAGTATTTAGAGACAAACAATGTTATGAATGATAATGTTATAAAAAAAATGAAATAACTCAAAATCATCCTGTGAAAATGTTCAATATTGTAATTACAGTAAATGTGTCAGAGTGTGTCATTCAAATGTCACTAATGGTGAGTGATAATATGTCTCAATGTTACATATTAACAATAAGAAATATTTTTCTATCAAAGTATTTAATTATATAAAGCACTTTAAAATGTAATTAATATATGAGTGTGTATTTTACGATTACAAGAAATAATATTCTAAGTGATCATTCCCGTGGACATTATCTAAATAATTTTATTAGAGGAAGTGCATCTAATCAAGTAGAATTATGTAGTATTTCATTGTTGGATATTACTAATGGTAAAATTAAATTTTGTAAAAGATGTCTCATTCTATTTATATGTTTGAAAATTAATGATTATTCATATTTTGTTATCATTATTACTAGGCGCCAACAGTCAAAATGTTTCCCCCTCTTTTGCTGGAGATAAACTATTATTTGGTAAAGTTGCACCTATGAAATAATATGTCTCAATCTTCTGATGTAACAACTGTCAATTTAACAGGTTAGTATTAACCAAAATTTTTTTGATATATTGTTTATTTCTCAAAATTATTTATGGAGAAATTTATTTACAAGGTTTTTTTTTTTTCATTCAATGATAGCACACATAATACACGTCGATCTAACACTGTCTTAAATAGAGTTGTTAGAAGAGGTGTATACATGAAAGAATAATTTACTCAATCTCCATTGTCAAATGTCACAAATGGTAATTTATGGAGTCTTATTTCTTTTGATATAACTATATTATTTAATTTTATAATATTTATATTTTTCATTTCTTATTTGATTATCCTTTTGTTTTGTTGTTTTGTAGTTAAGATATTATCTAACCAAAGAGCAAATCGCATATCAAATCAAAACCATGAATTTGGTGACATGTTGTTCGAAGAATGTGAAACAAATCATAATAACCATGCACAAGGGAAATGACCACAAAAATTAATATGGAACAATGATAGATTAATCAGAACTTCAAAGCAAAATGTACTCATTGACGGTATACATGAAGGTGTATCCACTACCGATTGTATGTCTTCAATATTGTATTTTATTTTAAGTTTCATATTTTAACCATTAATCTATTACACAAATGCTTATTATTTTCTTATAATAATAAACAATTTATTGCGATATTGGTGATCCTACTTGTGAGTGCCAAGAATGTGGAGCAATATGTGGTATTCTAAGAGAGTGCAAAAGGGTTACAATCCAGCAAATCCTAGATTCTCTTTGTGTTACATGTTCTATTGAAGGACAATTAGGTACACCTAATGATGTTTATACTCCTGAATTCCTTAATATTATCACTGCTTCTGAACTTCCAAATCATGAGGTGAAATTGAAAGTTGGTGTTCCGATAATATTGTTGAGAAATATAGATCAATCTTCTGGGTTGTGTAATGAAACTAGACTTATCATAACTCAGTTGGGTAAATATGTTTTGGAGGCAAAAGTGATATTATGCAGCAATATTGGACAAAAGATTTCTATACATCGATTGTCCTTAATTCCATCATATAAGAGAATTCCTTTCAAATTTCAACATAGACAATTTCCAATAAATGTCTCCTTTGTTGTGACAATAAATAAAAGCCAAGGACGATTATTGAAGCATGTTGCCATCTATCTTCCATAACCTGTTTTTTCACATGGTCAATTATATGTCGCAATATCTCGAGTCACATCTCGCAGTGGTCTGAAAATTCTTATTTGTGATGTTGAGGTAAATGGTTCAACATCTATTACTAATGTAGTTCATAAAGAAGTCTTTCAGACTCTCACATAGGTAACTTGCATTTTTTTATAATATTATAAAAGGAAAACATGTCTACTTTAGTTTTAATTTTACCAATTTTTCAACCATTTCACCAAGTTTATTTTTCAATGATGGATGTGTTCAGGAGTCATTACATAATTAATGTATAAGGTAAAAATTTAATTTTGTTTCCTTTCTATTTGAATTACTACATCTTTATACCATTTTAATATTACACCTCTTTTAAGTTAATTATAAGATTTATTTTCTTCATATTAATGCATTAGCTCATATTGTAGATGTTGATATTTTTGAAGCTGAGACACAATGCAAATTAGTTTTCCTAATACTTCATATTATGATGTTTTTAATCGTTTATGATTTTCATTTTATTTATATATTAAGATATTTTTCTTCATGCTACGTTTAGTTCAATTAATTTTCACAATTTTATATATATTAGTTATTAAAATAAAATTTATTAACTATAATAATTTATTTTCCGTGCAACGCATGAGCATAAGTCTAGTTGTTATAAAAGGGAAGAGTATTATATATTGAGTAATGGAGAGAATACGAAAACAAAATTTAATGAAAGACACTTCATTACGACAACTCGAAAGAGCATGGATAATATGAAATTAAAAAATTTTAACAATCTAATCATTAAATTAAAAGTTCTTAATATAAATATTAAATATACAATTTTTATAAATTTAATTTCTTTTATTTTATTTTATTAATTTAAATTAATGAATAATTATAAAATTATTTTATATATTAATTTAAATTCATATAATTCAGTATCATATGATATTCAAATTATTTAAAAATTAATAAACTTAATTAATACATTAAATTTTTTTAATTCAATGACTAGATAGCTAAAATTTGATATAAAATATAAATTATTAAATAGAGTACATTTATCAATACTTATTTTTTTAGAGTAAATGAATTCCTCTTTCTATATATATATAAAAAAGTAAGTTACACTAATAATACTCAGTTTTTATGAAATTGTACAAATGTTGCATACTTTTTCTATTTCTATAATAATCTATTTTAATTTTTTTGAAAAATATTACACTATCATTCTATATAAATTACTTTAATCCCTCTTAACTATTTGAAAAATATTACAGCATCACTCCTATCATTTTTATTTTTTATTTTTCAAGTATATATCCTCACAAGAACGAAGCAGATAAAGTGAATTAATGTAACTTCGTCGGCTTAACCAACCAACCATAGATTGGTCCAAAAGTGAGTCAACTAAGCTTGTTCGATATATACGATCATGGGTTGATTGAGTATATTACTCATATAACGTATGGATCATATATTGCGCGAAATTAAAATATCTTGCACTCCACTTTCAAAGTGTTATACCAATTTTTAACTTATTCTTTTTTAGTAAATTAAGATATCACTTAGTAAGAATCAAAAACTAATTTTTTTATATATTAAGATCTATTAAAGATGACTAATTTCTAGCTTACACGTAGGAGTTAAAGCACTCCCGATATATGTTTTAATAAAAATGATATTTGTTAATTTGTATTAAGAAAACTACAATAATTTTGTATTATTTTCATTATTTTCCAGTTAACTCCTTATTGCATTGAGGAAACTTCACATTAAAAATCATCTATTATTTTGTGAGGATAATTAAACTAGATAAAAGTCGGTGTATACTGATCGTAGTGTAGGTTTTCTAACACTTAAATTTGAAATAACATTTTTTAATTAAACTCAAAATTATAAACTATAAAATTAAAATATACTTTTTTATTCATGTAAAGTTAACGAGATTTGATTTTAGTCCCAATGTATTTGTTTTAACACTTCTAAACTTTTTTTTTATAAATTTTTAAAATAAATATTATTTATCGACTTTAAAATGAACATTAGAAACAAAAATAATAACATTGAGTAAAAAATAACATTTTTCAAAATTTGAAAGAAAAATAAAACTTCATAAAATTAAAATCAAAATTCGCTCATTTTACATAAATTTAAAATATATGAAAGGAATTAATTTTTTACTTCAAGAAATAAATGTTTGACAATATATAATGGTAAAGTTTAAATTTGGTGGAGTTTGGAGATAATGAGCGTCATAAAGTCTCATGAAGTCTGATACCCTTGATGAGATTCATATGTTTATAAATCAATTTTCGACTTTTTTACTTTAAACATATAAAACTTTGATTGTATTTCAACTTCTAAGTTAAGATAAATTTTTTTTTGAATAAATTAGTAAAGATAAAAAAATAGTTAAAAGATTATAACCATAAATTAGTTTAATCAAACAAATTTATTTTAATTAAATTAATTAATTAATAAATAAAAACTTATAAACTTTTCAAATATCATTTCAAACGCACATTGTAAATGGTGGAAAGAAACATGTTGAAAATGGGAAGAATAGTTTCATTTAGCCCCTCTTTGTTTCAAGGGATTTACTATTCACGACGAACGAAAGGTGAAGAAAGTTGACGTTTGTTTCCGCTGATTTGCACCGAAAGAAAAACGAAGAAAAGCGGGAGAATCCACGTGGCTGTTTCTCGCGAAGTTGTGAAGAAAAAGAGATGAAAGCCACGTAAAAAATGAGAAAACTCGATAATACCCCTGCCCAAAAGCTGAAAAGAGATGAAAAACTGAACCCCAGTGAGCATAATCGATTATGCATGACACATAATCGATTATGGGCTGAGGCATAATCGATTATGCCAGCCCATAATTGATTATGCCATACATAATCGATTATGGTGGCATATTTTTGCTTCCAGGCGTGCCTGGAACGGGCTGTTCCAGAATTAGAACGGCCCGTTCCAAACTACTAAAACAAGGATAATTTAGTAGCCTAGAACGGGCCATTCCAAAACTGGAACGGGCAGTTCCAAAACTGGAACGGGCCATTCCAAACTAGTAAATTGGCTTAAAAATCCTAGTTGAGAACGGGCCGTTCCAAATTGGCTGTTATGAGTAAAAATGCAACCCCAAATTTGTAATGTTAAAAATTTCTTAATTTTTTAATTGGTAAAAATTAACTTGTACAATTAATAAATGTATCTTCATTTCATTTTAATTTATGTCAATGATTTATCAATTTTTTTTAATTTATTAATTAACTTTCAAAAAATTTATTGTACATTTTTTTTATATTAAGAAAATTCTATTATTCAAATATTGACATCAAAAAGTGGAAATATAAAAGAAATAAAGTAATACATGTTTATAAAATTAAAATAATAACACTTTCATAAACATTAATAAAATAATGTTAGAAAATATAATTATCATAATATATTTTGTTATTATTATTTATTATTATAAATATTATTATTATTATCATTATTATTAATATTATTATTATTTATTATAATTAGTATCATTATTATTTATTATGATTCTTATTATTTTTCTAATATTTATTATTATTATTATTATTATCATTATTTATTATTTTTTTAATTAATTATACCTATTAATATAATTTAATTGTAATTATTATTATTTACAATAAATAATATTCTACTCATTTTTAATCCAAGGGTAAAAGTGTAAATTACATATTCATCTATTAAATTTTTAATTTTTATCTATCACATCAATCAATTTCTACACAAATTCTTACAAACTTTTCACTCACTTTTCACTATCTTTCCCTTAATCCAAACAACCTCACTTTCCACTCTCTTTCTCTTCAAATCTTTCCTTTTCCACTCTCCCAAATCCATCCTTCAATCCAAACACAACCTTAGCCCCTGTTTGTTTCAGGGAATTTACTGTTCACGACGAACGAAAGATGAAGAAAGTTGACGTTTGTTTCTGCTAATTTGCACCGAAAGAAAAGCGAAGAAAAGCGGGAGAACCCGCGTGGTCGGTCCTCGTGAAGTTGTGAATAAAAGAGATGAAAGTCACGTAAGAAATGAGAAAACTCGATAATACCCCTGCCCAAAAGCCGAAAAGAGGTGAAAAACTGAACCTCCAGCGAGCATAATCGATTATGCATGGCACATAATCAATTATGGTGGCATATTTTTGCTTCCAAGCGTGCCTAGAATGGGCCATTCCAAAATTGGAATGGCCCGTTCCAAAATTGGAATGGCCCGTTCCAAAATTGGAATGGCCCGTTCCAAACTACTAACACAAGGGTAATTTAGTAGCCTAGAACAGGCTGTTCTCAAATTGGAACAGGCCGTTCCAAACTAGTAAATTGGCTTAAAAACCCTAGTTGAGAACGGGTCATTCCAAATTGGCTGTTATGGGTAAAAATGCAACTCCAAATTTGTAATTTTAAATTTTTTTTTAATTGGTAAAAATTAACTTGTACAGTTAACAAATGTATCTTCATTTCATTTTAATTTATGCAATGATTTATCAATTTTTTTAATTTATTAATTAACTTTCAAAAAATTTATTGTACATTTTTTTATATTAAGAAAATTCTATTATTTAAATATTGACTTCAAAAAGTGGAAATATAAAAAAAATAAAGTAATACATGTTTATAAATTTAAAATAATAACACTTTCATAAACATTAATAAAATAATGTTAAAAAATATAATTATCATAATATATTTTGTTATTATTATTTATTATTATAAATATTATTATTATTATCATTATTATTAATATTATTATTATTTATTATATTTAATATCATTATTATTTATTATGATTCTTATTATTTTTTTAATATTTATTATTATTATTTATTATTTTTTTAATAAATTATACCTATTAATATAATTTTATTGTAATTATTATTATTTACAATAAATAATATTCTACTCATTTTTAATCCAAAAGTAAAATTGTAAATTACATATTCATCTATTAAATTTTTTATTTTTATTTATCACATTAATTAATTTCTACACAAATTTTCACAAACTTTCCACTCACTTTTTACTATCTTTCTCTTAATTCAAACAACCTCACTTTTCATTATCTATCTCTTCAAATCCTTACTTTTCTACTCGTTCAAATCCATGCTTCAATTCAAACACATTTAAGTGGTAAATGTCCTATAGTCCCATGGAAGGAAATTGTCGGTTGTTTTGTTCCTTATGATTGGTAATACTGCAGAGTGCAGAGTGCAAATCAGAGATTTACATGTTTTTCCCCTCATATGACTTCAGTCAGGGCCTCAGGCACATGGATCATGATTTTGTCAGACATGACCTCACTCTCATAATTTGCAACTACCTGCGCTAAGTGGGCCATATATTCACCTTTTTCAAAAATCACACATTATATAAGTCCCTTCCTCATTCCTCTACATGCATATCAAGTTTATATCTGCATATATATATATATATATATATATATATATATATATATATATATATAGTGCAGAGTATTAGTCCCAGCTTTGTTATTAATTAATTGTGATCTCTAGTGTGACCATGGCCAGTTGTATGGTTTTTGCATGTTACAATATTGTTATAGGAATAGTGGTGGCGCTAGGGAGTTTAACAGGTGCCGAGGCAAAACGTGCGTTCTTTGTGTTTGGGGATTCGCTTGTGGATAATGGCAACAACAACTTTCTGGCCACTTCAGCTCGAGCAGATTCTCCTCCTTATGGCATTGATTACCCATCTGGCAGACCCACTGGCCGTTTCTCTAATGGCTACAACATTCCTGACTTCATCAGTTCTGTTAATTAACTAACATTCATTCATATTTATGTCACATGCATCATCTCATTGATTATCATATTTATGTCCTATATATTGTGTAGGTCAACAACTTGGCGCCGAATCCACATTGCCTTATCTAAGTCCTGAGCTCAACGGGGAAAGATTGCTTGTTGGTGCCAACTTTGCTTCTGCTGGTATTGGAATTCTCAATGACACTGGAATCCAATTCGTAAGTGACATTAATCAATCTAACTAACTGACATTTATATAATACGTCACACATGTTCATTAATAATATATATATTAATATCGTCACTATGCACTTTTTTAGTTTTATTATATGTAGAGTCGAGTGTATAATATATTTTGTTGCAATCACAGGTAAACATAATCAGAATATACAGACAATTGGAATACTTCGAAGAATACCAGCAGAGAGTGAGTGCTCTGATAGGAGCTGAGGCGACTGAGCGCTTAGTAAATGGAGCATTAGTCCTAATCACTCTTGGAGGCAATGATTTTGTGAATAATTATTACTTGGTGCCTTTCTCTGCAAGATCCCGCCAATACAACTTACCAGATTATGTCAAGTATCTTATCTCTGAGTATAAGAAGATTCTGAGGGTAACTAATTCCATCAATTGTCTTTACTAGGTTAATTATAATAAAAATAAAAAAGTGTGATGACATGGGGTGTAAAATAATGTGATTATATATTTCAGAGGCTATACGATATTGGAGCACGTAGGGTTCTGGTGACGGGAACAGGCCCATTGGGTTGTGTTCCGGCGGAATTGGCCCAGAGAGGCAGAAATGGTGAATGTTCAGCTGAGTTGCAGCGTGCTGCGTCATTGTTCAACCCTCAACTTGTTCAGCTAATCAGCCAACTCAATAGCGAAATTGATTCCAATGTCTTCATTGGAGTCAACACGCAACTCATGCACACTGACTTCGTCACTAACCCTCAAGCATATGGTAAATTAAGTTACTTGCCAATTATTATGCTGCTACAATTATTAATATATTATACAGACATGACATGACCGTTGACCACGTACTTTTCATTAATTATTCAGCAGCAGAATAGGTATGCATGCCGTCCAAAGAAAATGTGGAGGGACAAAATTTTAAAATTCCTAAAAATGTGTTTTATTATTTATTCATTAATATTTTTTTTGTTATATAAGTTCTTGTATTTTAAATTCCTAAAAATGTATTTTCATAAGAGCCATGAATTATTTCATCCCTCACTTTTTAATATCCCAAGTTTTATAAAGATCTAAAACACATTTTTTCTTTTTAAAATTTAAACTAAAAAGAAAATAAAAAAAAGTATTTTTACATTATTATTATTCGGATTTTCTTAATTGTCTCTCTTTTTCTACAAGAGTCACGCATCTCACGTACAGTACACAAAAGGGGCTATTTAATAGGGATAAAGTTAATTAATTTAGGTAGAAGACACTTAATAGAGGCATGGCCCATGCATCAATCATATGGTGGGGAAGAAGATATCCTTTTTCTTTATTTTTCTTTGTTAGGATTTCAATAAATGTATAGAATTAATAGGGTCTCAGCTTTCAAACGATAGACCTGATTTTTTTTTTTTGTTGGAGGTGTGGGTACTTGTTTTCGCGACTAAATAAGATAGATAGCTAGGAAACTGATATTTCAAAAAAGATCAGCAATGTGGTATATAAGGATTCCTTAAAAGGTGGTATTGTGTCTACATGTGGCATTAAAGATTTTATGCTCTATAGTATATACTATATAGTAAAGGTGGTGGTTGAACATGCAGGATTTATTACAGCAAAAGTAGCATGCTGCGGTCAAGGACCCTATAACGGTCTTGGACTGTGCACCGTGGCATCCAACTTGTGCCCTAACCGTGACATCTATGCGTTTTGGGATGCTTTTCATCCTTCAGAAAGGGCTAACAGCTTCATCGCTCGAAAGATATTTTCAGGTACCACAGAGTATATGTATCCGATGAATCTCAGCACCATTTTGGCTTTGGATTCCAAGAACTAGATAGATAATCAAGAATTAAATATCATTTTAGTATCGCGTCGTCTCTTAATTTTGTTTCTAGCAAAAAGTCTACATGGTTAATTTGTGATATATATATATGTGTTGAAATTTGGTGTGTCATGTAAAGCAATCTCCAAGTGATATAGTGTGTCACTGAGTAGTATTTTGAAATGTGGTGATGGATGGATGATGGTCTTCCTTCTCATATTTCTCTTGGGCAGTACAAAAGAAATACTGCATATATAATAATTGAGTGTTTTTTATTTTAATTTTTTATCTCCAATCATTTCTTTTTTCATTCCTTTTAGTTATCGTACCCTCTTGTGTGAATGGTGATTATTACATTCCATGTGTTTGGTTCGGAGTTCAAGGCCCACGACGTGCCTCAAAAACGTTATCAAAATTTAAGTTTTATGGACTAGCTTTCGCCTTAAATGTCTGAAGGGGACGTAATTGCTGGGAACAAAAACTTTTTCTTTACTAACAACAAGGTGGAGAGAACATAATATAAAATTAAACATTAAAAAAAAAAAAAAAGAGGTGGGGCGAGGGGCGGAGGCGGATATAGAAATATCATAAAAATTAATTTATTGTGATTCGAGTTTTATGTCAATGTCCATGGCAGTGTTAGGATGATTCGTAGTTGTGATTCGACTTTAATTTCAATGTCCAAGGCAGTGTTAGAACGATTAGTAGTCTGTTGTCGGCTGAACAGAAATTTGCTCGGATATACACAATTAATATCTATTCAAATATATGTTAAATGGATACTTGAAAATTTTATTAATTTCAGCAGATATCTATATATCATAGACATCTATATATTCTATTGAGTTTTTTTTATTTATAAATAAATTAATATATATAGAGAGAGGAAGGCAAAATCCACTTACTTAAAAATAAATTTATCTAAACTTAATTTACTTTACCAAATAATTTATATTCTGCATAAAAATTTAACAATTCAATCATTACATAATTATTAATGAATAAATAAAGTTTGTAAATTTTCATTAAAAATATGAAAATTATTTGATATTTATTTTATTAATTTAAATTGACAAATAATTATAATAACTTAATTTGAATTATTGAAATGGTATATTAAATGGTTTTCAATTTTTTTTAAATTATAGTCTTAAATTATGCATTAAATTTTTTTGATTCAATAATTAAATCGTTAAAATTTAATGTATAACATAATTTATTAATTGAAGTAAGTTTAGGTAGACTTATTTTTTAAAATAAGTGGATCTCTCCTCATGTGTGTGTGTGTATATATATATATATATAGAGAGAGAGAGAGAGGATTCAAATGTCATCAATGTAATTTTTATCAACTATTATACCGCTCAATGACTTTCAATTAAATGTAATTTTTGTATTTAATCATTGAATTGTAATTTCATATCACCTAGTATATAAAATATGCAAAATTTAAAAAATATTGAATACTATTTGGTACCTTATTTTTTTTTATTCAGGTTGACGAATAATTATCAAAATATTTTATATGTTGATTTGAATTAATGAAATAAAATATCACATACTTTTCAAAAAATTTATTATTAAAAAAATGATTTATTTATTTATTAAGAACTCAATAGTAGTGGACTTACTTTTTGAGTACTTTCAATTAAAATGTTTGGTAGCTATTTATTTTTCTTTTTGAGAAATATAATTTCTTGATAAATATTTCTATTTCAATTTCTCAGAAAAATATTTTTATGGGAGTAGAAATTGAACTTTCATGTTAAGAGAAAATTTTTATGTATATAAAAAATATCACAATATCCATTTTAAAAAAATATCTTTCTTTCTCTCCTCCCATTTCTCTTGTTGCCTTTCTTTTCAACTCTGTCTCCTTCTATTTTTCTTTCTTATCTCTTTCTCACTCTCCGTTGCTTCCTCCCCCCGCCCCCCCCCCCCCCTCTCTCTCTATATCAATCTCCTTCTCATATCTTTATTTTTTTTTTTTTGTATCTCATTATTTATTAATACTGTTAATTTTAGTATTATTAAAGTTTATTTTGTTTATATGTTTTAATGATGTTTGTTAATATTTTATTTATGTATTTTTATTTTTTATTTGAATAAAATAAAATAATATATTTTTTATTCTTCTTACTTATAATGTAGTATTTTTCTTTCTTTTCTATTTTTGTTGATATGTGAAAAATTGTACTTGATCTTTTTAGTATCAAATTTTGTGGGTAGAAAAAAAATGTGTCAAAGCCTGTGGATGCATCAATCTAATAGTATAACTGGAAAAATATGATTTTTCCCACTATTCCTTTTCCAGAAGAACAAAATAAACTCCATTCACTTGAGTACCAAAAATATCGATGAGCACTAAGATAGTTGAGCCCGGACATTGACCTTCATATGGATACAGCCCATATTTGGTCTTTGAGATCCCTTCCGATATAAGGCCCAAACGGATGTTCCAACTTTCCTCCATCTTGAGCTGCCCACATGCTCAATTGAACTTAAAGCCCACATACCTTTTGAATACAGTGTGGGTACAACGATCACAGTACACACTCGATTACAAGTTGATAACAAAAAACACCATGTTGAATGTAGTGTTGGAAATACCATGGTAATATTATTCGAAAAATTATTAAGTGTTTTGGGTATTATATTATATTATAATTATAATTATAATTATATTTTAGAAATTTACATAATAAAGATAAATACTAAAGATTTGTATACATTATTAACGTCAAAATTTATTTTTAATTAGAAAATACCACTTATAGTTTATAAAAATAAAATAAATGACAGCATATTTGTTTTTTATGAAAAGGACGAGATAAAATAATTTTTAAATTATCTAAAAAATTTACTTAAGTTTTATTTAAATTACTATTATTGTTTTAATTTTTATTATAATATTTTAGAATCATATATTTATTAGTCTCTTTAAAAGTTTATATTATTTAACTCATAAAAAAGAATAACTTTTGCATATTCAATGAGTTTTCTTTATAAAAAAAAGACTTTAACTAATTTATAAAGCATTTTTTTTTGTTAAACATTGTGAGACCCGTAGCTTATTGCTTTTCCCTCGCTTCTCTCACTTTCATTATTCACTCATATTCTCTTCTCCCCAATTTCCCTACTCATTGTTGCCTGATTCTTCCTTCTTTGGTGAGCTAGGTGTTGAGTAGCTAATGATCTTGCTGACATTTCTCCTCCTCCGTTCTTCATTTCCTCAAGCTTGTTCTTCTACGTTTAAGCTTCTCTTTTTCTTCCCGTTGTCTCGGAGCTCGGTTTTTCTTCACACCGAGGTAAGGGAAGCTAGTTACTTTGCTGTTTTTGGTTGAGAATGAGTCTATTAGAAACTCATTTGCTGTTTGTTGGTGGTTGATCTTTGGCTGAGATTTAAGAAAAACTAGTTTTTAGGGTTTTTCGGGGTTGGGTGAAATTTTGGGGTTTTCCCTTGATTTTGGATGCATGTTGAAAATGAGTTATTTTTCTTGATGTTTGATGGAAGTGTAAACTTTTGGATGGTTTGCATGTTGGTTTCCTAGTATTTTTCGCAGGTTTTGATGAAATTTTCGAAGTAGGTAAGGGTTCCTGTTTGAATTTGCACCGGGCGCAGTTCTTTGCACAGGGCGTGATTTGAAATGAGAAATCTCTGGGTGAATCGCGCCGGGCGCGGGGAGAACCACGCCGGGCGCAATAGACCTCTGTAGGTCTCCGATTGAGAATTGAGCCGAGCGCGTTTTTAATGCGCTGGGCTTGCATTTGATTTTCAGAATTGGACTTTATAGTCTTCGTGAAAGTTATAGCCTTGGATGTTAGCTTTCCAACAGCGCTGGAATCACCCAAAAAGGAGTTTTAGAACTCCATATATGGCTATTATAGTGAAGAGGGGTCAAGCTGCTAGCATTACTTATAGCTGTTGCGGTTTTTAGAATTTTTAACAAGGTAGATGAAGGAATTAGGACTTGGTGTCTTCATGAGATTTGTAGGAAATCTTCTTATATTTCATATGAGATAAGGATGAGTATGGTAGGAGTAGTATAACTCCTGATGCGCTGTTTTCTGTGAAGGCTGCCATTTTACTTTTAGTGATTTGGTTAAGTTGAAAGTTGTTTTAGGTGCTTAGGTGTATTGGTGTTGTTTGGGTGAGTAATTTGACAAGATAGATGAGTTGTAAACAAGATGGTTGGGTCGTATTATGTGTTGAACATGTTGTACGTTGTGAAGTTGTTGATCATGCTGTTTTAAGTTGTTAATGATGAATGTTATTGAGCTGAATGATGATATTGATGTGCTGCGCTGAGCGCGGCCCTTGTCGCGCTGGGCGTGAGACTCCTTGGGAGTCTCTGCCTCGAGGGCGCTGGGCGCGAGACCAAGGGAGGTCTCTGCCTTGCCTGCGCTGGGCACGGGTTGGGGCACGCCGGGCATGTGAGACTCCTTGGAGTCTCTGCCTAGCCTGCGCTGGGCGCAATTGGGTATTGCGCCAGGCGCGAGAGAGCTTTGGACTCTCTGGCTAAGTCTCGCCGGGCGTAGGCACGCTTGCGCCGGGCGCGTTGGCCCTGGAGCCCTCTGGTTGTGCCACGCCGGGCGCGACCATGAGTGCGCCGGGCGCGTATGAGGATGTGAAGTTATATGCTGAACTTGCTGATAATATGGTTTTATGCTGATTAATGCTGCCAATGTCGTGTGATGAAAAGTTGTGTTGTGTTGTGTTGTGTGATGCTAATGCTAAACCTTATTGTTTGAGTTGAGCTGAATGATATGTTGATAGTTGTTGAATTATGTTGTAATTGCTGAGCTGAGATGTAATTGATAAATATGTTGTGCTGACTAGGGTAAATGCTAAAAAAATGATGTTAAGCTGTAATAGATGTATATCGCTATGCTGAGCTGGGCTGTTATTGATGATTTTAAATGCTGATTTATAATATGGTTGTGCTCTAGAATGATGAGCTGAGTTGTGAGTAGTAAGCTGTGTTGAATACTACTTAGCTGTGTTGTATGCTGATTTTGTTGTGTTGTGCTGTGAGCTGTTTTGCTGTGCTGTTTATTGCTGAGCTGTATGCTGTGTTTAGCCACTATTGTGGTGCTGTTATAGCCGCTATGTCTGTGTTGTTAGCCACTATTGTGGTGCTGTTATAGCCGCTATGTCGGTGCTGTTAGCCACTATTGTGGTGCTGTTATAGCCGCTGAGCGGTGTTGATATTGCTGAATTTGCTGTGGTGTAGTATAAGCTGTACGGGTGTGCTGATAGTTGTAGATGCTTTTATTTACATATTTATGTATGTATGTCACTAGCTTACCCTTTGTTGTTTCCATGTGGTTTAGACTGCGATAATCATACTATGTATGGGAGCAGAGCAGGGATAGGTTGGTGGCTAGTGGTGAGTCTGCAGCTGGCAGGCGGAGCTGATCCTTGTTGATGTTTTGTTGTTTCAGCTACTTGGTGTAGTAGCTTTGGATGTATTTTTGTACATTTTGAATCTAGTCAGACTTGGACATGTATATATATATATATATATATATATATATGTATATATATATATATTCTAGACACTATATGTATACACTTGTTCCTTTCTGTCCGATTTCAGATGTACGGTGTAGTGTGTAGTGACCAGCCGGGTCGTTACAAACATAGCCTAAGTATTTTTTTTTTCTAAAAGAAATACATGGACCCTATACCTGAAATTGTATCTCTAACTCTTTTATTAATTTCCCCTTCTTTGTTCCTCACTTTACTACATATCGAATATTCACCAACTAATGACATAGTTAAAATAATATATATATAAACGAAAGATAATTTTTATCTTATAAATCATATTTTTAAGATTGAATTAAATTGAAATCTATATTTTAAAATAACATTAAAACTATCCTATATTTATTTAAAATGATCACTTATTAATTATAAATATATATCAAGTATAGTAATATTGAACATTAAAAATGTATATCCATTTAAAAGGACTAACCAGAACTGGCCCAATCATTATAAGATAGTTAAAGCCTTAACTTTAGCCTCCAAAAATATTTTTTATTTATTTACAGAATTTAATGAATCAATTGTATTAGTACTAATTTTGTTTTGTTAGTCACTGTCTAATAAGTCTAGCATCGTAAGAAATAAGGTTCGTTTTTAGTATTGTAATTTTTTGTTGAGAATTTTATTTTTATTTTTATGGGTTACTTTTGATTTTCTTGTCATTCTTTCATCTTAAAAAAAAATCCAACTTTATAATTGGCTTTAGGCCTTAAAATCTGTTGAGCCGACCCTAAGACTAACTACCATTTATAAATATATCAAGCTCAATAAAATTGAGGGTTAAAGGTGCATTAATTTTTTTTCAAAATTTATATTTTTGTTATTTCATTATTTGTGAGTATTTTTCATCAAATATAATTACTAAAAACATAATAATTTACCGTTTATCCGTACCCCAATAAGAATGTAACAGGAAAACAGTTAATATGCTGGAAAACAGTTTTGAACAGTTACAAATAAATTCACTTTTTTGAGAGTACGTTTTCATTTAAATGTGCTAGAAATAAAGGTTTGGATGATAGTTTTGAACAATGCACTCGTGACTTTGTATTAACTAATATAAGTGATATACACACAACCATTTATAGTTTCGTTTACTTTTATTGATTAATCATATAATTCAAAGGGATGGACAGTAGCCGTTTTTTATATTTAATTTTTAGTTTTATGGGGGCATGTTATTGACTTTCTTTCACACTTTTCTTTTTTACTCAACCTTTATATATTAAATATAAATAATTCTCTTGTATAAGAGTATTTTTAGAGATTTAATTTTTTTGGTAAAATTTTTAGGAATTCTCTTAATTTCTTATTTAATTCAATTTTTATTTATTATAATTATTTATAAATTAAATTTTAATATTTTTTAAAATGAATTAATGATAAATAAAAATAATCTTATATGTTACAATATAATTTATTTATCATAAATCTAAAATATAATATATATATAATATTTTTTATATAAATTTTAAATATATATTTATATATTAAAATATAGTATTTTTTTTATATATAATTTATTATAAGTTTTAGTTAAATATAATAAATATTTAATTTATGCATTATTCAAAATAAGATACTAGTTTTATTCTGTACTGTGATATGATACTAAAAAGCATGCAAATATTTTTAGATCATATCAATATCAATAATTGTGCTATTATTTATTTATTTTTATATAACCCTTAGGGTTAACACTACATAGACTCTTTAAAATTAGTTAGAAAATTTCGTACACTATAATATTTCTCTCTCTTTTTCACAAGGATGAAATTGAAAGTAATAATTAATACTATCTTAAAATTTTAAAACAGTAAACAAATTGAAATAAAATATTTATTAAAAGTGATAAATAAAAATAATATTAACTTGTCTAAGAATTTAGTTAAAATATAATAATTATTTTTTATATTTTGATATTCAATTATGATTATGATAGGTAGGAAGAAACGTAGTACATGACAGTAAAAAATGGTATTGGAAGTGAGAAATAATTATTAACAGAGAATTAGTAAAGTGGGAAAAAGGTGAAAGGCGTTTGGAAGAACCAAGTTCAACTCGTGAGTAGCGAGAATTATTCATGACCTATAATATTAGTTGTATTAAAAGCATGCATCAACAACAGGAAACATACATGTTTTCACTTTTCCCCTTTTTTCGTCTCTTTCTCATTCTACAGAGGGGCTTGGGCGGCGGAAATTACTTCCATTCACGTACGTACTAGCTCGTCACTTTTCACGTGCCTCATGCACCTTTATAACAAGAATCATTCAATTATTCATTTTTAATTAAACACCACCTAAAAGTTGACGTACACAAAACTTAATTCGCTACTCAACTCTGCCCAAAATTCTTCTTTTATCTTTCTATATTCACTTTCTAGTTTGAAAAAATAAAAAAAAAACACACATAGTTAACCGGCTATAAAAAGCCTTGAACTCGATCACACTGTATCAACATCAACATCAACATCAAAGGTTGTTTTCAACTCAATGGCACTTCCCTCAGGTTTTGTTACCATGGTGACACTTTTTGGTGTGGTTTTGATAGCTGGGGTCATTGTCCCAAGGGTTGAGGCCAAAAGGGCTTTCTTTGTATTTGGAGATTCACTTGTTGACAGTGGTAACAACAATTACTTAGCCACCACTGCACGAGCTGATTCTCCTCCTTATGGCATTGACTATCCAACTCGTAAACCAACCGGTCGTTTTTCTAATGGCCTCAACATTCCTGATCTTATTAGTTAAGTATTGTTTCATAACTGTATATCTTTCTCTTTTGTTTATTGACAATCATTATGTCTTAATTTATGTCAAAGTTTACGGTGTTAAATAATAGAATATATGTATTTTAAATTGGACCAGTAGAATAAAAAACAAAATAATTAATGCAGTAAAAAATAATTACTAAGAGAAAGATGTGTTGTAGTAAGATCATGGCCTCAAAGCAAACTGTTTCATCAACCATGCACGTAACCAAAACTACACATGCATTTTCGCTTTTCATGTCCTATGGTAATTGTTAGCTAATGTGTTTAGTTTAATTTATTTTAGAGAATTAAAGTCTTCTTTTTAGATATTAATAAAACATTTTTTTTATATATATAAATTAGTCTGTTTCTCTTGAAGTAAGTGTCACTAAGCATGCGCTTACATGGTAATTAATCCAACTTTTTGTAGACATGTAATCGTAAATGTGTTAGTTAATTAACCTGCATGTTTTTGTTGATTATCAGGTGAAAGAATAGGTGCTGAGTCCGTGTTGCCATATTTGAGTCCACTGCTAAAAGGTGACAATCTTCTTGATGGAGCCAATTTTGCTTCCGCTGGAATAGGCATTCTTAACGACACTGGAGCTCAGTTTGTAAGTCTGCTACTATTTTTGTTATTATTATTTTTGTTTCCTCATTGGTTACTTCCTAAATAATTCTGTTTGAAACTCTGTCAATCGTTAATTACCAACACTCAGCTAGGGATTCATTTCTCATTGTACGAAGTGAGAGCAATAACTTTTAACGAAAAGTAAAAGTATTGCATTATTTATACAATATTTTTTCTACAACACGTACATGGGTTGTATAAACTTATTGTAAACAAATAATCTGCCAAAATTAAATTGGTGGGCAATGACTTAATTAATTTTGCAGCTAAATATAATCAGAATGTATAGACAATTGGACTACTTTGAAGAGTACCAGCAACGAGTAGCAGATCAAATTGGACTAGCACGGACTAGGAAACTTGTAAATCAAGCATTGGTCCTCATCACTGTTGGTGGCAACGATTTCGTAAACAATTACTACTTGGTGCCTTATTCTGCAAGGTCTCGCCAGTTTTCGCTACAAGAGTATGTCAAATATCTCATTGTGGAGTACCGTAAACTCTTGCAGGTAATCAAAAAACACACATTAATTAACTTTTTGTAACCAATTAAATAATAATATATTAATATGCTAATTAATAGCAGCTTATGTTGTATATCTAGCCAAATGAAATTAATGTTTTTGTGTGTAACAAATTAATTATTGCAGAGACTGTATGATCTAGGAGCTCGAAGAGTAATTGTGACAGGCACTGGACCAATGGGTTGTGTTCCAGCAGAATTGGCCATGCGTGGAACAAATGGAGGATGTTCTGCTGAACTTCAACGAGCTGCATCACTTTACAACCCTCAACTGCTACACATGATACAAGGACTCAACAAGAAAGTTGGCAAAGACGTTTTTATCGCTGCAAATACAGGACTGATGCACAATGATTTCATTAGTAACCCAGAAGCATACGGTACTACCTATGCATATCGTTCTATGTCAACTTTTTTCTATGAATAGCATTCACATTAAAGCTTAATTAACTGTCAACTTGTTGGGCAGGATTTACTACATCAAGAATTGCTTGTTGTGGGCAAGGACCCTACAATGGGATTGGATTATGCACACCACTCTCTAACTTGTGCCCAAACAGAAACTTGCATGCATTTTGGGATCCATTCCATCCATCAGAAAAGGCAAACAGACTCATTGTGGAGCAGATTATGTCCGGTTCTAAACGATACATGAAACCAATGAACCTCAGCACCGTCCTAGCATTGGATGCTAGAAAATAATTAATGATAACACTCATGTCTTCTTTCTGATTGTTATAAACTTGTATCAACTATCAAGTGTTTGTGACTCTCATAGTATTTAGAGTTGTGATTTCTCCAACAAATTATTGATCAATTAAATAACTGACTCATCTTCTGTTTTCCGTCGCCTTTCTTTTATATAAATTAAACGTCACTCTGCATCTTGCTAACAAAATAATTGAGGACATCAGCAAGAAAGTCAAATATAAAATTGGCGTTGGAAAAAAGAAAAAACTACGATGACCCGACGAATGAAGATTGCAGTATACAATTATTTGGAATTTGACTGTTAAGACTTGGCTATTTTTACTTTTTATATCTTAATCCAAGAATCACAATAACTCATCATTTATGTGATTTTGTTTGACATTTGTCCTTCAACATTGTTTCACTGAACATTACGAAAACTGTCACTATGTTTATGTTAAAAAATTTACAATTAAATGATTAATATGATTTCAAATAAAATAATTTAGGAAGGAAAGTTTCTTCCTTGATGGATTCTGAAATTTAAATAAAGTGATTTTAAAGTTTAAACAAACAATTATATAAAGAAAAAAACAGGAAAGTAAAATAAACAAGAATAATCAAGAATAGAAGGATATAAACAGTTTGGACTTTGATTTGCTTTTTAGCACAAATTTCAGTTGTTGGTGTTTCTTAAGATTATAACATGCATATAGTTCTTAAAATTCTCACACGAGTTATATAATTCTCATATAAATATTCGGCTTCTCGGTTCGAAACCAGCAGAGACTAGAGAGAAGAAAGGAGACCTAAAGACATATTGTAGATACCCTCAATCAAAAGGAGATACAACCAGTAAAATCCGGAACCTTTAACCATTCATAACAAACAAGATAACCCAGATTTGCCTCCTGCGCCAGAATAATTGACCGAAGCAACCCCAGTCCTGAGGCTGAGACATTGTATTCCATTCACATATCATCCATGACATGCTCCATTTATAATCATGGCATGCCAAACAAATCCAAACGGGCTGAAGGGTTACAGTCATAATCAAGTGTATTAGCTTTATTATACAACCTTAATAGAGACTTGATTTTAATCATTTCAAGGATGTCCTCTGTCTGCAGTCATATTAATACCTTGAAGATTTCTTGATTCCTTGCCATAAATGTGTTAGAATTTTCCTCTCCTTGATTGATCAAGCATCATAAACATGTTGAAATTAAAATAATTGTTGTGTGTATATCAAGGTATTACTCTTGAAGATCACCGCTGCTGTTGAAGGAAGAGAATGCATTTGACGGGATCCCTCGATCCTCTATAAACAGGCTTGTGAAGTGATGAGGTATCTTATTTATTCCCTAAAATCCTCTTGGAGAGAAGAAGAGTTGTGTTTTATCATATTTGGTGAAAAATTGGAGAGATCATGTTCAAGAAGAGTGAGATATTATTTAAGTTATCCTTATGAGAAAAAAGAGACAAATATCGTAATCCTACTTTTATAGTGGAAATTATTTGTTGGACTATGCTTCATTATTTTTTCTCATTCACTAATACAATTAGATAAATAATGTAAATTAGTTAAATAGTGTAAAACAAGCATAATTAACTAATGCTACATTATTTATCTAACTGTAATTTTCAAATTGAGAAGGTTTTTCTTGTAAAAATTCTGATGTTACCCCTCTACTCTTTGCATGTATGTTTGCTTTTGTACGGTACCTATTTTGTATTCACATGGAAGGGAATTTGATCACGGTTAACTCTCAATAGTGATATCAAAGCTCACTTGCAGAGCTTCTAGTTTATGCAACTCAAGATGGAGGAAGTTGTTGAAAGACAAAGAAACACATATAAGGGGAATTGAATGTGCATGTGTAAATTTTTCGCAAGTCTTTTTATAAGTAAGAATTAAGCAATAAGTTATAATACAGTTTTGTCCACAAAGCGTGAAAACGCAAGAAACAAAGAACATAACTATTTTTATACTGATTCACTCCACTGATCTACGTTCCATTACTTTTATAGCAGAATTCTATTGACAAAGGATAATACAAGTATTATTTACGGTAGTTTCATTTATGGCTGACACAATATTCTCTATGTTGGCCAAAACCGTAAACTCAATATGTATAAGTAAAGAAAAGGCCCTTTTATACAGGCTGGTTCTTGCAATTAATAGCCTTCAAGATGATATTACCATTTTTTTTAGCAATAGTACACATGTTTTGAGGACTGTTGTTTGCCAACAGACGCAACCATCCTTAATGAAGACGGGAGTTGTATCGAAATCATCATATATGAGATATTTTATGGTAGTTCCACCAACAGCCAGAACAGAGATCCTTGTTATTTTGTATATGGGCATGGAACCACGATCAAAAGAGAGACATTTGCTTGACTCTATGAGTTCATTACAACTCATCAAATCTAAGGATATTGGGTTTCATTCCTTTCCATATTCTATATATGACATTCACAACGTTTTAAATAGATTGATAGGTTGATCTGAGACATATATACATTGCAAGAAGGCAATGCTCTTAACTGATGCAACAAGAATTATTTTTGTCCGTTTGTAATTATTTTTTTCTTTTTTCTTATTGAACTATACCAAAACAAATATATGAGAAATTATAACATGGTTTTTAAACTTGTATTATAAATAAAATTTTAGTGACTTTCACTTTTATCACAAACAAAGTTTATTAATTTTTTATCTTGCACACCAATTGTATAGATTAAAGAAATAAATTTTTTATATATATATTTTGAAAGTATTTTCTATTTTTTTAGATAATAAACAATATTTGTGAGTGTGTACATGTTTAGTGTCTTTTTATGCATCAAATATGCAACAGAAAAAGTTATAATCACTTGATTAAATTTTATAATATAATACATATACATAATTTTTAATTTAAACAATGAATAGTTTTATTTTAATATTTTCTATACACTTTTAAATAACATTCTATGAATATTTGCTTTTGAACATGAAACATTTATTAATTCATAGCTAAAAAACATTCGACCTCAATTAAATATTTTAGAATTTGTAAGAATATGATTAAAAAACAAATTTTATAAATATTATATTGTAAAAAATATTTAATTTAAATATTTAAAGAATGGTAAGATATTATTTTTAAAACATTTATCATATATGGATATGATTTTATTTTTTAATTATTAAAATTGAATTTTTTTTTAAAAGTACATTATTGAAAAGATTGAAAAAGACATAACATATATATTTTTATTTAATAAAATTAAAAAAATTAAAAATTAATATTTTTAACTCATTTATTTTAATACAAGGTGTTCCTGTGTTAGGATACACACTTCAATTATCCTAGTTGTAGCGGGTCGGGTCTTGGGTTTCGGTCTTCTCGTTTCTTTCCGGGTAGTCCGAAGTGAGGGGGGTGTGCCTGCAAAGACACTCCAACGCTCAAGTAAGTGCTCGGCGTAATAAATGCGGTAGTTGAAAGTTGGTTACGTACCTTGAAAGGAGGTCTATTTATAGTGTTTCTTATTGGGTCGTGATTAGGGACTGGGCCCTGAAAAATTAGGGGACTAAATCGGCATATTACGTAAATTAATCTTTCCGTAATCACTTTGGTATAAATTCGTGCCTAGGCCGAGCACACCGACACGTTCCGTTCCATTAGTGGTCGGTTAGCTTGGGTGCTCGGTTCAGTCAGTCACAGGCTCGGGTACTCGACGTATTCGGGTACAGGGAATTGTATTATTAAATTCATGAATTGTCTTTAATTAACTATATAGATCTATTATCGTTACGCAACTTATCAATGTGGTTAACTATGTTGAAATAAAATGTAATCTTAAATAAAATTTAAAAAATGACGTTTCACCTTTTTTTTTGTAATGTTTATATTATTATATTTAATTCCTTGAAAAAAATATTATTATATTTAATTTAGAGAGATAAAATAACAGAAAGAGAAAATGGTAAATATAATAGGTAATGTGGTGAAAATAAAGAAAGAGATAAATTTTATAAACTATTTAAGAAAGAAATAAAAATAATAAATGTGATATATAATAGTCTTGGAAATTTATGAAACATTAATGATAAAGTTAAAAATGTAAAGGAAGGCAAATGATAAAGTCAAAATTTACTTGACAAAGCATAATAATATACGACCGAACAAAACAATGCCTTTTATATTTAATATAAATAGATTCTCTCAAAACTGGCAAATGGGAAATCTACACAAGAGTTAAAGTGAAATCTAATTCGATTTTGTTACGAATTAAAACTGGTTGCTATGAATGGATATATATAAAGAAAAGTAGGATTGTGAATCTCAAGCTTTCTATATATACATACGAAGCATTTCTTAACTGTTAATCTATTTATACATGGAATCTTTTTACTATTTAAATAAAGATTTTTACAGTTTTTAAGTGATAGCCAAGCTTTTTTATGAGCATCATCCATAAAAGGATACGGGGAATCCATAAGTTGGATTTGGATTGAATAATACTTACATGATTAGATAATAATTATTACTCATCCAATATACGAAAAAATATAATTATTGCGTATCCATTTGGGTGTTGAAAGTAATAACGTGATTTTTATCGAACAGGAAACAGATTGCTGAAATATTTTCATATCTGAAAAAGAAAAGAAAAATGAAACACAAGTTCGAACTACCATAACGGCTTCTCTTTTCTCTTTCACTTTAGCGTATATTTGTCCCCGATGAAAAATACAGGTGCATGTTGCTGAGTATTTATGCGGCTCAGGGTAGGACCGAATGATGTACCTTTCACTCTTTCATCATCGATTAATTTCTTAACAAGTTCCCAAGTCAAAGTGAGTGTTCGACCATATTTTCTCTAATTTTGTTATTCTCATTATAATGCAAAACATTTTCATAGTGATCCCACGTGTATGCATGCATGTCATTTCCTAAACTTTTGTTGATTACTTAACCCGAATATAGTTAATTTGTTTGTAGACTATTGTGCTATAAATAACTTGGAGTTGGAAACATAGGAGCAGTGACGAAATCAATGATTGTAATGGCTAACAACAAAATTTCAGCGCTGATTGTTGATGATGACTCTATTATTCGCAAAATCCACAAGACGATGCTTGAGCGTTTATTTAACATAGAGGCAGAAACGGTTAAGGATGGAAAGGAAGCAGTGGAACTGTGTCGTTCTGGGGCAAACTTTGACATTATTTTCATGGACAGAGAAATGCCTATCATGGATGGTGCTGAGGTACTAAATTAATTAACTAGTGTAATATGAATATGATTATAGTTGTTAATGATAAAATGTTTAATTTTATAATAGGCGACAAAACAGTTACGTGCTATGGGAGTGAAGAGCACGATTGTGGGAATCACTACCCGTGCTGGTGGCGAAGATAGAGAGGAATTTCTAGCTGCTGGTTCCAACCATTGCTTTGAGAAGCCTCTTGATCGTGCAAAGGTTGAAGTTGTCTTGCGGGAGCATAAAAAATTTACCATTTGATTCACCTTTCTCATTTTTGTAACAGACCATATAGCCAATTTTTTATTTTAAAAAAAAGAATACCATGTAGCCTATACGACCAACGTTTCTGCTGTGATGAACTATCTGCAACTTTATGTTTCTATTTGTTATTATTGGAACCAATAGCCTCGCACGTGGCCTATTTTTTCCAATAAAGAAATATTAATAACATGAATACTTTTCATGTTTTTTATTTTAAATAAATTTTATCTAAACCTCTAATTATACGGATTAGATTTACTCTTACTGGGAAAGAATCTTGATTGCATGTATGCACGATGTCAGTTTCTAATTTTGTTATTGCATTGGTAAAAAAATGTACTCTTTATTCAATAACATTCAAATAAAATTTATTTAATAATAAATATAATTAAAAATACATAAAAAAATATATATATTACGTAATATATATTATTTTAACAGTTAATTTAAGTAGACTAAATGTCGTTTGAATTATTAGAGATAGTAAAGGAGTAACATGAATATGATAGATGCTAAGTTCATTCATAATACCGATATCGTAACCTTTTTTATTAAAAAAAAAAATAAGTGTCATTTTAATATTTGCATGGGAGGATGCAAGTATCCTGAATCAATTTATATTTAAGGCTTTTGTCTAAAGGGAGCATCCTCAAAAAAAAAAAAAAAAAAAAAAAAAAAAAAATATATATATATATATATATATATATATATTACACTTTTTATTATTTTTCTTAGAGTTAATCACCTATACATTACCAGTGTAAACTTTTTTTACACTGACAATCAATCATATATTTTAATAATGTCATGTCAGTTACTTATTTAATGAAATAATAATAAAATAAATAATTTTAAAAGAAATGATTGGTTGTTAGTGTAAAAAACTTTACACTAACATTGTATAGATGATTAACTTTTCTTATATATATTTTGTCACTCAATTTTTAAAGTTATATATTTTGTTACTTCATTATTCAAAAATTATATTTTTATCACTTTATTTATTAACCATTTAATATTATTAATTCATCATTAATGTGATGTGTCAAACACTTATATAACATGTTAATTATCAACAAAAAAGTTATTGATGTAATATATGTGATAAATTTATAATCAACAAAATATGTCATGATAATTGTTAAGTATGAAAAAAATAAAATTTACAAAGTTTTAAGAATTGAGTAACAAAATTTGAAAAACCTAAAAAAAGGTGACAAAAAGGATATAATTAGGAAAAAAGAGTTTTCTTTATTATTATTTTTGTATAAATATGTAAACTAAATTTATAAAAAAGCTTTGTTAAAATTTAATTAATTTCACGATTTAATTTGATAAATCTCATACTCTGTATGGTTATGTCCTTTATAGCTAAAATTCTATAATACAATAGAAATCTATATTAAGAAGAAAAAAGAAATCGAATATTACATGCAATTAATACATAACGTTCTACTTCATATATATAGTAATTTTATATGTACTGTAACGTGACGCTGTAAATTGTTTTGCACGTGATGTTACACTGTAAACGAAAATAATTATCAAAATTCTAAATCTATAAACCAGTTATAATCCGACATATAAAATTTACAACAATAAAAGATAAATGGTTTATTCTTTGATGATATTTTATATATTTAACCGAAGAGTTAAAATAGTCTAATTCTTATTTATAAAATTTTAAGTTCAAATTTTACATTCATCATTATAATTTTTATAGATAAAATAAAAATAGTCTAATATTGTCACCGTAAATGTTCGAATGTATTTTATAATAAATGCTTGACACAGCAAGGGTAAATTTTTATTTTCCTCTTTCTCATAAATGTAACAAAATTTATTTATTTTTAATTAATTTTAGTCATAAAGATTTTTTTTAATAATCCTTATTATCTACATTGCTGTACAAAAATTCCATATTATTATTTAATGATAACGTAACATGCATTTAAACAAGTTTCCTCATATGCATTTTTAGGCCTCATAAGTCATAATGATTGCTTACATGTCACATTATAATTAAATAGTGAAATAGATTGTTTTAAAAAAATGAAATTTATATAAACTAAAACTAATAAAAGTTTTCTTCGAGCACTAAAATTCAAATTTACTATATTTACAAATATTAAAGACATATGAATATTAATATTATTTAAATAATTATATATTTTCCTTTTCTTTTTTCTAAATAATAAAAAAGAAATCTTAATCTTTTGTTTCTAACCTTTTTCTTTACATCCCAATAATAATAAAAAAATTGTTTTCTTTACTTTCATTCCTTAAGAGAATTGTCACACTACTCTGATTCACTTCAAGCTTTTTTTAGTCTTTATTTAAGACAACCACATCTATATTACAGTAGCTCATGAATGAATGCTACTTGATGTTTGTTTACAAATAAATATATTAAAAAAAAACAGCAATTCTTGGACTAATTTATGGGTATATATACATTGAAGTCGATGGGTTTATTTTTTGAGAAGCATTTGAGAAGTTCGTGGACTAATTTTTGGGTATATTGAAGTCAATGGACTTGATTATTGGGTGACAGGGTAGTGCTAAAATGAAGCAAGGATCCCACCAATGCACAGTTTATTATTATTATTATTTATTTTTTAATACAGTTGATTCAAATGAAATACACACTAATCATTATACTAAAGTAATTAAAGTATTAATGCATTAAATCAAGTTTGGATTTTAAAGTGGATTACGTTATATATTATAATTGTTTATTATATTTGATGATTTATAATCGAGATGAGAACACTACTAATCAATATCAAATAGGACATGTACCAAAATAAAATATATTGAATATGATAATTTAAATTTAAATTTTCAAAAAAAATTAAGAATCGTGCATAAAATAAATTTAAGAGATGAATCAAAGAATCATGTACAAAGTTGAAAAGGCTTAAATATATATATATATATATATATATATATATATATATATATATATATATATATATATATATATATATATATTACTTTGGTTAAACATACTTTTTCCATCTCCAGCCTTAATATAGTTAATGTGTGGCATTGATTAATCCCACATTGTAATAAGCTCATAAGTCTTAATATGATTAAAGTGTTACATTGAATATTTTTCACAATTCAAGAAACTCGTATTGAAAGGTTAATTTTAGGATTTTACAAATAAAGGTAATATCTCATACGGACAACCTGACTCAAAATCATGGTCATCATTGTAAAGTTTTGAAGTGATTGTCACATTGTATAAATCACATCAATATCTATTCTAAAAAGTTAATTTTGGAGCGTATTAAGATTTAAAAATATCTCTTTTATATTTATACCTATCTAAATAAACTATATATTTTTCTGCAATATTTTTTTAATATTTATTTGCCTTTTTTCTTTCTTATTTATTTTATTTATCTAAATAAGAAAAGAGTCATATCTCAAAAGTACAAATTAATTTTTGATTATCAATTTTAAAATATTGTATAAGCTATGTCCATAAACAAATAAAAATAAATAAAAAATCAAAATGAGTTGAGCTCAACAAAAAACAGTTCAAATTCTTATTAATTAATTATTTGTTACAATTAATAGTTAGTTACTTAATTCTCTTGTAATACATATCAATATAAATAGCCAAATTGTACACAGATAAAATTAGATTTTGCAATAATACTTTTTGAGCTATTTTAGCTTTCTTTGTGTTTAAAATTGATTTATCTAGCTAAGCATATTTGTTTAGATATCACGTGATGAAGATCATATTGTCTAAGAGCGAGTAAAGGTAAAAATACATATAAAGTTCTCTAACAACCAAATTAGTATTTGAACAATTGTTAATTATCATATTAATAATTGATTTTTTTAGTAATTATTATCTTTTATTTTTCAAAATGTACTCCCCTCATTTAGATAATCAAATTCGATATAAATTGGAAGCATGAAAATTGAAAAAAATATAATTATGCACAAAAAAATAAAACAAAAATTATGCATTCCCCTTCATTTTCTATTTTTATTTTCTTTTTGTCACTCCCACTTGTTTCCCCCTTATTTTCTTACTTCAGAATTCAGATGCATGTATATAGCCTCCGTAACGACAATAGAAGGTGAAATACAGCATAGAAGGAGGGCATTTTAGTCATACAGACAAAAGCGATACCTGCTGAGCCTTGCAATTGAAGACTCGCTGATGTTTATGTACCTACCGAGAGTAGTGGAGGTGGAGTGAGAAACGAAGAAATTGTAGTTTATCTTTCCTCTGCTGTTATATGCTTCGCGCTCTGCTTTTCCCTCAACATTGATTCGGAAATTGGTGATGGCTGTTCCAGTCGAAGAAGCCATTGCTGCTCTATCGACATTCTCGCTGGAGGTACTTCCTTAACCTCATTTTCTTTCTCTATTTGAATCCAATTTCTGTCACATTTTTCTCACCTCTTTTGTTGTGAACATTGAAATGAGCTTGTGGATCCTCTTTCCTTGCTACTTTTGCTATTGGTTGTCCGATTCAGTCCATCATTCGCTTAATTGGAGCTAATTCTAATTACAGAAACATCCGTTTGGTTTTGAAGTTGTGTTTGTTATAGGCAGCGAGCGGCTTCTATCTTTTCCTTATCCGAAATGTTTATTAGTCAAACATTGACTGAAACAGACTTCTGATCTGTGAATGCTAGATATACATGTAATTTGATGTTGAGGTTCCAAAATTACGCGTTGCAGGAACTTGAGGTTTTTGTTTCCATATATAGTTATTTTTCACGTGTAATGTTTTAGGGTTTGTGATTTGTTATGTAGGATGAGCAACCAGAGGTGCAAGGACCTGGAGTGTGGGTATCAACCGAGAGAGGTGCAACAGAAAGTCCAATAGGTACTTCTGTTTCTTCCTCAATTTTATTCTTCTTTGGATATGTTATGCATTTATGCTGTGGCTGTACTTAAATGCTTGAGCACTTTTGGCTTTGCTTCAAAGATGCATAGACTTATTGGTAATTACCATTTACCAAACTCCTTTTTGTAGAGTATAGTGATGTTTCTGCATACCGTCTATCTCTATCAGAGGACACAAAAGCTCTCAACCAGCTGGTATGCAGCTCTTGGACTATTTTTGTTGTTTAATTTTCCTTTATCTTTTGTTTGAGATTTTTATTTTTTTATTTTTTTATTTTTTCTGATTATAAATTTTAACTGCTTTGGCTAATACAAAATGCAGAATGTCCTTACCCAAGAGGGAAAGGAGATGGCATCAGTGCTTTACACATATCGCAGCTGTGTCAAAGCACTTCCGCAGGTAATTTTTCTCTTAAGCTACAGGTAGTTGAAATCAGTCAATGTATATAAAGTACATTGTCTTTTAGATAAATGAAGAAATTTTGTCAGAACAAAGAGAGTTAATCTTTTGGACTTGGAAGGACATTGTATTCGAAGACTACAGGGAATAATCCAAACTTACCATTTTTTTGGCTAGTTTTTCATGAACTATATATATATATATATGTGTGTGTGTGTTTATGTCAGCATGTGCATGTTGCTTTTTCAAAAGGCAAAGTTATTCAAAAACTGTTTATGAACAATTTATTTTTTATTTATATTTGTTTGGATGGTCTGGACCCAAAGTTCCAACTTCAAACCTAGATTTTTTTTATTTTTTTTTGGGGGGGAGGGGGAGGGTAATGAATGAATTTAAGTTTTGTGTGACTGATAATTTCGCTTAATGCAACATCATAATCTTATACGTTGCCATTTTCTTTTGCTTTGTTGATAATTGGCTATATTAAATTGACCATACATACTGGAGATCCATTTTAGTCTTTCTATATGCCTATATTGTTTTATGTAATTTATGCATTTTGCTACGATGGGGCAGCTACCTGATTCTATGAAGCAAAGTCAAGCTGACTTATATTTGGAGACATATCAAGTTCTGGATTTGGAAATGAGTCGTCTGCGTGAAATTCAGCGATGGCAAGCATCAGCTTCCTCAAAAGTACGAGATTTTCTTTTTCATATTATAGGGTACTTTATTATTTTACCAGAAACTTAGCTGGTCCAGACTTAGGACATTAAGTAAATCTGTAAATGTCATTTTTTATGCAGTTAGCTGCTGACATGCAACGTTTTTCTAGGCCTGAACGACGCATTAATGGCCCTACAATATCTCATTTGTGGTGTGTTAAAATGACTATGCTTTTTGTTGTAGTTTTTTTTTTGTATTTTTTTGTATTTTTTAATAGCTTTGTTCTCGACTCCAGGTCTATGCTGAAGTTGCTTGATGTTTTGGTGCAACTGGATCATCTTAAAAATGCTAAGGCAAGCATACCTAATGACTTTTCATGGTATAAAAGGTATGCATTTAATTTGCCTATGTCACTTTACCTTCAGGTTGAGGATCTTCAACTTTTCTTTCAGGTTCAGTGCTTCAGTTTGTTTCTGTTATATCTTATATCTATTTCTTATTGGAACCTTTTTTATGCACAAGCTTTAGAAGCATGTAAGTCGGTATGTGTAGTAATGAACAGAGCTTTTATCTGTTTATCAATATTATTGGGTTTCCATAATTCTTCAATTTAACTTCCGTAGAGCTGATCTAATGCTTTATGTATTAGAACATCTACATCACATTGAAGTACTTTACTACTTTAGGGATCTGACTTTCTGCCTCGCCCAAATTATTAGATTGAAGGAATAACCTACTAGTGGACTATGAAATTTTCAGATAAAGTTGTTTGATTGGGAACTAGGGGTCTGTGTGGATAAACTTTTTCAAAATCACTTTTAAGAGGAAAAAATAAGAAGAAAATCATATAAGCTTCTCCATAAGCTAATTTGTAGAGTTTTTCTCATATTAGTTTCTCCGAAAACTTATTTTTAACTCGTGCCTAAGATAATTTTAGCTTATGAAGAAATTTGTTTCATTTTTTCTTCCTATTCGTTTCTTCTAGAGGTACTTCTGAAGAAATTTATTCAAACAGACCCTAGATGGGGAATAAAGATTTCATTAAAGAAGCCTAAGGGTCTTACAGTTGTAATACTACTCTCATAGTCTCGTGTAAAACAGCATGGCCAGGGGTGCAAGGACAGCCAAATACTGATAATTACTTTAGTTTGATTTTGATATAAAATATAAAAGAACTCTCCAGTTTCTACTGGTGTTACAGTATTTTTTGTTTCATCCAGTTTCTTTTAGTTTTTTTTTTATATTTTTTTTTTATCAAGGAAATATGTTAAACCTTTGTTTGGTTTGAGGAAAAATAATGAGGAAATAATTTTGTGAATATTTGAAAATTTCTTGTTAGGATGAAGAGAAAAGTTAAACAAAGGAAAACTACAGAAATTACAAGTTCAATTTTTTTTCTCTGCAAAGTTTTTCTTATTTTGAAATTTAAATAACATTTTCTTTTCTGTTATTCCCTTTCTTCACATCCAAAGAAAGGGTGTGTCTGTGGGTCTTTACATAATTTCCTTTGTTAATTAAGTAATTATCAATCATCACTCTAGCTGATTCAACCTGCTAACCTTTTGTCATGTATGTGGCTGTGATTGTCTTAAGCAGCAATTTTGATGGAAGAAAAAGTTTTTTTTAACCACACCTTACTTCTCTTTCATCATTTCTTATTGGTTAGATGGAAAAGTTGGATGAGTTTAAAATGTTTAATAAGAAGTATGATTTCTATATTTGAAAAGTTACTTAATGAAGTTTCAGTCATTCATCTTGGTTTTTTTCCCCCTCAATTTGTCAGGACTTTCACTCAAGTCAGTGGTCAGTGGCAAGACACTGATTCACTGAGGGAGGAATTAGATGACTTGCAGGTGCGTAATTGTTGAAATTTCAAAGTTTGTGACATAAAATATGTAAATTTGTTATTCATTGATTGATTTATATATATATATATATATATATATATATATATATATATATATATATATATATATATATATATAACTTTTCCAAAATTCTCCTTGTTTCTATTGAACTTCAGAAAATGCCAAACCAAAGATGGTTGTGATTGACCTTTTTTAAATTTTATGTGCAGATTTTCTTGAGCACAAGATGGGCTATTTTGTTGAATTTGCATGTTGAGATGTTTCGTGTGAACAAGTATCCTTGAGACATGTATATCTACTTAAGATTTTTTTTGTTCAATATGACATTCTTGGCAAAACCACAGTGTCTACTCGATAGGTTTAACTTGTTAATATTTGGTTAATTTTGTTTATATATATATATATATATATTTGTAGAAAATATCTGTGTTTAGGGGGGATATGGGAACTGATTTAATTGACAAGAAAAATTGAGTGCTAGACTGCCACTTTGTGTTGAACATACAGTGATGAGAGTGTGTAGGAGGAGACTGGAGGATTTTATCCTTAAACTAGATATACTTTCATCCAAAAGAAGCTTGTAGATTTGGTCCATACTTGAGTTAAGAAAAAAAGAGAAAAAGTAAGAGAACAAATATATCTTGTGGCTAGGCTACCTCAGATCCTTCTTTTGATTAGTTACGCTAGTTTACAGTTTAAAGCAAATTAGAGGAAATCTAGATGATGAGAGGAGTTTTTATTCTAAAATTTAGGGGCTTGGCTTTTGTCCTTGAATAGTGAATACTGTCACATAGAAGTGCAAAGAACTCTTGCGAGGAGATTTAAATATCCTCTTTTTATTTTTTAATTTCTTATTCATATCCTTGACTTGAAATAATGCTGAAGACATACTTCAAGTTCGTGTAGTCTTTGTTGTAGAGTCTTTAGAATTGGATTACTTTGTTACACTTTTTAAATATCCTCCTTTTTTGTATTTTTATTTCTTATTCTAATCCTTGACTTGAAATAGTGTAGAAGACATTCTTCAAGTTCTTATAGTCTTTGTTGTGGAGTCTTTAGAATTGGACTTTGCACTTCTCTTTCCAGAGCGCCACATTCTATTGCGTGTTTTGCCTGTTCTTGTTGTCCTAGTGACATCATCAGAGAAAGATAGTGAGTCTCTGTACAAGAGGGTGAAAATCAACAGATTGATCAATATATTTAAGGTACTGTTGTATATATGCTTATTGAGAACATTATATAATAAATGACATTATTATTATTATACCTGAATTTTTTTACAGTTTAAGCACCAAATTCTGTCTCTATTGTCAAAAAGTTTACATCTGTGTATGTGTATCTTTTTATACTACTTTTACAGAATGAAGCAGTCATTCCTGCATTTCCAGATCTGCATTTGTCTCCTGCTGCAATATTGAAGGAATTATCAACGTACTTTCCAAAATTTACTTCCCAAACTCGCCTTCTCACCCTTCCAGCACCTCATGAGCTTCCACCTCGTGAGGCACAAGAATATCCTCCAAATTGTTTATTGTTTTTACTGATAAATTGATTCTAATTTGTTGTTATTGAACCAATATTTAATTTCCCTGTCCTCTGTCATCCATGAAGCAATGTTACTTTTACCACTTTCACTGCAGATAGATGAGTTGTGACTATGAATGATCTATGCTTTTGGATAACAAATTGCATGCTTTCTGTTCATTAAAGTTAAACAATACCAAGAGGGTGGTCTATAGTTCTTTTCTGATTATGGACAAATTTATTATATACTGTATAAGCTGGAATTTAATAATACATGAATTGAAAACTGGAGTGCTTATAGGTTCCACATGGAATTTCTATTAAAAAATTATTTAGGAATCATTTTTTACTTTTGAAGTGTTAACTTTTTATAACTTAGAAAGCATCTTCCTGCTGGGTCCTTTAGAATGTAAACTTGACTTGATACACATATCAGAGACATTATCTGATCATCAATCATATTGGAGCCATCCGTGCTGAGCATGATGATTTTGTAATTCGTTTTGCTTCTGCAATGAATCAGGTGCTGCCCTTTGCTCTGGCTGGGTTGCATACAGAAAGCCCTTTGTAAAATCTTTTTTTTTTTTTTTTTTTTTCTGCTGTCTGGCATTAAAACCTGATAGTTTGTTGTTTATCTCTGTTTTTACAGCTATTATTGTTGAAGTCAACTGATGGTTCTGATGTTGAATGGAGCAAAGAAGTCAAGGGGAACATGTATGATATGATTGTTGAAGGTTTTCAGCTATTAAGCAGATGGACTGCACGCATATGGGAACAATGTGCTTGGAAATTTTCTCGACCATGCAAAGATGCATCCCCATCTTTCTCTGACTATGAAAAGGTAAGGAACGTTCAAATTTTCTAATTATTGCTTTCTTCTTTTTCCTTGTATTTTCTTCTTATTCTTCTTGTTCTATTGGTTGTGATGGCTGATTGATGTTCTTATCTGGTACTGTACTACTGTACTGCCAATATTGACATCATTTTTATATTTGTATAAACTACTTAACTATTTATTCCAAAGAGAAATCCTAAAATACAATTTGTGATTTCAGTAATGTTGATACTCCTTGTTACTTCAAGCATGTTAAACACTTGAAACTTGAACCAGCCAATTTTGTTTTTATGTTAGCCACTTAAAACTTGACCATTTATCACGCTAATTAATCAATTATTGTATCAGTTAGTCACTTATTTTAAATCATTTAATTATTAATGTTAACCTTGCACAAATGTGATTTGGCTAATTGTACTTAAGTTTGAGTTAAGTTAAAGTTGACACCCTACACTTAAAATAAAAAAAAATGTATCTTGAGTGATTTCTTATTAAAATATGAAAATATTACCATATATATATATTGTGTTTCTTGTAGGTAGTACGATATAATTACAGTGCAGAGGAAAGGAAAGCACTGGTTGAACTTGTGAGCTACATAAAGAGTGTTGGATCTATGATGCAGCGGTGTGATACACTGGTTGCTGATGCTTTATGGGAAACAATACATGCTGAGGTCCAAGATTTTGTCCAAAACACATTAGCTACTATGTTGCGGACTACCTTCAGAAAGAAGAAGGACCTTTCTAGGTAGTATTTTAATTTCACATTACATGGTCTATATTTGTTACTTTCTGTAACTTATCTTAAATGCAGTATTTGATGGTTTTCTGAATTATCCTATGATACTTCTTTATAGAGTTTTGGGCTTGAATTCTATTTCTTCATTTGGACCCAAAGAAAAATTCCAGGGAAACAACTCATTGATTGAAAAGTCTGCATCATGAATACACATTACTTGCTTTATTTTCTTTTGATTGCTTATATCAAATACCCAAATATGGATTTTCAGGATTCTTTCAGATATGCGGACCCTTTCAGCTGATTGGATGGCTAATACAAACAAGTCAGAATCTGAGTTACAGTCCTCACAGCATGGAGGTGAAGAAAAAGCAAACATATTCTATCCAAGAGCCATTGCCCCAACTGCTGCTCAGGTCTGCATCATTTTCCATTCTCTTGCTGCCAGCTATATAATATGTTATTATTTATATATATATATATATATATATATATATATATATATATAAGTGAAAAGTTGCATTTATCAGAGATCAAAGTATCAATGCTATATATTGAACTCTGCTATCTATATAGATGTTTTGTTGAACTAGCATATGGACTTAATACTGTCATAGAAGAAAATAAATATACATAAAGATGCTCAAGTGCCTTTATTTTGAAATGTTGAACAAACATTCATTTGTGGTCATACATATTGGCAGACTTGTTCTTACATGTTGTGATCATGAAAAAAATATAATTTATTCTCTTCTTTTTCCTTCATTTTTTATATTAATTTTTTCAAACTCCAGTCTTCTGCAAGAAATTATAGCAATCAATTTATTCCAACTATATAAGGCCTTGCATGATAACTTTTGTTGAGAGGCTTATCAAAACTTGTCACCAAAAATTCTCTGTCCTGGTTTGGACTGCTTTACTATTTCTTTCTATGGGTGTGTAATTTTGTGGTTAGCATGCAATAGTTATTTAGCTAATCTCTTCACTACAGGTGCACTGCTTGCAGTTCTTAATATATGAGGTGGTTTCTGGTGGCAACCTTAGGAGGCCGGGTGGACTCTTTGGCAATAGTGGCTCAGAAATTCCAGTTAATGATTTAAAACAGCTGGAGACATTTTTTTACAAGCTTGGTTTTTTCCTTCATATTTTAGACTACTCAGGTAATGCTCTTAGATTGACCCTAGCATCAATGTTACTGCAAACACTCATCCTTTGGGCACTTTCTCTGTTGATAGATCAAACATCTACTCTGATAACCTCTTCCTCTCACTATCCCCTGCCCCCCATGGTTCCTTTCCTACATAAGGGAACTAGTTCTGAAGCATTACATTTTGTGTCATATCTCTGTTAATAACATATGTGGACCCACAAACATATATGCCTTCACGGTGCACTGCTTCCAATCTATACAGGGCTCTTCTACTCCCTCTTGTTTACATATGACTGAAGAATAAAAGGGTAAATTAGTCAAACATCTAGAAATTGAAATAGAACATAGATGCAATTGGGCTGACAGATGCCTGATCATTAGCAATATCATTTGGTGTCCATGCTTGACCTGTTATAGACATTAAAAACATCTAATACAAAACTATACATCATTGAATTGAGAGGGCAGGTGGATGTTTAAAGGATAGCTGAACACAACATTAAACTGACATCTTTATTACTTGGGTAGAATAGTGGCTGAATAAATTTCAGCTTTTTGGGTGCTATTTAGTTGTATGATAAATTGTCAAGTCTCCATAGATTATGTTATCGTGTTTGCCCCTGGCATGTGTTCCTGATGATGAAGATTGGTCCTTTTAAAGCATCTGCAGCTCATTTTTGGGCTAATGATTTAGCTGTCACAACTAGTCTTTTATCCGCTCATTATTGTCCCATAAGTGATAAGTATACCAATTAGGAGGTCACAGTGTCGCCAATTCTTTTAGAAAGTATCCTTAAAGATTTGATTTTCTTGGACTAGATAAGAAATGCATTAGAGTGTAGTGTAGGAAATTCTGAAAAATTTTGACCCTTTAACTTCTTAAACAGTTTAATGATATAGAATCCTCTGTATATGCCTCACTGCATTCTTCATTGTAATTGACTGGGGTGATGATGCTTGCAGTGACTGTTGCAACATTGACAGATCTTGGTTTCTTATGGTTTAGAGAATTCTATTTAGAGTCTTCACGAGTCATTCAGGTAATACTTATCACTGCAAAATTAATTAAATTTTAAATCGATCATGTTCACCAAAAACACTTTTTGATAAGACCAGCTACAAATTTCCTAGCTACCTGCAAGATATTGATTGCATCAAGCATTCACTCATCAGAGTCTATTTGTACTTGTAATTGAATATAAAAAAAACTCAAATAATGGTAGGCTAGCAACTTGAAATGGGAACATTTCTATGTAACAAGTTTCTCAATGTTATATTTCAACTCTACTCTGATAGCTTTTCACCAAACTTGTTATTTTTCTTATATGCATTTGTTTTCTACCTCCCCTTATGTACTAAATGTAGTCAATTTATTCCATGTAGTTTCCAATTGAATGCTCTCTTCCCTGGATGCTGGTGGATTGTGTACTTGAGTCACCGAATTCTGGTCTTCTTGAGAGTGTTCTAATGCCATTTGACATCTATAATGATTCAGCTCAGCAAGCCTTGGTGTTGCTGAAGCAGCGGTTTCTATATGATGAAATTGAGGCTGAGGTATTAGACATTTTAACTTATGCTAGATGATTATATGGTGAATTTCCTGGAGCAGTATAATATCTGATAGGGATGATTTTAGGTTAGGTGCATATGCTGATGTGCACTAAATTCGTGAGTAACTTATGTGCTGTTAGGCATCCAACAGATACTAAATTTAAGAGTGATAAAAAAGAGTAGTGAAATTGAGGACAAGAAGTAGAAGTGGGAATTGGGTCATAAAATTCTTGCTTACATGGCAAGGTGGGAAGAAGGGCAATCATGGGAAATCAAGGATGAAACCAGGGGGAACCCTTGTGGAGGCGAAAATTGACTGGGGACTTTTGGACAGGGAGGAGTCAGGACCCTTGATGAGCCTTCATTTTTACATGTTTTCTTTTTTATTTGTGAGCTGTTTGTAAATTCATGCCTTCTGTTGATATCAGTTTATACCAGTAGCAGAGAGTGAATTCTGGTGTTAGTACAAAACGATTTTTGCTTCTGATTACAAGTTTCGTATCATATGCTTTCTCCATTGATCAAATGTTTTCTGTTTATCTTTTCCTCACAGGTGGATCATTGTTTTGATATATTTGTTACAAAATTGTGTGAAACCATTTTTACATATTACAAAAGTTGGGCAGCAAGGTATGCTCATTTTTTTCTGGCTTATCCACCTTTCTTTTAATTATTTCACGGACTAACTTTTTTTTCTTATTGATGGATGCTAAATCATGCAGTGAATTGCTTGATTCTTCATTCCTCTTTGCTTCAGACAATGCAGAAAAGTATGCTGTGCAACCCATAAGGCTCAATCTGCTTCTTAAAATGACTAGAGTGAAGGTTAATGAATTACATCATCACATTTTTTTTTTCTTCCATGATTTGATTTGGTGTATTTAAGTGTAAGTTGGGTGTATACTACCTGCTTAACAAATTTTGGATCAGTCAACTTCAATCAAAATAGTCCAAGGTGGGCCAGGGGTGGGGGGATTGGAAAATATATTTACACCAGTATTATGCTGTTAGATCTCCCCTCTTTTTCTGGCAGGATTTGGAAACACCTGACTGATAGCCTGCTTTAAGTGAACAGAGCTTAACTGTTTTATTACTTTTATTTTTTTTAATATGTATCTGGGTGTTGCCAATTCAAACTTCATTATCATTGAGTGATTTTGGAATTATGCGACTTGCTATAAGTTGAGGAAGTATACAAAACAGATGTCTTTGTGTGCTATTATACAGCATGAATAAGTTGTTAAAATATTTTTCCTCAAGAATTTAATATCATACTGATTATTAGTCATCAAAATCTTCCCAAAAGTTACCAAAGTTTGTTAATCACATACTCCAGGTTTGAATTTTTGTAATGGAAACAACAGTATCTGAGATAGTGTTGCTCCTTTAATTGGTTCAACCCAACTCAACTTGGATTAGTTAGGGTCCTGGCTTTTGTATACTGAGAGTCTAAGCCCTAACGTAGTGTTTAATATGACTTTTTGGAACTAATCCAAAGGAAAAGCTGGGCCAAATACAATTCTAGAAAAACTAAAGTATAAAAGTAGTTTTTTCCAAATGAAGAAAACACAAAAAGAAGAGCTTTTAGATAAGCTAAATTTTAGGAACTTCTTCCTTCACATTTCCAAATCCCAAAACTCGGTAGCGTGCAACCCAAGAATTTTTAACCAACAATCAACTTTTAATCTGAAAAAAAAAATATAATTACTAACATCTTTAACTTTAAACTTTTTACTTTTACTGTAACCTTAAAGTATTTTTGAAGATCGAAAAAGAGTCAATCCAAAGGCTACCTAGGAATAAGCTTCTCAAAATTTGTTGTGATAGGTTGGGCCTAATGAGGTCAAGTGGTTAAAAGATTATATTAGTTGGTCTTAAAATGTTATTGCATTTATCTTTTAGTTTTATGTTATTTTATATTCTCTAAAATAGGATGAGGACACTTATAGGATCATCCTTAGTACTATTAGGTTATAAATTTGTATCCCTTTGGCACTTGTAGGCATGAATGGAAAATATGAATGTTACCTTCATCTTTTTTATAGCTTTCTATGAGCCCATTAATGGTAGATTCTAGGAATAGTGATAGTATAGTTTTTAGTTCTCTATCAAATGGTGCTTTCATTGAGAGTTGGGCTATGAAAAGAGCTACCCATAGGCTGGATTAAGGTGCAAATCGAATATTAATAGGTGAGTGAAGTCGTCAAAGAGAAAAAAGTTATCATTGGATCAATGTCGATAGAGTGAAAGTCGTGTGTCTATTGGCCTTCAAAGGAGGTGATAATGTTAGGAATCCTACATTGAATAGAATTTGAAGCTCAATGTGGGATTTAAGCCTTGATGTTCTTACACTTAATAGACTAATCTTTTAGGTTGAGCTCTCCTCATGTGCTTAAGTCCTAACATGTTGACTGAGAGAAGAAAGACATTTTGGTAGCTGTTTTGGTTTTCAATATTTTGTTTCTATGGAAATTCCATTTTAATCATTAATAAAGTTGTTGTAGAAATTCTGGTGTCAAAAACATGGAAAGCAGGTTCAATCATCTTGAATGCCACATCCTGCAACAAACTAGTAGAGATTGTTTTTTAAGAAAATGATTCTGAAGACTAAGATTGATAGTAACATGATTTACAAACTTTTATTTTCGTGGTTATTTCTTGTTCTATTTATATGATCTCGATCTCTCTCTCTCTCACACACACACACAAACACATGTTCTGCTTGATATCATAGTTAAAATTTGAGTGAGTTGCAATTACTCTCCCATGTGATTAAAAATCTTTTGATTGATGCACAGCTGCTTGGAAGGATGATTAATTTGCGAAGTTTGATCATTGAACGGATGAACAAAGTTTTCCGGGAAAATATTGAGTTTCTGTTTGATCGTTTTGAGTGTCAGGATCTTTGTGCCATAGTGGTCAGTGATTTTACCTTTGCTACTTCCCATGGCCAACAATTATGAACTATTTTTTCGTTTCTCAATGTTCATTAACTAAAGTAATACCCTAACTATTTTATTTCAGGAATTAGAGAAGTTGTTGGATGTCTTAAAACATTCCCATGAACTGCTGTCTAGAGATCTTTCTGTAGACTCTTTTAGTCTCATGTTGAATGAGATGCAAGAGAACATCTCCCTTGTATCATTTTCTAGTCGACTGGCCTCACAGGTTTGTTCCTTTGAGTTCTAAAGAAGTTCTTTAATTTTGATTTCTCACTTTCTTCTTTGCACAATATTGATAAAATGATAAATAACTTCCTGTATTTTTTAATCTTGAATCCTCATATTGAAACCACTATTTGAATGGTATTAATAATTTCATGACTTGATCTGTTTCCTACAATTTCATTGATCTATTTCTTTATGTATGCTAGATTTGGTCTGAGATGCAAAATGATTTTTTGCCAAATTTCATCCTCTGCAATACTACTCAACGTTTTATCAGATCATCAAGGACTGTTCCTGTTCAGAAGCCATCTGTACCCTCCGCTAAGCCTAGTTTCTATTGCGGTACTCAAGTAAGCATTCCTTTTACCGCCTTAAATAGTCATATATTTGTGACCATAAACATGTTAAATACAAATAGTTCAACTTTTAGCTCAACTTAGATGTTTACATGAGTAAAATATAATGTGATTTACTTCCTCTGACTGAATTTGTTTATCTCAGTCACTTACCATTTTGGGAAGTTCCAAAGTATATGTCAACTTGCATATAAGACTTTAGGAGGACCAATGTGCTAGGTGACTGTTCCAAGTACAGAAGAGTCTTTTTTCTGCTTTTGCTCTATTCATTTTAACAAAAATATTTGTGTTTCTTATATTCATTTTTTTTGTTTTACTCATTGAGAGTATATAATGAGGGAGAGGGAGATGAATAACTGTGCTTGTGTGTTTGCTTTCTACAATATTCTTTATATGCATGCATACAAGTTTCTCATGGTCTCATTCTATGTAATAGGACTTGAATTCTGCCCATCAGAGTTTTGTGCGACTGCATAGTGGATTCTTTGGAATACCTCACATGTTTTCTATTGTTCAACTTCTGGGATCCCGATCATTACCTTGGCTTATTAGAGCCCTTCTTGATCACATATCAAACAAGGTATGCCATTCTTTATATTTGCTAAATTGTGAATGATTCATTGCATAGCATTTGTTTTTCTGTGGAAACCTCCTAAACATTATAAAATACAATTTTATATATACATCAGCTTTGATAATAAACTATTGTAGAAATTTATGTAAACTAATTGAAATTCTCCTTGTTTCCTATCCCTTGTCACTAATGAAATTTTTTTATTATCAAGTATCAACAAAAAATCCTGTTATAATGTAATACCTTTTGCATCCATATTCAAGACACCTGTGCCCTATGTCAACAACAGGTTATGAAGTGCAGAGTTTTTTTGGCTATGGAAAACTGATCAATCGATTTTGTATAATCATGTAGAGCAAGATTTTGCATAACGAAGAGAGAATCAAGTGCCATTACTTTTCAAGATGTGAAAGAATGTCAAAAGTTTTGACCATAAAGTGATGTGCTAATCTATACATGCTCGTATGCTGAGGATATAGAAAGTGAATGATAAAATTTTACACGCAATTTTTCAAATACATAGATTCCACAATGACATTCATGAAAGTTTCTTACCATATTAAGCAACTGATTGTTTGGCATACATACATATTGGATGCTTATAGTTTGCATGTCTATATTTACTGATTATTGATATTTTAAAATTTAGACGTGGCTGACTAACTATGTAAATGCATGCTATTCCTAGATCACTTTGCTTGAACCAATGATTACAGGATTACAAGAATCTTTGCCAAAATCAATTGGGCTTCTTCCTTTTGATGGAGGCGTGACAAGTATGTGCTGACATTTTCCTTTTAAAAAGTTTAGTCTGTAATTTACATATATTTGAATGCTTAAAATTTATTCTTCTTTCAACATCTTCATGGAAAATTATGCATACTGATTCAATGTATAGAAAATTCTCGAAGTATAGAAAATTGTGAAAGGCAAAATCATTTACCAAATAATAGGGAGTCTTATCATGTTGGTGGTTCATATACTTGGATGTGCATGCATCCTACAATATTATAAATTCTTGGTAAATATGCACCAAATTATACAATGCTCAACCAAAAACACTTAGATAAATATTAATTATTACTAGCATGTATTTCTTTGTCCTTTCTTTTGAATAAAGTATACTAGAGCCCTTTTTTTCATACTTACAGAGCTACATATTTTCAAATTATGAAGTCATTGGCATAATGCATTTTTCAAAATCTCAATAGCACTGAAACATTTTGCTAGGACTTTATCAAGACATCTATATTTCATGGTCATTACAAATAGTTTTCTCATATACAAATTATCTGCACAATGAATCCAGTACATTGATACATGGTCATATCTGAGAAATTAATTCTTAAGATTATTTCTACACAGGTTGTGTGAGACTTGTTAAGGAACATCTTAACTGGGAGACAAAATCAGAGCTGAAAGTTGAGGTTCTTCATGGCATAAAAGAGATCGGAAGTGTATTATATTGGATGGGGCTTCTAGATATTGTGTTGGTCAGTAATGTAGTGCAGTGACCAATTTAATTAATGTAATTGCCGTCAACATAAGTTGAAGACTTAATAAATCTGTTTTTATATTTTAAGATAACATTTTTAAAAATCATATGCATTTTTGAACAGAGCCTAAAAATAAAAAACGGTGCGACAAAAACATATGTAATTTTAGCCAATTGTAGGATTTAAAGTACCAAAGGATACCTATAGTGAAGAACCTTTATGATGCAAAGCTGACTCAAAAAACAAACAAGGTATTGAAACTTAAAAGCCATGAAAAGCTTAGTAAATATTATGAATGAAAAGGAAATTTGTGTTTGCAGATGACTTACATGAACTCCTTATTTGGTCAGAAACTTAAAATAGATGGAGAGGACAAAGTTAGGTAGCACTAGAAGAATTTGGTTATTGCAGGCATAAAAATGGCAAGGAGGACCTAAGAACATATATATAAGTTGGAAGTGTTTGTGGGCTTGGTCTAACTTGTTCAATCCCGTCTCAATAGTTTAAGCTATTAGAATTGGCCCTTGATATGGTATCAGAGCCTCTGACCAAAAATATTAAGGAAATCCTTGCTGCCCCATTATTGTAGACAAAATTGAATTTCAGCATATGGTATTTGTCCATGCTTCAAGACCAAATGGAACTTAGATAAGGTGTATCAAGGATATAAAATTCTTCATGTGACTCCAAATAACAACTTAAGCTTTTGGAATATTTGATCCTTTATTATGGAAAGATTCTCAAATAAAATGGATAGGCAAAGAAAAAAGACAAAAGTGAGAGGTATTTAGGGAGTTTGGCATCTCATATAGGCTTTTTAAGAATCTGAGAGGAGATCTCATGCCAGTCAAAGAATAATAATTCATCATCGCCAAACTCCCAAACTAATTTTACAAGGATGAATAGTATTGAAGAATGAATTTTGCGAAATTGATAGTATTACATGTGAAATAAGTTGTAATAACCTCATTTTCATTCATTGTAGTTTATTGATGTTTTCATGTATGCTACTTTAATTTGAGAGTAGCAGTGATCAATATGTTGCCTTCTTGACAGAGAGAAAAGGATTCTATGGATTTCATGCAAACTGCTCCCTGGTTGGGCTTGCTTCCTGGAGCAGATGGTCAAATAGTAACTTCTCAAGATGGTGGAGACAGCCCTGTTGTTAGTATCTTTAAATCAACTGCTGCTGCAATGGTTTCATACCCTGGCTGCCCATCACCTACCTCTTTCCACATTATGTCAAAGCAGGCAGAAGCTGCAGGTGTGTTGTTGGATATGCTTTCTAATTATTTTGCTGTTAGCTTGGCCCTACCTCACCATAAATGCCTTCTACTAAGAGATACCCCACTCTTGATATCTCGAGATGCCTCACTCAATCTTCACAAAATAGAGATACAAATGCACACTCCCTTAGTGCATGAATCTTCCAATGAAAGCTAAAATGTCAATTTGATGGTTGAGTGTATTTGGCTCAAAACCATTAACCATTAACTATGAAAATCAAACAAAAATAAAGGAAATAAGGAAGGATTATAAAATAATATTAAATCTCTTAAGATACTCCTATTTACAACAGTAATTGATTATTTTGCTGTAATTTGATGGTAATTGATCAGGTAATCCATTACACAACCTCAAGGTCATTTTTAGTGATTTTAAGCAATTAAAAGCATAAAAATATTTATTAGAAAAGAAATTTGTTAGAATATATGGAGATAGCCAAAAATATCCTATTATATCTTACATTATCTTCTAGGATTAGCTTTCTTCCTGATTCCTCATTTATCTCTTAAGATTAGTTACCCTTATCATGATTTGTTTAACTAACTAGTTAGGATTATGATTAGTACAAATAAGGGTTAGTGCTTTAGGTTTTATGAACACATCAATACATTGTGATACATCTCATTTAATATCAGTTTTCTTTCCTTTCTCTTCCTCCCTCTACCTAAAACCCTGTTTCCAACAAAAACATTTATTATACCTTTTGTATTTATCAATAAAACTTTCTTACTTTGGTTTCTTAAAATCAAATCTAAGGGCTTGTTGTTACAGATCTTTTATACAAGGCTAACTTGAATACTGGAAGTGTGCTGGAGTATGCCCTTGCTTTCACTAGTGCTGCGTTGGATAAATATTGTAATAAATGGAGTGCTGCACCCAAGACAGGTTTCATTGACATTACAATTTCTAAAGATTTCTATCGAATATACAGTGGCCTCCAAATTGTGAGTAGCATCTTTCCACATCTCTTCCATTTCTTACGTTGCTTAATAAGTTGCCAATGCTTTGAATGATGAATTGACTTAACATAAAATTCTTATCATGTAGAATTTAATTGTTTGTTTCTTCATACACCTTTTATATTCATTGTGGGTTGACTTAAATGGTTTAAAATCTAGTCCAAGTTTACGTTCTTCATGATGCAGGTTCAACACCTCCTGTGACCTCCTGTGACCATTAAAATTTTATTTTGGTAAACATACTTACTCAAAGAGATTCTTTAGTCCCAAAGGAGAAATCCCTCTAGTGAACCTCTTCTGGTCCTTAGTTTGACAAGTAAAGTCCTTAGTCAAATTATGCACTACTAAGTTTAGAGTTTAGACTAAGTACTAAGTGGATAGTAATGCTTGGTTTGAGGATCCTATACATGCCATTGGCTCCCTGTCCAGTAATCTTAGGGGTGTCATCTCCTATCTACTATTTTATGGACAAGAAAAAAATACACCTTTTAGTTCACAGTTTGGGTAAATTAAATTGGTCCCTATTTAGTTCGTGCGGGTGGGTGTCTTAAATTTGGCTGAAAACTGAGTGAAGCATAGAAGCATTTCAAGTTAAAGGCGCCTCTTTCAATTTCAAGATGGCTAAAAATTAACTTGAACTACTTTGTAACATCTTGTTCAATTCATTAATGAATTTTCTTGTGCTTTTTGTCATCTTTTTTTTTTTTTTTTTCAATATATATTTTGATGTGTATTTTTCTTGAGCTACATAGGGATACTTGGAAGAGTCTGCCCAAGTGCCATCAAATAGTAATGAGAGGCTAGGAGATTCAGTTGCTTGGGGTGGCTGCACTATAATTTATTTGCTTGGGCAGCAGCTGCACTTTGAGCTCTTTGACTTTTCATATCAGATCCTCAATATTGCAGAAGTGGAGTATGCATCTGTTATGCAAACACACAAGAACTCACAATTTGTTGTGCAGGTTTATATTGCTTCTTCGAATCAAAGCCCAAAGAATATTTGCTTGTTTTACATAATCCTTATCTATTATAATAATAAAATTACTATGCTCGTTATTGTCCATACTTTGCTACACGAGCGTTATAGAAATGTTTTCCTTTTTGCTCAACATTTTCTTCTACCTTACTGCATTTTTAGAAAATTATGTTTGCTTTTTTTTTTTTTCAATTCACTAATACAATGACTAAAGATGAAATCAACTTTAAATTGATCATATTGTTAAAACAATCATTTAATTTAGATGGTTGTCATGTCAAATGTTTTAAGAATAGCCAAATAGTACATAGTAGCGAAGAAGCTGCGACTTGGTTAAGTGCAATTTAAATTCCAGGTCCTCGCTGCTTTAGTAGCAATGGCTTTCTTTGTATGTATCTTGCGTGCTGCTATTGATAGCATTTTTTATTTTTTATTTCTAACAGGGATGGGAAGCCTTACTGGAAGCAATGAAAAAAGCAAGGAGATTAAATAACCATGTATTCTCCATGCTTAAAGCGCGTTGCCCCCTTGAAGAAAAGACAGCTTGTGCTATTAAGCAAAGTGGTGCTCCATTACATCGTATAAAATTTGATAACACAGTTTCAGCGTTTGAAACACTGCCGCAGAAAGGTGCTTAAACGAGTAGTCTAGTTGTAGGCTTCCAGCAAATTCTGTACCTTGTCCCCTATACGGTGTATATGTAACGTTGTGTTGTATCATGTATGTAAAAGATACTATGTATGGTATATATGTTTCATGAGCTTGTGAGTTTCTATACAGAGGGAGCAACAACTTTTGTACTTGATTGATGATAAAAATAAAATGTTCGACATAGGTGTTCCATTTGAACAAGCTGTTGGACAAGGGCAATATTTAGCATGCTCGTATGAAACCAAGTCCAAATCTTAACTCCTACGAAAAAATACAAACCAAAATATCACTGTTAGAGTACAACTGTAGTGGAGCCCAGTCAGTTGGTAGTTACAACTGTCACTAGTTATTAGTTATAGTTATAATTGAATTTATCTAGTACAAGCTTGTACAAGTACATTTTCCCACCTCTCTGCAAGAGTAATTCATTCGGAGATCATTTTTGTTCATTTTTCTCATTCTCCAAGTTTTCTTGCGTCCACTTCATAACTTAGTTGATCTGACATCTTTCATGGTAACAAAGCTTGTTCTCGAAAAATGGCCACTCCTAAAAATCAAACTTCTGTACAATTCACTCTTGAAACCTTCTCTATTCCAGTTTTTATTCATGCTTAATGAATGTAATAGATGGTTGTTCTACTTCCCAACAATATTGGGAAAAGCTTGAAACACTTTTTAGCATCTCAAGCAAAAGTCAAGATGGAACAATTCAAAACGTAACAGAAGAGCATCAAGAAATATTCATCACCAGCAAGTGCTTATTTGCTGCAAGTTAAAGAAGATAGTGAATTCACTTGTGCGGTTGAAGGTTTAGTTTTGACAAAGGAACATATTGACATTATTCTTTATGGGTGGGATAAGAACATGATTCATTTGTAGCGTCAATTCTATCAAGATCCAATCTCAGTACTATTGAGGAGATCGAAGCCTTATTCATGGCTCAAGAAGAGTGCTTTGAAATTTACAGAACCTTAGGTCAACTTACCTCGTATCCAAATAAAAAAGACTAATCGATTTAGTGTTGTTAAATTTGATTCTCGTTTATTTTAAAATAATGATTAATAAAAGTTACATCTCGTGATGCAAATTAATCTTTAATTATTAGTTTTAGTTTTAGAATATTGTGAGAGTTATGTTCATGGAGGAAATATAAAATAGAAAAAACAATAATAACGATGTTAGTTCAATCCAATCCAAATTGTGTATTAGTATCATGTGCTTAGTTTTAAGATATGGGTCAACGGTACTTATTAGCAAGTCTTATTGGAGTGTGATGGCATGAAATAGAAAATTATCTAAAACCAAGTAACAATTCTTAAATTTTAAAATACAAATCATTTTCACAAATAAAAAATATATTACTTATTATGTTTAATTAAATTAATATTTAATTATAATAATTACTTTAATGTTTTAAGTTATCAAAAAGTAAAGTGTAAATAAAAAATATAATAGTGTGAATTCTTATAAGTATAACTTAGCGATAGTTAAGATGCGGAATATTTAAGAGAATATTAACCTCATCTTAAGGGAGTTATATACATGTTTTGGGTGTATTATAATCTTGAATTCTCTAAAGATATTTTTCAAAAAAAAAAATACTGCCATAATTACACTTGACTATAATCACTGTAGATTTGATATGCATATGATGTATGATTTATTTTAATAAATTGGGTGATTTTATATTTAATTGATTATATAATTAAAAATTGATGACAATAATAGATATAAAATATAATACTATTAAGAATAAGTCAAAAAAAATATTAAAAAATAAATATACACTAACTTATTACAAATTATTGAAAAAAAATTTATAGATAACATTAGAACATATATTAATAGAGGCATGCATTTTTTTTTTCTTCTATGTACATGTAAAAGAAAAAAAATAAAAATTCAATAATTAGCTTTAAACCAAAATAATTAAAATGAAAAAATATTAACATATATAAATATTAAGAATTTATTACTTTTGATTGAGAAGAATCATTTTCATACCGAATAACATATTCTTATTATTGAAATCAAATACATTTCATATATGAAAGGTTAGTAATTATTAAAATATTTTTATCCAAATTTTTTCTTTTATTTTGATATTTTTGTTTATTTTTATTATTTTATAATATTTCAAAAATCTAATAATGATTGGTAATTATTAAAATATTTTTATCCAAATTTTGCATTTTAATTTGATATACTTGTTTTTTTTACAATATTGTGAAAATATATAATTATTATAATATTTTTATCTAACTTTTCCTTTTATTTTGATATATTTTTATATAATATATAAATACTATAAAATATCCATTTTTTTCTTTTTTTTTGATATATTTGTTTGTTTTAAATTATTTTCGGTAGTAACTTTATATATTTGTTTGTTTTAATAATTTTCAATACTAATTTATTTTATAATATATATATATATATATATATATATATATATATATATATATATAATGGAGATTATTGGAAGGAATAAACATTTACAATAGATTTATTGAAGAGAATTTTATTAGAAATAATTATATAAGGAAATGTTATTTTATAATATTATAGAAATTTAATAATAATTAGTAATTATTTAAATATTTTTATCCAATTTTTTTTTTAATTTTGATATATATATATATATATATACTTATTTAATAAGTAGTTAGAAATCAAATCTTGACTCTTGCAAAAAGAATAAAACTCAAGTTAAAAGAAAAAGTTAAAAGAAAATATTCATCTATTTAATGTCTGTCAAATTTTTAAAAAAATTATTTTTGCGTAAAAAAAATGATAATAAATAAATAAATAAATAAATACAGTACATTTAAAAATACACACAAACTTTATGACCTAGATAGTAAAATTTTAAACACCCAAATATGAAAATTTAATTTATATTAAAAAGGAAAATGTTTAGAAAGAAATAATATTTATGAGATGGGAAGCAGCAACTCTTTTGGTAGAGATTTAATTGTGATTTTGTTACTTTACGGTATCTTTTACTGCAGGCAATCAATTTCTGATTTTGCATTCCTTAAAAACCCAACCCAACCCGTGGGTTGGGCCGGACCTGGTTGGTGGGTCGGTGGCGTGGCCTTATAACTTGCACAGTTTATTTATTTTTTATTACACTTGTCACCTTACGCTACGCACGCGGTATTTGACGGACGTTGCTTACTGTTTATAATTTGGTTAATTATCATCTCATCAGTCATCACATACGGAAGAGAAGAGAGAAGAGGGAATGAAGGTGGCAAGGTAAAATTAGAATGGCGAAGAGGGAGCGAGAGAGAGGAGTGTCGGCGTCGGAATTGAAGGACAAGTTGCGAGAATTGGTGAAGGCCATCGTGGACTCCGACGACTACACGCTTGAAGCCGCCGACGAAGCCATCGCCAGCCTTTCAGCTCTCAAGAATTTAAAGTCTCTCCATCACGCTCCCATTCCTCCTCCCCAATTTCGATGCCCCATTTCCACCCAATTGATGACCGATCCCGTTATCTTGTCCACCGGCCAGGTTACCCCTCTTTCCGATTTCAATTCTTATTTTTTAATTAATGATTTCGTCAAGCCTTATTCTGATTACTCATTAATTAATTAATGAATTAATGTGTATGCACCTGTATGTGACTATGTGTCCTGGTTTTGATGTTACTGCAGACTTATGATAGGCCATTTATTGAGAGGTGGTTGAATGAGGGGCACAGAACGTGCCCTCAGACCCAGCAGGTTCTATCTCACTCTATTTTAACTCCGAATTACTTGGTCCGAGACATGATTGTGCAGTGGTGTAGGGAGCGTGGAATTCAGTTGCCTAAGCCTGTTAAGGATGTGGACCAAGTTGTCACCAATGCAGACAGAAACCGTTTGAATTCCTTGCTCCGCAAGTTGTCATTGTCTGCTTCTGATCAGAAGGAAGCTGCCAAAGAGCTTCGCCAGTTGACAAAGCGAATGCCGTCGTTTCGAACCCTTGTTGGGGAGTCCACTGATGTCATTCCCCAGCTGCTCAGTCCACTGTCGTCGCCGGGCACTGACCCTGATCTCCATGAGGACTTGATCACCACGGTTTTGAATCTCTCAATCCATGATGATAATAAGAAGGTCTTTGCAGAGGATCCTGCTGTGATTTCTCTGCTTATTGATGCCTTAAAATGTGGAACGCTTCAAACAAGAAGCAATGCTGCAGCCGCCATTTTTACATTGTCTGCTCTTGATGACAACAAGCACATCATCGGGAAATCCGGGGCTATCAAGCCTTTGCTTGAGCTTTTGGATGAGGGAGAGCCTTTTTCCATGAAAGATGCTGCTTCGGCTGTATTCAATTTGTGTCTTGTGCATGAGAATAAAGGGAGGACCGTTCGAGATGGGGCCGTTCGGGTTATTCTGAACAAGATGATGGACCACATTCTGGTTGATGAGTTGTTGGCTATACTGGCACTGCTCTCCAGCCATCCCAAGGCTGTTGAGGAAATGGGTGATCTAGGCTGTGTTCCTTTGTTATTGGGGATTATTAGGGAGAGCACCTCAGAGAGGAGCAAGGAAAATTGTGTTGCAATTCTCTACACAATCTGTTTTAGTGACAGAACAAAGTTGAAGGAAATTAGAGAAGAGGAAAAGGCCAATGGTACACTGTCCAAGCTTGCACAATGTGGAACTTCAAGGGCAAAAAGGAAGGCTAACGGTATTCTTGAGAGGCTTAACAGATCTCCCTACTTAACTCACACTGCTTAGTGAAATTAAACCTTGAGAATTAGTAAAACCACCTCTTTGTTAATAGTTTTCTTGTGTTCTTCTGTACAAACCATCTCGGGTAGCTGTAAAAATGGGAAAGAGAAGTTCACATATTATGTACAGTAGCTTCACTTACAACCAGGATGAATGAGCAAAGTTTTTTTTACTTATTCCTTTATTTCATTTCTGTTTGATTCTTTATCCCTTTTCATAAAGCTCTTTTCTTTGTTAAAGGAACTACATTCTTCTACATCTATTTTCTCATTGCCTGACTGCCCGTGATTGATGTTTTTGCTTTCTAAATTTGTAAGTATTCTAAACTTCTTTGTCGCTTAGCTAACCAACTTTGAGTGCTGACAAAGTGTCTGTTTGTATTTTGTTAATGGCGCTACTGTATTTGTATGTGGTTTTCGTTGCTGGTAACTTGATATCTTACTGCTGAGAAAGCATAACTAATCAAAGCATGAGTGGGAGTGGGGTAGGGTCTCCTTTTGCTTTCTTTCCATCGCCAACCATTCAAGAGTGTCGGCACCGTGTTTATTGCTCTATCTTTACCGAACTTTCTATGTTTACACTTTAAAGCACCAATTAGAAGGGATTGATTGCTCATAGGTTTATGAATTCATGATATATAATATATTATGGTCACATACTTTCATCTCTAAATTGATATGAGTACTATTTTAACTTGTGCACTTTTTAATTCAAAATTATTTTTAATATACAAGTTCAGTGATAGACGCCACCATTATTGCTTTAGTGTCACCGACATTGAATAATATTCGAAGTCACTCACTCAGGAGTCAGGTCATGCATGCCTAACTTCAGATTCCAAATGATGTCCTGACTGTTGACTAATTTGCTATTCCATCGAATGTGTTGCGTTAACTTGTAAGGATTGAACATAAGCAGTGGAATGATTTGGTCACATATGATATGAATGAAGACCTGGTAGGAAATAAGGACTTGTCGGGCTAAATGGTATTAGTACTACTGATATACTAGTACCTTTCTATAATAATGTTCTTTGTACCTAGAGCTTTTATTTCATTCGTTAGTCGAAACGATAATGATTACTTAAATAAAATAACATGTGCTATTACTCTCGCTTCTATCCTAGGTTTGCTGCAAAAGGTTGGTAAATAGAGTGCTTAGTGACAGAATTCTATGTGTAAGTCCAAAAGGATGGCTGGTTTTTGGTTCGATTACATTGACTTTTAACCTTAGTTTAAGAGCAATTTTAGTTAGAGTAACTTATCAATAAGGAACCGTTGAATGTAAAGTATCCTCAGAGGAGTTCATGTGAACCGAAAAATATCAGCAAACAGAAAATTGTATAGAACAAAAATTAGACACAGTTTCATATATTTATAGATGTATTTTTTGTGTTGGTCTCCAATTTTGACTTTAATTTCAATAATTCACGTAATAAAATATTGTTAAAAAAATTATATAAATCATTGAGATAAAACAATGATTTTAATTGGAGAAAAATACAGAACAGTACCTAAGGCTGTGAATAAATTTTGTCCATTTGTATAAGTAACAAGTGCTTATGCAGTTAGTTACATGGGTACCATTGATGTTTAAATTTGAAAAATAGTAATGCATATTTGTTGCACGTTACTCTTCTCTCGCATTACTTGTCCTCACACATTACCTTCAATAAAATAATTATAAAATTGTCAAGATTTAAAAAAAAAAAAAATGTATGGATAATATTAAAGTAAAGTTGGAAAGTAGACAAGTGCAGATGGAGAGGAATTTGGAAGGTCCTTTTCGTGGGCACTATAAAACGCCACCCACTGCCCCCAAAAAGCTGTTATTTCGTGACGGAGTCCTTCACGGGCTCCACAACGCTTGTTCCAAAGTAAACCATGAACACCATTATTGTTGGCTGAAGCAATAAATGGCTATTTTTATGGAATCTTAAGTAATGGAAGGCTCTGTCGCTTTTTGGCTACTGTCTAGGAGATAATGATAACGTGCACTACGACAACCATAGCTATCAACCTCACTTGAAGTTGATGTCTTGGAATCTTGTTCAATTCCTGTGACCCATTTAATTATGTCTTTCTGGAGTTTATAAATTGATCTTTCGTATCATCTAAGCTAAACATTCTTCATTTCAAAAGTACATGAAACACGATCAAATTAATACTACTATACAATTATCATCAAACCCTTATTAATATATAAAAAGATACTCGTATTAGTATTCGTTTATTTTAAGTGGTCCTTAATTACAGAGTGGACGCGCGTCCTTCTGAGATTGACAAGCAAACACAAAAATGCCCCGCCAATATCATAATAAGGTTTTCCACTTTTTCCTCTCTTTCTCATACGTGATTTTCATCAATATCTTAATATCAGTTTCCTAAAGGCATGACAATGCACACTAACTTCTGATTCTGGCTCACCAATTCCCAACTATCCAGTGCATGTTCTGTTCTCCACACCATTTTTTCTTTTACTCTCCTCCCATAATTGTCCTAGGTTGTTGTATAAGTATATATCAACATAAGTTATTAAGTAGATGAAAGATAATCAGTAGAGTCATTACTAATTCCATCTCATAATAAGTCTGGTCTTATGTTTTATTTACAGATAACAAGAAAAACTAATAAAAAATCAAAAATACAAATTTTCTAATAAAATATTATTAAGAGTATAAAAGAAAAGCAATTAATATTATATTAAAAAATTATAACAACACTTATTTTGTGAAAAGAATAAGAAACGGTGAAAAGAACGAGGCATCATGATCTTCATCTGTTTGGTTTCCAACTTCCAAGATGGCCATGGATAGGTTAACTTAATTGAATCGTTAGGTGAAAGCGCGTCGAGACTATTTAAGGAAATTATTATGACCTCAAGTTAAAGCAAAAATAAGAAAACACAAGAAAGCGTTGAAAAAGACACATTAGACAGAAATAGAAAGAAATTATATTGATACTGTAACAATACGGACCCAATCCAGTCATAAGAGTTCAAACTACAGGCCCACTTAGCCTTGGTTCCGGAAAAATTATTAAGGTTAATTATTTTCAAGATCGTGAAACTTGAGAATGTGATATTTTCTTGGCATAAGCTTTGAATAAACATTCTCGTATATGGTTAATATATTTTCAAGAATATAAAATATTCTCCTTCTTTTCGTAAATGAAATATAAAATATTTATATTTATCTTCTCATTCCCATTTTCCCTTATCTATCAAATAAGTCTTTAATAAATTTAATTTTGTACACTTTCTTTTTTCTACAAAAAAAAAAAAAAAAATCACAACTGCATTTTTAAGATTTAAATCCCAGACTAATTATTTGATCAAAACAATCATACACACCCATTAATTTGTACACTTTAAATTAATAGGACCATCTGCATGACTTAAAGTATACTATACAAATATGTCTAATAAAAGGTAATTTAAAATAATATTTTATATTTTTTATCAACTATGTGTAATTAAACCATACTATTAGTCTCTTGTCCAATGAATCAAAAGATACTTATATAACATGATAAAAAATACATTTTTTTATAAACTATCACTATTTTCTTTTTATCAGAGATAATCTTGTTTGAATTAAATAAAATTAATATCTTACTAAAATTTAAAGCAATTTTAATAAGAGATAGTCTTTTATTTTGTGTAGATAAATAATTTTTCAATAAATATATATGAAAAACTAATCTTATTTTATAAATTAAAATTTTAATTTATATATAAAAAATATTTTGTTTTTCTTTTCTTCCATGAATTGTGATAAACTTATATGAGGAAAACCTTATTCAAAAACTATTGAATACCAATTGAGATGCTACACTAAAGTAACTCATTTTTATTTATTTTTTGTTTAAGGCTCACTTATACTTCAACGTCATATAAAATATACTTTTAAAAATTAAATAGTGAGATCGATTTGAGATTTTTTAATTGTTAAATTATCTGAGTTATTTAAAGTAATAAAAATATAGATCAATCATGATACATTATTAATGTAAAAGTTTACATTATCAATCAATTAAAAATTAATGTTAATATAACTTTTAAGTGAACTTAAATTCTAAACATTATCAATCAATTAAAAATCAACATTAATTCAACTTTTTAAAAATAATTATTATCAAAGTCAATAAATATACTTACATAAGATGAAATGTGATCAAATAGTATTATAAAATTAATTTATATTGTTAATATATAATTTTTTTTTCTATAAAAGACATGATTTTAATAAAATAAAATATTATTTGTGCGGACTCGAAAATGTTACATCATTAAATATGCTCAAAGTTACATTTTCATCACATTTTCTTTTTAATTCGCATAATTAAACTTGGTATAAAAAAATTTATAATAATTCTCACAATTTATTTAACCAACTAACTTACAATCTCTTGATCACATCACATCTTTGTATATAAATTAGAATAATTATATTGAATTAAAATATTTTCAGAGACTATCCTTTCAGTGACAATATTTTTATTGAATTCATTCGATAAAAGCATTTTTAAGAAAATTTTCTCAATCTTTCCTCTCTTTCAAATTCTTTTAAATTTTAAATTAAATTTTAATATTTTTAAAAATTATCAATAATTAAAAATAGCATTGTATTGTATTAAAAATTAGATTCATTATATCTATTGATCCCCAATTTTTCTTTATATTTTTAAATAGGTCCCTAAATATAAAAAAAATTATAATTGAATTTAAAAAAATTTCCTAAACTCTAAACGTAAAAAAATGAAAATTAACTCAATATTGTATCAATAAATTTTCTCTCCTATTTTTATAATTTGTAAAGTAGAAAATTTGAGGATTTATTGAAAATATATATATTTCTATTATATATATTATTATATAGGCATACAGTTATCTATTATTAATTTATGGTATTTGATTTGTAAAATTCATCATTATTCTATATTCTTTAATATGTATAACACAAAGTCAAGTTTTTCCCCCCTTCAATTTCTAATTTATTATCTTCTTACTTATTTTTTTAAAAAATTTATAATTGAAATATCTAATTTAAATAAATAAAATAAACTCTTGATCTTGGTGATATATGTTATGTATGCAAGTCATTGGGGCTAATAGGGATCTAAATACAAAACTTAGATGAAAAAAATAGGGACCTAGTAAAAAAAAAAAAGCTAAGAAAACTATTTGATATGAAAATTTTGTGTCAACATGTTCTACTATATTTTGAAATGGTCGAAGTTAATATTTATTTTCTAAAATAATTAAATATAAAAAAAAAGATAATTTTTTTTTTATAAATTCTTTTAAAAATTGGAGTCATTAAAATTGGCCTAACGTGATAATTTATTGAATTTAACTAAACTAGATTAAACTCTTTCTCTCGAGACTTCAAAATATTCAAACTGATTTAACTTAATAGGTTAAATATAGTAGCATGTAAAAGTATTAATAGAAAGTTACTCAACTTATTTAGTATAATATTTTATTTTATTTTTTCTTATAAAAATATTTTTTTGGCAAAAAAAAATGTGAGTAAATGAATTTGGCATTTCTAAATTATAATTTTTTTTAATGGAATTCATAATATTTTCCAAATTTTTTGTGATTAAAACCCATGATTAAGAGAATAAAAATATATTCTAAATTTTGTTTAAAGATGATATATTTAAGTTTCTGGTTTTTTTTTGGATTTTTTAAAACAAGATTCCTAATTATGAGGCTATTAACAACGATTATGAGGCTTATTAACGCTTAAAATACTGGTTAAAAGAAAAATAAAATGAAGAAATGAATAAGATTAGAAGGCATGACAATTCTGATTAGCTGCTAATAGACTTGTAAACTAAAGCAAACGTATAAGCTTTCAACACCAATGTTTCGTTAAGCCATAGACATCTCAAAAGCTCAACAGAGGTCAGAGACCCATATTTCTTTTAATTAATTAAATGGATACAAAAATTCATAAATTAGTTGAATTTAGTTGTTAAAGTTTTTGGGCAAAAGCGCAGAGCGCAAATCAGCAACGTCAATCTCCTCAATGTTCTCGGGTTTGTAGTAACCAGTAACAGGATCTGGCACCCACGAAACCTTGTATGTCGATGTTCCTTTCTCTTCCCCTGGCTTGGATGTCATCTTGCTGCTTCTGCTCATGGAACCCACTCCTCCCCTTGTTGCTACCGAATACCCGCGTCTGTTTATAAATCATCTCATTAATTCACTACTTAGTACTTAACAATCATATCATTGTACAATTGAAAAATGATTTAAAATTTTAAATATATGGTACCTGGAGAGAGCCTGAGAGAATCTATCTAGGATGAGAGCAGAGAAAACCTTGGAGTTGGTGAAAGAACGAGCCATTTGTGATTAAATTGGGTTCAACTGGGGAAAGCTTACTTGTTTGAAAAGAATTTATGTAACAAATCAAAAAAATAAGCTGGCCAGAGTGTGTTTTAATTTGAGAAGAGATAGGGTGATTATATATAGAGAGAAGAGGCGTATGTAAAGAGAAGAAGACAAGACATGAATAGGCTTCAGAAAATGAAGTTTATGTGGAAGCCTTTGGTTTGGTGCCACCTGGATGCTGGTAAATTCGTAGAAACTGGTATAAGGAATAAAGGTGGCAAGACTTGGTCTTAGAGTCAATGGCGGTGGATGAATGAGCTAGTGAGATGAACCTGGTCATGCTTTTCACTTTGACTCACATCTTTTCTACAATCTATTCATTAGTTCTCCCACTATGCAATGCATGAATTATATGTGCACAATCAATGGTTGTTACGCATCTTTACAAGTCCAAAATTTTAGAGAACCTTCCTAACACTCTGTTCTAACTCTGTCTCTTTTGACCATTCAATGCAAGTTGAACTTAAATCAGTACTAGGGTGCTTTTATGGTCAACTTATTAAGACCATCTTTTCTCAAATTACTAAATGAGTCTGATAAGTAATTTCACATCCTTACATTTTAACAATTATTTATTTATTCAGTAATAATTATCTTATTTATATTATAAAATTAAAGATATTTTTAAATTTATTGTCTTCACTTTTAATATTCATTTATTTTAACTAATTCTTCAAACCAGTAATTATAAATATGAATAGAATATGTCAAATTTTAAATATTATTTTATTGTTTAACATATTTAATTTAATTAATAAAACAAAATTAGGCTTATACTTATAAAAATTTGTTAGATTTAATATTGATTTTTTATATAAATTTATTTATTTACATTGGTAATGTATTATTTATTTATATTGATAATATATTTATATTATCAATATAAATAAATAAATTTATAAAAACAAGTATCAATATTTTTTATCACCTCACTTAACTGTTTTACATATCACATTTATACAAAATTAAGAAATTGCAAATAAAAAATCTAACACTTGCATTTATTGTATATTTTGTAAATGAGTGCATATAAAATGGTCCTTTAATAGAAAACGGTTCCTTTTTATTTTTTCTTTGTAATATTGTATATGTAATTTTGAGATCACTTCATGTATAACGTGTATTTGAGTTTGTTATCATAATTATTTTAGTTTGTTAAATTAGGAGTTAGATATTTAAAATATATCAAATAATATATAAGAAATATTTTTTAAAATTTTTTTAGATAAGCATAAGATTACCTTTTTTTTTTATTAAATTTTAATGATCTGTGCGTGATTGTACATTAATATATATGAGTGTGCATGAATTGTTCCCGTAAAAAGAACATTTTTTTTGTGACATTGTATATACTAAAATTTAATATTATTGAATAAATTATTTTTTATCACATAAATTAAAAAATAATTCACAATAATATATAAAAAAAATATAAAATATAAAAATATTGAAATTATCATTAATCTCCCTACATTATAAATGTGGTGATTTTTAACTCCTTTTCTTTCTCATCTTTAATCTCTCTTTTCTTTTCTTTTCATGTTTTCTTTTTTTATTGATCCCGTTCTTTTTTCTTTCATGTTTTCTTTTTTTATTGATCACGCAGCAGCGACATTATTTATATTATCATCACCATACTAAGTCAATAAAAACTAAGTGAAACATAGTGAATCAAACTGAATTTCAAATTCGTATTATCATTATTTAAGGAGACATTAATAAATGAGTAAAAGTCATAAATTTTAGGGGAGAAAATGATGCCCATATGAACCTTTACACAGGAAAAAGATGAATCTTACACAACAAAGAAAAGAGAATTTGTGGCTGGTGGGTGAGGAAGAAAGAAAACTGCACCAAGTGATTACCCAAATGCATGTGTTAAGAAGGTCAAAGCCATAATTACGAATGATAATATAAAAGATAAAACAAATATAACAAAATATCTATATAAAAAAAAAAATCATGCATACCAAGAGAAAAAGTTATTGTGAACATAATAAATTCATGCAAGACAATGTGCCAACAACAAATAAGAGTGTTGTTTTAAGAGTCTTTAAATTTATTTTTAAAAATTTAATTCTGAAAAGTTAAAATATAAACACTTTCAGAAATAAGTTTTATAGCACTTTTCAAAAATGAGTTTGAAGAATATGAATATTTTACTAAATAAAAACATAAAATATACGTTTAGTAATATTAGGAGATACACCTTGCAATAGGGTACGTATATGGATTTGAGTCCGCGGATCAGTCCGTAAGTCCGTGGATTTCGTGGATAACGGACCCGTTTTTTTCAAATCCATATGATTACATCTAATTTTTTAGCCCGGCTTGTTAAGTCCGCGGACTTGGCAGATTTAATCCGCGGGCTCGCGGGTTAGTCCGCCGACTTCACATTTAATATTTTTAAATATTATAATTTTAATATTAAGTTGTGTATTTAATTTTTTAAAATTATTATGACATTAAAATTATGTTTAGTTGATATATATTTGTCATTTGAATTATTTTTATGACATTTTAATGTTTTTATTATTGAAAGTTTGTTACTATTATTTAAGTATTTGTAATTATTTTTATTTTAATATTTTAATATTTAGTATTTTAAACTATTTTAACTATTGATAAATTTTAGTATGATAAAATTTAGCTTATAAATAAAAAATATTTTTTTCTTCTAATTTTATGTATTTTTATTTTTAAAAATTTATTTTTTTAACCATTATTTAGGCCCGCAGACCAGTCCGTTATCCGCGAATTTTGACGGGCCGGATACGGACTTAATAAATAAGTCCATTTATTTTACGAACCAGACTTATCCGGCCTGTATAAAATGCAGGTTTTACGGACCGGGCCTTAAACGCGCTGGACTAGTGCGTATACCCACCCCTACCTTGCAATAATAACCAAGATTTATTAACAGAAATTGGGCCAAGCAGATGAAACCGGTCCAGGATGATTAAAGCCCAATTATTTTGCAGCTACCCCGCCGTGGCTTAGGGTTTTACTTTACCCCGTCCTGGAACTGGAAAACCAGAGTCAGTTGGAGAGTGCAAAATGTCTGAAGTCAATGCCAGCCCTGAAATCCCTCAAAACAACACTATCTACATCAACAACCTCAACGAGAAGATTAAGATTGATGGTACGCTATTTATTCCCTGTTTCCGCGATTTCAATTTCAATTCATTATTCATTATAGTATACATTCTTTGAATGCAGAATTGAAGAAGTCTTTGAAAGCCGTATTCACTCAGTTCGGAAAGATACTCGAGGTGTTAGCTTTTAAAACCCTCAAGCACAAAGGTCAAGCTTGGGTGGTCTTTGAGGATGTCTCTTCTGCTTCCAATGCTCTGAGGCAAATGCAAGGTTTCCCCTTCTATGACAAGCCCATGGTACCGTATCACATGCTCCTTTACATCTTCTATTTCACTTTTCAACTCCAATATTCTTATCTATAAATACAACTATCCTCAATGACAAGGATCCATTGACTATAAATACAGTCATAGTTAATTTAACATAGACTCCTCGGTGGGTTATCATTTTGTGTCAAATTAACTATGCTTTAGTTTATGGGGTCTCAAGGATACATCTCATCCTCAATAGGTCATGAGGGAAAATTGTTATTGTAATTTTATCGAACAACCTTTAATTATTAGTTCGGGAGTCAATCAAATCAGATTTTATATTTACGTAGCAGTGTAGCACCAAAAGAGAGGGAGGATTTTCTGTGAGATGGTCTGTCACTCTGTCTTCATGATGTGGCATTAGGAAATTGATAATTATTTCCATCTGAATGTTCCCAGGCTATGCATATTGCTTATACCATTGTCTGTTGCAATAATGGTTACTTACTTTCTATTGCTGGAGCTATATTTTAATTGGTCATATACGTGGTTTCACCTGTTAATCTATGATATGAATATGATTCCATAGTCTTGCTGGCTTGACCCAATTGATGTTTAGCAAATCTCTAGTAGAACTGTTTTCTCGTTAGTGTGTATCCATTTTGCCTCGCATGCTGAAATAGAACTTTGACTCTAATCACCTAGTCAAATAAAAAGTTAGTATAATTCATTTTAGAAGTGAATTTTATTGTAATCATGTATCTCATTTGTATTTTTTTTAATGAAAGCTCTTATATTTTCTGTTTTAAATTTTTTGGAAAAAGGAACTGATTGATCCAAACAACTTGCTTCTTTATTTTACTTCATCTCATTACTTTCTTCTGTTGATTATATAATGCAGTTTTCTGTCAATTTGTGACAGTCTATAGAACTTATCCTTTTCAAGAAATTGAATTTGATATTGCTATTTATCCAGAGAATACAGTATGCAAAGACCAAGTCTGATATAGTAGCCAAAGCAGATGGTACTTTCGTTCCTAGGGAAAAGCGTAAGAGGCATGATGACAAAGGTATAGCACTTTTTAAGCTCATGCCCAACAATGACAATAAGATCCAATAGATTCCATGCAACTGTCTCCACCTTGAAAATCAAAGGATTATTCTGTTTCTTGGGATATTCTCTCCCCTTGAAAATATATTATTCTTTTTCATGCAACTGTCGCATGGCTTTTATGGTTCAAATGAATTTCATGATTTTGTAATTGATAATATTGAATAAGGAAGAGTTGTAATAAACATTATATCTGACTCCATCCTGCCTTTAGGCTCCAACGGCATGTGTAGTTATTTTATGGGCCATGTAATTTTATGTTTTATTTAATGCATTACATAATCAATAAACAATTGCGTTATAGGGAAGTGTGACCTTTTTACATTTTGTGATAATTTTTATGTTTCTGTCCGCAAGAGACAGGCTTATTCCATACTGGTGAGCATCTAGATGCAACACTTGTGCTGAAAACCTGTGTAGTATGGACCATACAAGTGTTCATGTTGTTACACACAATATATTCAACGAACAACTTTACATGGAAGTAACCTGGTTAAGTTTTCTTGCAGGCAAAAAACGGAAGGACCAACATGATGCTAATTTAGCTGGAATGGGCCTAAATCCAGCTTATTCTGGTGCTTATGGTGCAACACCTGCTGTAAGTTTCTTCTGCTGTTGTAGTTTTTGTGGGGGGGAGGGGGTCAATCATCAATGGTCATGTTATAAAGACTTACTAATATGCTAGTAAAATGTCTCCTTTAAATTTAGCACCTTTAGAGTTTGTTGTCTTACAGTAATTTGTCTCTAACAGGAAAATGTTTTCTTTTCAGCTTGTCGGTTTGCCTTCAATTATTTTTTTGATTTTCTGATAGATGCCTTCAAATATAGGAGAAAATGTTCTTTTAGTAGAAAATGAGACTGGGAGAGATATTGTTATCATCTATAGAAATTATGGCGAGATGAACACTAAAAACTTCGTTTCATATTCCTTCTGGTCACCATGTTTACTTAGTTTCTCTTTCTTATGTATTTGTTGTTCAAGCAATTTCTCTAACATAGAGTCTACCGCAGATACCCTATCCAGGTGGTGCAAAATCTATGGTACCTGAGGCACCTGCACCTCCAAATAATATTCTCTTTATTCAAAATCTTCCCAATGAGTCCACTCCGATGATGCTGCAAATGCTCTTTCTCCAATATCCTGGATTCAGGGAAGTTAGAATGGTTGAAACAAAACCAGGAATTGCCTTTGTGGAATATGGAGATGAGATGCAATCCACAGTGGCTATGCAGGCGCTGCAAGGTTTCAAGATAACCCCACAAAACCCTATGTTGATAACTTACGCCAAGAAATAGATAGTGGTTTCCTGAACTTATGGTATGAGAAGGGGAGGAATCACATTTTCAGCAGAGTTGTTAATCCATTTAACGCAGTGGTGTATCTTAATTGGTATCTAGCTTTGATTTGGGCAGCCTGATTCGTGTGTAGTTAGGGATAATAACTGACATTTTTATACAAATATGTATTTAATAAATTACTAGCTGGTTCAAATTTATCTGTTACAAAATTATTTTACTTTTTCTAGGATTGTCATTTGTCTTGCTTTCGCCTTATTTGATGAATTTCCTGCAATCATTTACTGGGCGAAGTTCAACAAGTAAACACACGATGCCTTCCTTGTGTAACTATGTAATCATTTTGCTTTATCTTCTTGTAAGGTGATATCTCTGCTTAATTTTTGAAATTTTGGTGTTTTATTTGTCCCTACATTGGCCAAGAGTAGAATTTAATAGTGAAAGCTTTTTCAATGTCTAACATAAATTCTAAAAGCGGAGAATTTGGATTTACTGCAGTACAAAATTATGTTCTTCGTGTTTGTACAAATAAATTTTTGTTTATATATATGAAGATCAAACAACATGCTTTTGTGAGTACACCTGTTTTTTTTTTATCTGCATAAAATATGTAAGCTGTTTTTTTCGCTCTGTATTGTCAACTGTTAACATAAGTAGTGCTTGACTATGTAAACTGTGTATAAATGTAGTACCCATACGAAAGAACAAAAAAAAGGGTGCTCTGTAGCTTATGTTCATCCAATAAATTCACTTTAAATTTTTGTACCGGTATACCCTATGCAAGCCACGGGCATAGGGTGCCTTGATTCCAGTCCCATGTTCCCCGTCTTCTGGTCTCTACTCTATGGATGTTGGCGAATAAGGAGGGGCAATTTTCTTTGATATTAATTGGTTTCATTAATCAAAGAGTTGGTCCGTATCAGTGGCCAAGAGGGTAAACAGAATGAGGTAATGGTATTGACTCGATACTATCATGGCTATTAAATAAGTCTTTGTTCACATGTGACTAGGTTCTGATTCGGAGCAAATAAGTTTAAAGATTTTTTCAGTTCTCAAGTTTAATGGACAAGGAAGGAGGCACCTTTTTGTTGGGTTAATGTTCCTTTTTCTGAAGCATAGTCAAAAACACACATCAAGTGCCGTAGAATTTTAGCCGTTTGGGAGCATGGTTGAGTTTCACATGTGTTTGAACAATAAGGGTGTGTGACCAAATAAAGCTTTTACTGCATATCAAGTGTAGGATGCACACGCCAACATTTAAGTCCTTAGATTTGACAATGATCTCATCAAGAATCTATGTTCTTCACCCACAAGATAGAGCATGGCGATTTTAAAGTGATAACAGTACCAAACCATCTTTTAAATGACACAAAAAACTTGCTCTTCCTTACATTGACCTTATCAACTCTTTAATGCATCAGACATAAGTGCTCATCTAAAATTAGGCATCCACTGTGACAAACAAGCACCATTGCACTTTGTTTTTTAACCTTTGCGCACATTTCAACTTATATGGCAATGGAGGATTCACCAAATCGAAATGATGGCCGCGTATGTGTAGAAACTCCTCACTAATATTTAAGCCAATGTCGCACGGCACAGATTCTCGCATGCTGTGAACTAGTCTTCGCAATATGCTCAGAACATTGTCTGGTCACGAATAATTAATTTGCATTAAAGGTGAATCACAAGTCCATTGCAAAGAATAATGAGCATTGATTAATATTATCCCCTAACAAGAAAAATGCAAATGTATAACAAACCGTGGTTGTGCTTGCTGGTGTGGAAGTTGTATCCTTCACAGCGAGTGTTGATTATTAACTTTTTCTGCTCTCGGATATTAATGCACCCTTTGAAATTGTTGTAGTGAAGCCTCTGTTAAACCACCAAAAACTTTGGGGGAAAAGGTAAGGACCTATTACATATAGGGAATGATATCTACCTAGGGAGCCTCCCAACTTTCTCTAAAACTCCTACAAGTGCACACATCACACATGCACATGCCATACTCAAAAACTTGCACCCAACACGCAAAGCCTAGGTGCACTCATACATTATTCTTCTCCCCCCTCCTTGCACCATCCAATTCTTCATGAACGGAGACAAAACAAAAGGCAACGTGGGACCCAAAATTCTTGATCCAAAGGATGGCATTTGATTTAGTACAAGGAAAAACTTGCCTCCTTGCTGCAGTGAACATCAAATGAATAAAGGACTTCTTGTTGGCTTTCTTATTACACATACATGTACATTAGTACTCCTCCTTAGCCTTTAAGAACCAAACACATTAGTGTATAATATGATCTTCGTTTATATTATCAAATAAAAAAAATATACTAACTTGTCTGTGCTGAATTTTAGGAGGAGAATTTTGCAGTTTACTTTTTTTATGAAATTGAAGCAGACAAGACTCTAGTTGGGTTTCCTTCAATATAGCAGCTACCTGTTTGTACTGGCATGACGGTATGGTGTGACACAGTTTTTTTTCTTTAATTATTATTTTTTCTCCAAAGGAAGACCTGAATTTCACTCATTGTTCCTTAGATGACTCTATTTTCTCTCTCTAAAGTTGCAGCTATAAATATTGAGGCTTTCCCCGAGTCTAGTTCAACTTCCATGAAGCTCAAGGCGACATGTTCCTTACTGGTTGAGAAACTCCTCGTTGGAGAAGCAGGGCACGTGCAAGTGTTTTGGCTCTCAAATGCCACTCAATCTTTGCACGTGCTCCCCTTCTCCAACACGGGTTCCTCCTCCTTGTGCTGTTTCTCCAACATTAATTGTGAGGTAATTGCTTTTATCTCCTCCTGCTCCTATATATCCTTGTTCCTACGTAAAGTTATGCAATTTGCATCTTCTGAAGCATGTCACTTTCAAATTGAGGTTTCCAATAACTATAGAGGGAAAACTTGACAAATCACTACTAACAACTTGCATACTAAAGAAGGGTGTCTCATGTATGAACACATTTACATTTTACATTTTGGAGTCTTGGACTGAAAGTTAAGGTAATGTAATAACTGAGCGCCAGACTTATAGTGTAATGCATTACAAACATATACATGAATATTTCAAAGTGTGGAGCAGCACATAACACAGCAAGACTTGTGGTGTGATCGAAACTTTTTAAAGGACTCATCTCAAAACCCGTTTAAAATTTCTCTTCACCAGAATTTAGTATTACAAATCTTTTATTTTTAATTAATGAAAATTTCGAAATATAAATTTTTAAATAATTGTAAAACATATTTGACCATTATTTATTTTAAATAGAAATAGTATGTTTATGATTAATTAATATGATAAATTTTAGTAATTTTATAATTAAATATTTTCTGAAGTTTTATTCTTATTTTCAATTTAAAGTTCTTAAGAGTTTTTTATAATTAAGATTTTTTAATATATATTTTCTTCTATCAAACATGATTTTTTTTTATCCTCATGTCACTTTCTTGTGAATTGTTAATACCAAATGTTAAGAGATTTCGATAAAAGGCTAAATTTAAAAAAATATATATATTATTTCAAGATTTAATTGATATTTTAGTTCCTATAATTTTTTTATCGCTTTACAAATTTTTCTAATAAAAAAATGTAAGTTTTAGTTCTGTTGTTAATATCTATACTAACATGGCTACCGTCAATATCACTAAAAAAAATGATGGTGTAAAATCACTATATAATTTTAGCGAGTGTTAAACCACTAAAAATTTCTTCTATTACATTTTTTTTTGTCATCTATTACAATTTCAACTACATGTGACATGCCCTAATACGTAGATAATTTAATTGAATCATTGAAAGAAACTTTCTTCTCAAATGACTTAGATGAACTATTCATATTTTGATATAGGCTGATGAGTGGACCTTTACCACTATTCCTTGACCCAAATCTAGATGATACATATGATGTAACCCTTGATAAGGCTAGAGCTTGCTCCAAATATGTATACCCTTTGATGAAATTCTATTAGAGCAGTCTTTGGTTTTCCTCTCTCCCATTTTCACGTTGTTGCTACTTTGACTATCTAAAGAGCTTTCGAAGATAGTTGTTTCAAATTCATCACTGTCATCCAATGTGGCAATAGAAGATGACAAGAATGGAATCTGTATGAGCAGATTGTGGTTTTCTTTCTTCTTTTTGTAGAACAATTTTAATTTTACACCTGACAATAAATTTTGTAGGAGTTTTACACTACCAGAAATATTTTGTAGTAGTCTAACATCAATAGTTGTGTTAACGATGGCTAAAGCTTAACTTATATGCATGTGTAGGGACTAAAAGTTACAACGTTTTCGTATAGGAAAAAAATTATGAAGTAAGAACATGTGTAAGGACCAAAATATCAATCAAACCTTATTTTAATTTTTTATATTATGTTAATATTCTCATGCTAAAATAGTTCTAGAATTAATGTTTCTTTAATGTTAAAAAATGAATTTCCTTTTGAAATATTGAAAAAACAACAAATTAAAAACGAACACGCTGCATTAATTAGTAGATAATTTTGTTTTTTTATATATTTATTTGAAGAGGTCAACTTCTTAATAAATCACAGTATTATAAGAGATTGATCTTTAATTAGCTTTTGAGTAGAAAATACTTTGATTTAACGAACAAATATCTTTCTTTACTATATATATTTTTTAAAATAAAAAACTTGTATGAACACAATTTTTGTTTTACATATTTATACTTTGATACATTATAATAAATTAATTTAAATTGGTGAAAAAGAGACATCTTCTAACTCTATTAATTTTATTTATAAGTGATATAAAATAAAATATAAAAATAATAAAAGTTACAACATGTAAATAAAATGAAATATGTATAATTAATTAAGAGTAGAATAGTTTTGAACAAAAAAATAGAGAGCAAAGGTAGTTAGTGTAGTTCTTATTAATAGAGTAAACAAATATTTTATATACATTTTTTAGTTTTACCTTTTAAGAGATATATTGTGAAAAAAATATCTAGAAAAAAGTAAAAATTAAAGAAAAATATCTTTTATATATTGTCATAGATTAGTTAATAATGTTCATTATATTTAGGGAGTCTATTGAATTAGAATTTCAAAAAAAAAAATTTAAAAATATATCATAAAAAGGTCTTGTATATTCAATCAATATTTTTTAATATAAAAAAATTATGTGATATTTAATTAAAGTAATTAATTTTTTTTAGGAGTATATCAAAATTTAGTAATATTCAATTAAGATAATCAAAATCTTTTGGAAGTACATAATAATTTTGTGATATTTAATTAAAAAAATTTCACTTAAAAAAAGTTTATTGATATTTAAAAATATAAATTTTTTAATAAATTATTTTGATGGGTTAATTTTGTGAGACATTTTAGTAAAATTTATATATAATTTACTCATCTAATGATCTCACAAAAATTATTGCAATTTCGTATGTTTTTTTTTTATTTCTCTCTTCTTCTTTTTTTTTTTTTTATCTTTTTTCTTCTTTCTCTTCTCTATCTCATCTTCTTTTTTTTGTCTCTTCCCCCCCCCTCCCCCTCTCTCATTTTCTCTTTTCTCTCTTTTGTTCTCCTCTCTCTCTCCCCCTTCCATCTCACCTTCTCTCTCTCTCTCTCTCTCTCTCTCTCTCTCTCTCTCTCTCTCTCTCTCTCTCTATATATATATATATATATATATATATATATATATATATATATCTTTCTAATCTCCCTCTATTTTCATGTATTTTCTATCTCTCTTGTTCATCTGTCATTTTTTTCCTCTCTATATTTTTTTTCTTATCTTTTTTATTTTATTTTATTTTTTATTTCACCTATCAATATTTTTTTTGTATTTTTATATATCAGTATTAATGTATAATTTATCAATAGTTATTTTTAATTATTAAATATTCACAATTATTTTTGAATTATTAAATATTATTTATTGTTAAATTCTTTTAATTATTAAATTTTAGAAATATTTACTTTCAATAAAATTTAATATTAAAATATAAAATCTGTAAACATATATTAAAATATATTTTAATAACTTTACCGATTAACAAATATAATAAATTTGAATATATTATTCAAATTCAATAATATAAATAAAGAAACATGAATAAATAAATAAAAAATATATAAAAAATGTTACTTAAGATGAGATGAAGTTAGAATCAATTATTTACTAAAAAATTAAAAATTTATTAATTTTATTTTTTTAAATCAAACTTTGTCATTTAAGATTTCTAATTAATTGTATTATTTTTTTAAAAAGTCTATATTATCCTTTGAAATCTAATAAAATCTTTTCAAATTTTATAAATTCTTAAGATACAAATTCATTAAAATTTATATTACAAAATCTTAATTAAAGAATTTTTAAAAAAAATCTTTAAAATTATTATATTTTTATAAAATATTTTTTTTTAAATTCATTAAATTTTTACAAAATCTTTTAAAATTCACAAAAAAAAATTATATTTATATTTATTTTATTTTTTTTTACAAAATCTCAATCTATTATACCTTAAACTGTGACTTTAGGCTTCATTATATTGCTACACACAATACAGGGCTTGAACAAGTAATGGACTGATTCGTTGGGCAATGCCAAATTGCGAATAATATCAGTCCAATTCGTCAGGCCTGACAACAGAATTCGGGCTAGACATACCTGTCACACATCTTGCCTTTTCCATTTTTGGATCAAACTGGTTTTACTTGCTAAAATTACTATGCATTATGCAAGGATCCTTTTTTTTTCTCTCTTCTTAACAAGGGGTATATTTTAGACGTATTATGCATTAAATTTGATGCAAAATATAATAAATATAAAAGAATATTTTGCATTATTGTTGATAAGCAGCAGCATTTATTAGGAGGTAGTATGACATCACACGTATAGGCTGAGCACATAATAGCAACGAAGAATCATTTAAAAGGAATAAATGCAATCACCGACTATAATGAATGCAAGACATGAAAGGCATTAAAATAAGACATAGAGTAACTATCTTTGCTCAGAGAAACACATGGCCAGTCCTCTCCTTTCCCTCTCAAAAAATTCTCTGAAATGATGATATCTGATGTACTCAATTCCAACATATACCAATACCACCCGTCTTTTCTTCTGCATCTTCAATTTACCTCTTAAGCATAATATAAATTATAATGTCCCAAAAATCAACTGAAACCTAATCTTGCTTTGAGTTGCGCAAAAACTAAATCTTATCAACGGTGCAGATACTATTACATTTCACAATGCTATGACACAAATGCATTTATAATCATGTATTGGTTGAAGTGAAGAAAGAAAATTTATTTTTCGTTAAGACAGGACATTTCCCCCCTCCTTTCTCTTCTTGCCAGGAAAAACTAAACAAATACATCTCTTAAAAATAAGAATAGACTTCTTAAAGAATGAAAATTCAAATAAAGCTCCATTTTTATTTAGAAAAAGTACATTTTTTCCCTTTTATTTTAGTGATATTCATGTGAATCGTGAGTTAAATGCGCCAAAACATAAATTAAGGTTCATATATATACTTATCTCTACTTTTTTTTTTAATATTATCTAATGATATATATATATATATATATAAGTATGCATACACGAACAAACTTTATTAAGAAAGAGTTAAATCACTCAACTCAATCTATTAGAATATAGAACACAAATGAATTGATTAAAATAAAAACAAAAATAGTACATGAGTTATTTATATATATACATACACGAACCAATAATAACCGAAGCCAACTGTCATAACTCAGAATGGTTACACAATAACAGAACACTTGCTAGCTTAGCTATGCCTAACATTGTAGTATTATAATCTATTCATGAATCTCTAATTCTGGAAATTGATTTCAGTGAACAAGAATCATTTTTTATGGTTTATAATTTTAAGTATATGAGATCATGTGCTAGGAGTAATATGATCTTATTATAATTAATTTCGTTCCTCTCCTCTATTTTTATATTAAATTTAAAAAGTTTAAAAGAAATTTTTATATTATCTCTATACGTATTTACAAAATTTTCTAGTACCTGATCTTTAGACCATAAATACATGAGTTCCTCTGTTGTAGGCAGTGGTGATATTGTAAAAATACGTCGATGCTTAAATTAAAAAAAAAAATGTTATAGTCTTTCTTCCTATATATGTTTATTTGTTTCTTTTCTAAATAGTTTTTGTTTCGGCCTCAAATACACTAACATAACTAGGATTATTTTGAAGGATTCAATTGTGGTAGTAAATTAAAAAGATAATTTTTTTGTTAAGAATTAAAGAAAATTATAATGAGTATTGTGGTTAGTTGCAATTAAGGGAAACAATACAACTGAAATATTGATTAAAAAAGTTGAATAAATTTATTTAAAAATTTGCAAGATGTTACAAACAAACTTCTGAAAGAAAGAAGAGTGATAACAACGAGATTGAAATCACATGAGATGCATATAAAATTTATTCTCAAGATGTTCTTGATTCATTTAGGTTAGAGCATGTGTGATGGTTGTTGAAGGATGAACCAAAATGGTTAAATGCATCATTCGAATGAGCTAATAAGAGAATGAAGATTTTCGCTTCGGGTGTATACTCGTCATCTTCTAATATGGAAATACCACCAAGTGGCGAATACAACTCAACTTCACTTTCTATGGTTTGTCCAATAGTGACAAAAATGGCAAAAAGAAAGGGAAAATCAATCTCAAATGACACAATTATCCTCAATTCAATAGAAAAATTAGCATGTATCAAGCATGCCTGTGACAAAGAATTGAGCATGAAAGAGCAAGAACCTTGAGTATTAAATCATCTTCAAGGATACATATAGTATGACAATTTCACAATTACGATATCATGAAATGTTGTGTAAGAAAATAAAAGAAAAATATGAAATTGAGTGAGACTTTTCATTAAAATAAGTGTTACTTAATGCAATAGTGTTGTCTATGTCTAAAATATGTCTTTATTAATGTAGTTTTTTTAAAGTTATTAATATGTTATTTATGTTTAAAACTTTTCATTATTATTGTAATATTTTTGTTAATGCTTAAAATTTCTCGTTATTAAAGTAGTCATTAGTCAAACTAGCCGTTGGAAACTAGTTTTTACTCAAACAACTTTATTTTTATGTAAAAAGATTTTTCATACCTTTCAATTATGCAAACAAATATCATCTTATGCTTAAATTCTCTTAACATTGATATTTTATAGTGTTTCTTCAAAGGGGATCCAACAATTCATTTTACAAAGAGAATTTTAGGGATGAAATCATTGAAGAACTGTACACGAGGTTGGTAACGGAGAGGCAACAAACAACTACACATAGGCAGAGACAAACTCATATCGAAAGGAGTCATGAAAAATGACATGCTCAATTATTCAATGACTACTTCTGCAACAATCCAATATACACAAAAGAGCAATTTTGATGATGATTTTGAATGCAACGACATGTGTTCCTTTGCATTGTACAAGTATTGGGCAAACATGATGAGTATTTTCAAATAATAGTTGATGCAATTGGAATAAAGGGTCTTTCTCCATTGCAAAAATGCATTGTTATTATTTGTATATTAGCATATGGATCATTAGTTGATAATGTTGATGATTATGTGCGAATTGGAGAAAACACTGTAATGGAGTGCTTAAGTAAGTTTGTCCATGGTATTTGTCGAATCAATCTTTAGAGTAGAATACTTAAGAAGATATAACAACAATGATATTCGGTGCTTACTTTAAATTGGAGAAAGATGTGATTTTTCAGGTATGTTAGGTAGTATAGATTGTATGCATTGAGAATGAAAAAATTGTCTAACGACACGAAAAGGATAATATTGTCATGGTGATCATGAAAAATCCACTATCATGTTTGAAGCATTAGTCTCACAAGACTTATAGATATGCATGTATTTTTTTGGTGTTGCAAGTTTAAACAATAACATCGATATGTTCAACAAATACCTCATATTTAACAAATGATATTTATCTAAAATGAGTTATGTTGATTAAGACTATCTCAATGTGATAAGGAAATAAAAGGAAATTATTTGTCCAACATCAAGAAGCAACAAAAAAGAAGAATAAAAAGGATGTGAAAGATGTATATACACACCATGATTATGAAAAATGAATGATTCACATATGATGATAATTTTGATAAATTCTATTTTAATACCTTAAAAAAATCTGCATCGAAGATGCATAACGCAGATGTCCCGAACATACGGTAAGCTTTTACTTTCGTGAAGTACCTAGTTACTAGGCCTGCCAAGTTTTCTCAACGTAGGCTTATAAATCACGTACCTTCACCTTGGCCACAAAATGTGGTTTGAATATGACACTATTAAACCTCGATCAATTTGAAGCACATGCATGAAACCCTGTCTGGGACCTGTCAGATTTGTCGTTTGAATCGTGTTTCACAGGCCACTTAATTTGGACTTCAAAAATAAAACTTAAAAGTACACCTTCTTCGCTATCAGAAATATTAAAAGAAGATGGTTAAGGCTCGAGCATAAAAAGTGAAATATATTTTGGGTATTTAAAATTAAAGAAATAACATATTTCCACTATGTTAATTAGTGTAATAGTTAAAATAAATAGACCAATATAAAAATATTATAAAAAAAAAATTATCACCTATTATTGTCAATATCTTAAAATACAATGTTACAATAATAAAGTAAATGTGTAATAGTGAAAATAAAGAGGATTGGCTCTGGTAATGAATATTTGTGTCAAATAAAAAAAATGTTTAGCAAACATTGATAGACATTCGTTTGATAATGGTGGAGCTTGTCGTACAGCTCACGTATTTTACGCAGGATTGAGGCGAGAGACGCGGACACACAGAGACGCGTTTTGTAGTAAAAAATAAAAAATAAAAAACAAATTGAATACTTATTAGTAGAAACATCAGCGTCACAAGAATGGCGTGAACTCAAGTCAAGGGTCCACCCACAGATAACAATTTAATTCCACCATTATAAATGCAAACACCAAAGCCATTAAAGCATGAGAATTCCATTCATTCTAAGCATTAATTAGAAAAATAAACATATATTTATATATATATATATATATATATATATATATTTATATATAATAAAAGTCATTTTAGCATCATACTAGTACTACTAGCTAGTGTTTCTAAAAAATAAAAATAAAAATAAAAATAAAAATAAAAAATGGTTGGAGAGGTTGGTGTTCAGGAAACGCAAGCAGCAGGAACCAGACACTTGGAAATGAAACCCAGCATTTTCTTCTGCACATGCAAGAAAGTCAAAAAGAGCGATGAGGAATTGAAGGAGCAAAAAATAATTTAAAAATATATAAAATAAAAAAAAAGGTTAGGTTGGGAATTGGAACCCGCTTAGTAGTGCGGAGTAGCTCTGGTGGGATCTTATAGAGATCTTCATCAAGGGGCTTGGCACGTGGCGGCGGAACGGCGTCGTATGGTTTCCTGGGGTGTTCCGTGACGTGGCACACTTTCCCCTGCTTTGGCATGTTCACCTTTTCTTTTTCTTTTTCTTTTTCTTTTTCTTTTTCCTTTTCCTTTTCCTTAACCACAACCCTCGTATCCCTGTTCCTCGTCCCCTTTTTAAGACAAGGTTTGTTGAAATGGAGAGCGTAAAGGTCACCATCGCTTTCTCCGGAGGAGGAACTGTATCGAATCAAGCCAGCTTGTCTCGCACTCTCGAAGTACTGAGTGATGGGCAATTGGTTTGCGTAATCCCAGTTTCCAAACGCTGGTATTTGCCCGCTTCTCTTCCAGTATTCCTACAATTCATGATTAGTAATCTGCAATCTGCAAAACAAAAAGGGGAGAGGGAGAGGGAGAGGGAGAGGGAGAGTGAGATGTGAGGACAAGGCTTACTTACATCCATTTCAAGATACAAAAATCAAAATATGGGTGGGGCTGCTGCAACACTTTAAACTTTAAACTGAGGATCTGAATGCTCTCAAAACTCAAAAGTGAAAAGTAGGTGGCTGTTACTGTTACTGTTACTGTTACTGTTACTGTTACTGTTACTGTTGCCAACTATGACCCAATGCCTGCAAACTCTCACTGTTCACTCTCTCCACCTCTTTGCCTTTATAAAGGAGTTAGGAGTTAGGAATTAGGAGTTAGGCCCCCCACCCCTTTCTCTGCGTCATTCCTTTTATTTATTTCTTCTATCCACCTACACTTTTCTTTTATTTACCCACCCTCAACCCTCATGCACTTTTCTTTTAATGTTTGAATACAATTAATACACGCACACTAATCACTCATTTTCACTCATTTCCACGTTTGTGCTGTAAAAAATATTCATTTCATCCCAACTAAAAACACCCATAAACTCTATCAATTAATATAATTATTGATGTTAGAACAAGAGATTTAAAAAATGTAAAAACAACGGTTGTATATATGGAATTCTTTTCCCAGTTTTGACTCCCTTTAAGTTGGGTGAAGATACTCTTTACCACTCATCGATGCTTATTTATTTATTTATTTTAAAGAGGAGGATTGGCCAATAGTCAATAGCATATAGTGTACAAGTCAGCGAAGAAAACGGATGTCGTGGGGCGACAAGATTTGCAGAAAGAAACCATGGTCAAACTGAAGCAGCCATGAGTCAAACGCCATATAGGTTAGGAACCGACTAATTTGGTAGCATTATTTTACTATTATTTACTTCCTCCCCCATTGCTCAAATCACAAGAATCAATCATCTTTAAAACTTAGATGAATGGTGTGTTCGTATTATATCTTTCTTTACAGTTGAATTTCAAAGCAAGCTGAGAACATATTTACGTTTAACATGTATTAGAATACGAGAAATAAGTAAAACAAACATGTACTAAGTTAGGCTAAATTATATTTTATTTTTAAAAGTGACATATGAATAACATTATTTCAATTCATCTTATTTGTTGCATTTATCTATCATTCTAAATATTTAAGACAGTACTAATTATTATTTTGTGAATTATAATCTTATTAACTAAAGAAAGAGAAATTATAACGCATGAAATGTCAAAGGAATAAATAAGAAAAATAAATGATATATTATATACTTGCAAATGAATTTATAATTAAATAATATATATTGCAAAAAATAAAGATTCTTTACACTATTATATATAACTAGTATTTTAATTTGTACAATGTATTGATTAAATATCTATTATATATGATTAAAATTTATAATAAATCATATATACAAATAAATACTATATTTAAATATATACATAGATATTTTTAAACACATAAATTATATTTTATATTTATAATATATAATTTAAATTATAGTACAAGATTTTTTTTATTTATTGATATTTTTATTTTAAAAATATTAAAATTTAATTTATAAATAATTATGATAAAAAAAACTGAATTAAAAAAAATTGTTGAAAAAAATTCTTAAAAATACTTTCATGTAAAATAATTATTCATATTTAATATATAAGAATTAATTACAAAATGTCATACATAATAATTTTATTAACTTTTGTAATAATTATCTTAAAAATTATAATAAACATTAATTGGTATTAATGAGCATTATGAAAACTTCTGTATTAATAATACATACCTATTAAACTCTAAATTTATTATAAACAAAGAAATTAATTACTTTTTTTAATACATCCAGTATAATGACTGATAAAAAAATAGATACAGTATAATGTTTTCTTTATTCGTCGTTAATAGAGATATTATAGCCTTAAATGGGACATAACAAAAGTCAAAAAGGAAACGTCAGTGTATATAATTTGGCTGAAAGATAAAAAAAAAACAACAAAAACAAGGTTGGGATGAGCTGTAACGGAAAGATAGTACTGTCAAAGTTAGAGGTTTTGCTATTTGAAGAAGAGCACTAAAGAGTACAAAGCACGGTGACGGTGTAAAAGGGAAACGCCAAAAACAACACACTTGTTACCCATGTTTGACTTACTACCTATTTATTTTCAACTTAGAAAACTACTTTCAAAACTTTTAATTAAAAATAGTAAGTCAATATATATATTTTTAATTCTTATAATTTTAATCATTTTATCTTTTAATTTTATAATTTAAATCAACTTTTTATTTTTTATATTAATATATTTTTTCATCTATTTTATCCTATAATTTAAGATAAATCTTTTTAATTTTTATATTTATAATTTATTAATTCTCTTAGTTCTTATATATCGCTAATTTTTTTTAATATTATTTATTTTGTGTCAATAATAATATGATAGAAATTTTTAATTTTATTATTGCATCACTTTTTCCTTATTATTCTTAATAATTTATTAATGTTATTTTCAAGGTAAAAGTTTTTTAATTAATAACAATAAATAAATGCAAATATTGTGATTAAAAGTAGTATAAAAATATGAATGCAATTTTGGCATAGTGGTGGTGGGGAGTGGGGGGCCTCTCTTTGAAAATGTGACATCCATTAGTCAAAGGAACGCGCATTTCAACCACATGACATGACACGCCAAAACCTCCTTGCATGTTTCCTTCAATAATACGACACTTATGTCCCCTTCCTTTCTCATATCTCATTATTTTTTTATTCACAAGTGAAAATAAAACTATCCTTCCACCAATCACACTTCACACAGTGGAGTTGCCCCACGTGACCAACTCCCCCTCTATGCATGCTTAATTCATGGAATTGGATGTTCACACCGTCATGCATCGGTCACTCAAATTATCATACTAAACTTATTGTAACACCTAATTCATTCATTTCAACCTAAGATTTGTACTACCCATTTAATGCATTATATTTAAAACACCTACCAACAAATCATTGGTTGAGTGAGATTAGAGACGGACTTCTTAAATAAAATTTCATGTTTTAATGTTATGAATGAAAAATAATATATTTGAAATTATCTTTCTTCTTGATAATAAAAGATTAATAATTTAATTTCATATTAATCTTGAAATCTCTTTCTGCTTTTTTTTTTTTTTAATTTTTTATTTATAATTATTTTTTATTTTTATAACTGAACTAATGATTTAGTTTGAAAATATCTTTAGATGTGCAAACAGTATCTAATTTTCGACATTTTTTTGGGTTGGTCTATTTTTTTGATATTCCAATTTTCAACTTAGGCACTTATACTATAAGTGATGACGTGGCTTCACGGCCAATGGAAGTTTGAGACTCCGAGGGCCTACACCAAATTAACCGTTTCTTTGGATCAAGCTCCAACACCCTATCAAACCACAATAAACTTTAGCAACAAATCCACTGACTGACAGACTCTTCACTTGGATAAATCCAAGTTTAGGCCCATGACAATTCTTTGCTTTGGATTGATTCTTCCTTAAAAGAAAAGAAAAACAAATTATCTCATCTCATCAACCGCATCACAAAACAAGTCATTCTAAGAAGAAAAGTTTCATCACTTTTTTATAAAAAAACATGCTAATACTTGGTAACAAAAATATTCAATAAAAAGGTAGAAAGTTTGATATATTAATAACAAAAAAAAACTAGTGAATGCATCTCATTTCAATGATTAATATTATTGATGGTTATATATATTAGTTGAGAAAATAACACGGGTAGCATATAGCAGTTCTCGAGTCGGAATGTCCAAACCAAATATTTTTCAACTAATATATACTATAACATGTTGAGGAGGCACGAAATCAGGTTGAGATCCTCTACATTTCTTCCATTACTATAATTTTGGACAAATAAATGAAAGGGAAATAATACACACGTAATGTAAGGTATAATTTATTTTCCCAGAAACATAGTAATGGAAGAAATGAATAAGAAAAGAAATGAAGAGGAACTTTTCCTGTCTTGCAATGTGTGACCAAACATACCATAAACCTAAGCAAATACGATACTCTGAATATATACAACAATGAGAAACGCAGTTACAAATATTTGAGTAACTATCAGTATGTCAACATAAAAGCAATGATCTAGGAGGAAAGATATCTAAATGCATGCAATATTTTTAGTCAATGAATAAAAAAGCAAAGAAAAAATTAACATGATCAAAAAAAATTTGTTGCCAAGTTATCTTGGAGTTGGTTTTCAGACTTATCTTAGTTTCCTTATCGGCAAGGCACGTCCAAAGAGCTTTTCTACTTCACCGGCTTCCATTTGGAGCCCATTAAGTATCTCCATTTCTTCTTTTGATAGCCCTCTTAAGAAATTTTCCTCATCTTCTTGAAATACTTTGAACCCTTCTGCCAACTTCTCAAACAATGAGCGTTCTGTTTTCCCTACCTTTTCTACCTCTTCTTCTAACTGTTCAACTTCCCTCACAATGGTCTCCTCTCCTTCCTCCACCTTTTTCTCCAGCCTTTCCACCAGGGAAGGCTCAGGTCCACACGTGTTATCTGTCCTGATGAACTTGCTGAAGTCTCTTCCCACATTCTTAGCTGCCTTTTCAAGTTCAGGAACTATAGATTCAGGCAAAACTGCACTTCTTGTGTATACAACAGCACCTCCATAACCATCCCATGCATCGTTTCTGCCTCGGTAGTATACAAATACGTAGTCATCTGGTTTATTCTCGATCTGCGATGACAAAATATACCTGCATATGTATCATTGGTTGTAAATCTTCTAAAGTTAACTATAGACTCTGAATCCTCATGTATTGCAAATATGAAGTAATTTAAGATATGCACATGTAAAAGGAAAAGCAACATTTTATCTTGTCCATTCTTATTCTGAAGTTGGAAAATGATATTTACTTCCTCCAGACACTTCATTTTGAATAGCAACATGCGGGGTGTGTAATAGATACTATTTCTATCACATTTAATTACCCCTATAATAGCCTTATTAATGATGTTTCGGTCTTAATTGATTAGTCCTAGCATCAATTTGAATTATTGGGTAAAATAGGGCTTCAAACTATCCTGACATCATTCGACACAATTTTTAGTATTTTAGCCATAACTTGAGCAATAGACCTTTGATGTTGATATTCTTTACATATTAGGAAAGCTAAGAGAGGAATATACAATTCTTGTGAAATGGAGTTTGGGTCAATTCGAGCATTTCTTTGATAAAACTCAGCTTGAAGTTAGGCCAAATGTATAAGGTGCGCATGCATGGCACACCTCTTGTATTTTGGACATATCATTTAAACTTTAAAGTCCAAATTAGGCAAATGAGATATACTTGAAAAGCTTATTCCATGGACTAGTAGTTGGGCTAAGGGTAGTCCTGGAATTAGGAAAGAATTGATAGTTATAATTATAAAAGAGTAAAAACAGAGTGCGAAAATAGATTTGGATCATTTGTGTAATTGTGACCTTTTGGATTCAAGATTTTTCATCTCTTCTTGCTTGCGTTATGTGCATTTTTGAGTTTCTCAATCGGAGATTGCTGTGGAGGGCTCTGAGACTCGTTCTTAATTCTATTTTAGATTCAAACTTCCCATTCTTTCCAAATTTGTTTGCAAGCATGATTATGCCTGTGAACTAAACCTGATTAGGTTTGGAAATTCATTTCAGAATTTTGTTTAGAGGCTAGAGTAACAAATTTGTGGTCGAAGTTAATTGGAACATTCTCAAATCAATTGGACCTGAACATTGGAGTTGCAATTGCAAATTGGTGCTGTCATTCGTTGATTTAAATTTCTATTCAAATTTTGTTAGCTGAATTTTAACCTCCAGATAATGATCAAAATCCCTTTTTCTAACTCTCTTATCTTCATTAACAAACTTGTTTTGGTCACCGGAAGAATGACTTAGGTTGTATCTTACACTACAAGTAAGTAAAAAGCTAGTTTTATTTTGGCTCCAGCACAACCCACACGTCAATTTGCTTCATGTGGATACTGTTACCAATAACTATACATGTGTAGCTAAGTATAAATTGAAAAGAGAGCTTATGAGGAAGAAATTACCAGTCATCTTGATAGTGAAGGTACTCGTTGTCATGATTGTAGAGGATCCCGGGATAGGAAGGATCTTGTACAAATGTCTGAACAGCGGACCTAGTAAGAAATCCAGCATCCGGAGTCCGTATTCTCCATGACAAATTACCCACAAGTTTGTTGGATTCTGTGTGAAATTCATGTAACTGGCAGTCGAAGGTATCAAAGGTAGGATTTAAGCCACTAGTGATGAACCACTTGCCACTGAAATCAGCAATGTTAAAACTATTAACAAGGACAGCGGGATTTGGAGCAGGAAATTCTCCAACATCAGATTTTTTGGGTACACATTTCTTCCGTGAGACTGCACACTCATTGAATTCATCAACCACACTGTTTTCAAACAGGTCCCCACATTTAATCTGGAAAAAATAAGAAGAAAAAGAAGTTTCATAAGCAGGGTTTGAAGACATGAATAATGGTGCAGGCATGAAATCAACATAAAGCACAGGACTAACTTGGCATTCAGTCTCATCGGGTCGATTGTTGCAAGTTTGTAGACAAGCAATGTTGGCAGCACAAGATGGGTTTGAAAGACACTTAGCCAGTTCTATCCTGCATAGACCAAAAGAGTATCAAATTGGAGGCCTATTGTACAACTTTTCATCAATCTGTTAAGGTGAAATGTAAGGAATATATGTTATTATGGCAGAACAAGGACAAGAGAAACAAAGATCACAAACCTGCAATCCTTCAACAAGCAAGCACAAGTTTTGAGAGCATCAACAGCATCAGCTGATGGAATGATCATTAAAACAGATATCAAAATGCCAGCTACTGCCGTGACGCGTAAATTACTCCAATCTTTGAGAAAAACAAGCATTCTATCTACCGTGAGTTTGAATATCTGTTCCTATCAAAACAAGGGGTAAGTTAACTCAGAAGATGGACATTGGATATCAAGGTGTTAACTTAGGAACAAAACTTGCATTTTCACACAAAGGGTAAGCATGATTGCGTTAACAACGAAGTGGGGTAAACTAAGCCACAGTTACTTACCCGAGGTATTTTTGTAGTAGTAGGGGAAGAATATCCTTTCCCTTGGCCCAAACCGCAAGATTGGCGATAAGGTCTTAACAAGCGCAAACGTGTTGATTTTCTGGCTGAAGACAACACTTTGAGCACTACCACACTAGGAGCATATTTAAATCCTCTTGTTCTGTCCCTACCCGTAAAACCTGCTTTTATACGTAAATTGGGAGTGCCTGTGCTTTCCCCATGGGATAACAACATTGAGTGTGCACCCCACGTTGCCATATGTACACACACTATATAATAATATATGTATATCTATGTCCTCACCTCCAAATGCAACCTGATACTGCCCAAAAAAATTAATACGCAAGATTAACAGCATATCATTTAGAATGCAGAGGTAGTCACGGTTCAAAATGGTGCGCTAAAAACTGTAACATAAAACGAAAACATAATTGCATACCCACTAGTTGTCATTAGTCAAGTTCCAAAATTTAGTTAATATGTGAGAAAAACAGAAGTAATTGAGAGCAGAGAAATGATTTAGAATGAGCAGAGTGGGAAACATGCCTTGCGGAGGCCAAGTGCAGGTAGAATGAAAAATTTAGAATAAGAAAATGTAAAAAGAAGAAGAAAGAAGGGACGCAGTAGCATAAGATGAGATAAGAACATGATGATGGTGTTCGTGTGGACTGCAAACAGACCCGTCACTGCAAACACAACAAACACGTCCACGATTTCATTTGCTTCCAATTTCCTTGCAACTGGACTCAATATTCCAAGTCCAATACTTTTCTTTCAAGGCCCACTTCATAATGCTTAAATAGTAATAGAAAAGAAAATTCTAAATGTTATAAGGGTCACGATTAATTTTTTTTTTTTCTGTTTATTTATAACTATATATCTTTAATAAAATATGGTTAAAAACTTAATTTGGTCTCTTATAATATTTTTTATTTCAATTTAGTTTCACTTTAATTTTGTGTTTCAATTTAGTCCCCAATAATTTAAATTATTACAATTTGGGACTTCCGTCCAAATGATTTAAACGGGATTAACTCCTAGTGACGTGGACGCCACTTGAATGCAAAATTAACCCTCCAAGTGTGAAACCAGAACGGGCCGTTCTGGCTCCAGATACATTAAAAAAAATTTAGCATCCACGTGACCAATAGTTAACTCCGTCTAAATCATTTGGACGGAAGTCTCAAATTGTAATAATTTAAATTATTGAGGATCAAATTAAAACAAAAAATTAAAATGAGACTAAATTAAAATAAACAAATATTACAAGGGACTAAATTAGGGTTTTAACCATAAAATATTACTGACAAAACAAGGAATTCACCCTAGTTAATCTCATCATTTTGTCGGTAAGGATTTTCAGTCAAAGATTCAAAAATAAAGAATTACATCTTAAACACTTTCACTTTCTATTATATTTTTTTTTTCAAAACAATTATCTACTAATCACAATTCAATTTCTGATCCAAAATCTATTAAAGTTTGAAAATTATTTTCAAAATAAATATTTTAAAAACATAAAAACTGGCGATTACTAAATCAATTACACGCTATATGTGATTAATTACTTTGTTTAGTTGTATTTTAATAGTAAAATAAATCAACCACACCTTATTTAATCGATAGAAATGGGAAACCGAAAAGAGACAAACTAAAAATATGATTTTTACCTTATCAAAAGAAAGAATTGACATAGTAAAATAGGAACATGGTTGCTAGAGTGCAATGGCTTTAACAACTATTGATGGATATTCGTTTTTCCTTTTGTAATTTTCATTCATTGAAAATGATACGATAATATGTAAAAGAAAGAAATTAAGAGAAAAAAAATGACACACAAATTACATGATTCAATCAATATAATCTACGTCCATAAAAAACTATTTTTTAATTTTAAATAAAAAGAATTTTCTGATACACATGCCTTATAGTCCTATAAAAAAATAAAATATAACAACCTCTTAATACTCTATTACAATCTAAATAAACATATGAAATAATAACAGCTAAAACATAAAATCAAAGCATCTCAACAGAAAACTTGTTGGGCGATAATTGACAATATATTTTGTTCATTTAGTCTCTTAAGTATTATAGAAAAATTATTTACTTATTTTTTTTAAAAATCTGAAGTACCTGCATCATAGGAAACAAAGTCATGATAAAACAGGATAGGAAAAATTGTATAAGGCAGAAATATATATTGCTTGTAATATGTATACATGAGTATTATTGCAATGTTAATTTACAACTAAGGAAGGGCATTATGATCTTTTTTGTTACAGTGAGAATACGGAAAATTGAAGTTAAGAATTCATACAAATCACTCATACCCCGGCTCATCCTAGTGGTACAAGTGCATTATGAATACTTACAAAGAAAACAGAACGATATTATTAACTACTGCAAACCATGGATATCCGGCCAAAGGGTATCAGAATAATATGATTAAAAAATGCGAAAGGTTAAAAGAGTTGGTGATTAAAGCAAGGGCCATGGTGCACAAGCTGTAATCTGATGACAGTGAGTAAGCGAGAATATCCACATCCAAACGATGTTATCGAGAAAGATGACTCTATATCTACGCAATTTTTGGTTGCTCTGCCATCAACGTTACGCTGCTTCACAATGGACTAATATAATTTCTGTGGCAGGTAAAAGAAGTTTGCGTTGGACATGAAAATAAAAACCCATTTACATCACCACCTTTTGTTGGCATTTTTATTCCTTACAACCCTCCCAGAGAATTCCTCACTCCTATCTCCTGCACCCAATGATGCACAAGGTCAAATCCTTTTCCCTTCCCTTTTCATTCATGACATACTCTTTTCATTGTTAGACTATATTCTCATTATTGCTATATGTTAAAATATATATATATATATATATATATATATATATATATATATATATATATATATATTATGTAGAAATACATTATACAACCAAAAGCTAGTTGAATAGTTTGCATGCATGAAGAAGTCCTAGGTTGATTGGTGCAGGTACATGTGTGCTGAATTTCAATACGACACAATATGTGACATTTGGTGAGTGCAGCAGTGTGAAAGACGACATAAACAAATGGGGTGAGGACGGGTTTCCTACCACCTTGTGCTGTCGAAATGCTCTCTCGGTTTTGTCCAATGCATTGGCCTCGCAAGCCCTTAACTCAACATCACAATTGTTCATTTCCCAAGATGAATTACAGAGTTGCACAGAGTCATTTCATCCGCAACAAGGGATGTCACTCGATTCATGTGGCTTTGACAACTTGTCCCAAGGCAGTTGCAGATGCTCCAACTTAGTTTTGCAGGAAGTTCGAAACGTGCAACACTACCAAGACGCGTTGGACAAGTGCTCCCACTTCGATCAACCCCTTGATCACTCTTGTGCAGATTGCACTGGTGCAGTGTTTAGCTTGATAAATAGTTTATATGCTGAAGATGCCAAGGGAAAGAACGGTACTGAGAAAGCCATATGTGCGGTGGCAACTATTGTTGCTCTTGCAACTAACGATCCTTCCATCATTGACAAAGTCTTACGTTGCTTCCCTGATTCAGAAACAAACAAGAGTAGCCACCTCTACCATTTTATTTTTTCAAGTTCTTGACATTTTACTTTAGTTATAGTTGAACATTTGAACCAAATGAAACTGACTAAACATGTTTTCGGGTCCCCAGGATCTATGGTGAAACCCTTGTTGAGTGTGGTAGTGGTTGTCCTTGCAATATTTCTTGTGATTCTTATGGTCAAATGTTTGTCCAAGAAGAAGGCTCATAGGAAGGTTTACTTGAAAGAGATCACTACATGGTCTGGATTGTACTGGTTCTCCCATACTGAAATTGAGAATGCCATGAACTATGGTGGTGAAAAGATAAGCCTTGGACGTGGGAGTGCGGGCCAGGTGTATAGAGGGGTTCTTCCCAGTGGTCAAGTTGTGGCCATCAAGCATTTGACAAAGAGTAACACCTCTGAGTCTTTCACTCGAGAAGTTGAAGGCCTTTCCAGGCTTCGTCATCCAAACTTGGTGTGTCTCTTTGGATGTTGCATAGAAGGGGATGACAGATATTTAGTCTATGAATTTTGTGCAAATGGGAATCTTGCTCAACATCTCTTAAGTAATGTCCGCTCTCCTAACCTTCACTTTTCAATCATTTGACATGTCTGATGTGAATGATGAGATGACTTTAATTTACCTTTAGCCTTTAGGATTCTTTTGTTTTTATTCCCTTTGAAGGATTTATGTATATTGACTTATGTGTGTGTGATTTTGCCCAGGAAGAGATAGCCACTTGACATGGGAAACAAGAGTCAGAATTTTGAGAGATTGTTCATTTGCACTCAAGTACCTCCACCATCATATAGAAGGTTGCGTTGTTCACAGAGATATAAAGGTACGTACTGACATGCAATGAAAAGTTGGATATGTTGTATATTGTGCACTTGAAAACGATATGTACATATGCTTTCAGTTAGCTTTATGGTAATAATGCCTCGCCTGTTTTTAATTTTTAGCTTACGAATATTCTTTTGACTGAGAAATACCAAGCCAAACTGTCGGATTTTGGACTGGCAAAGGTGATGGGGATTAAAGAGAGCAAGGTTTTTACTGATGTCAGAGGAACCATAGGCTACATGGATCCAGAGTACATGAGTAATGCCAAGCTAACCTGCGCCAGTGATGTATACAGTTTTGGTATTGTTGCTCTACAAATTTTGTCAGGACAGAAAGTCATAGAGTTGGATCTTGATGCCAGAGATCAACTCACTAGGAAGGTATACTTGTAGGGAATACAAAAAAGGGTCAACAAATAATGTCTACATTATTATATACATGCCCTTCAACCCAAAAGTGAGTTAACTTGAAATTGTTTTTGTAGGCAAGAGATGTGAGTATGGGAAAACGTCCACTCTCTGATTTTGAAGACCCCCGGCTAAATGGAAAAATTGATAAGGCAGACTTTGAGGCCATCCTACAGATTGCAGTGTTGTGTGTTGCCAAATCAAGCAAAGGTCGACCAACCATTGAGGTTGTTTTTGAAGAATTGGACAAGGTTTGCAAGGACATGGAAACCCGGATGGTATATATGATTTGTTACTCCAAAACTCAATCTTATAACTAGAGAGTTTTGTTTACAACTTAATGTGCTCAAGTCCTTTAATGTGTTTAACAAATTGACAATAGTTTTTGTTTCTGCAGAAGCCAAAGCAGGATGAGAGTTCATCAACAATATCCACCCCAAGCTCCAAATCCTCCAAATGACTCCCCTGTGACATAAAGGGTATTGTGCTGGTTGCTATACACGTGTGTGTGATGAAACTTGCAAATGTAGTGTAAATGGAAATTAGAAGATGAAAAGATGTATCTTGTTGCATATAATACTATTTTCAGCATATAACTATTACGAAGGTACAAAATTAGGAGTGTGACGTACGTACAAAAATTTCCCTTATGGCTCTCTCTTGGTCACAGATCTGAACTCTTCCTGCAAAAGGTGTTCTGCCAAACTGCAGGTTCTACAAAATAATTCATGTGGTGGCAAAAGAAACAAAATTGTTGTTGCAAGCGTGTTATAGACTTATAGTAATGGCAATATAAATTCACAGCTACTTTTTTTTCTTCTTAATTTTATTGCGGCATCTGCCAGTTCCACAATAATAATGTATATTTGGATATTTAATAATGAATGGAATGGAACGTACTAATATAGTAATAAGATTGAATTTGATAATCTGATTATCCTGGTGTGTAATTCCAACCATCTCCTGATACATTGATGTTTGACATGCATGTATGTTCACGAACAACTCTTTCCTTCATTTTCTTAGGAAGTCGTAGAACAGAAACTGCCAAAACGTGACGATTAAGCCAATAATTCTATATGAAGTTATCTATGAGATTAACCTCGTAAGTGCAGAAAAAATGGTGATGAAAGTGATGCCCACCTCATATTTTAGTTCATCCGTACAAGTTGACCAATAATATTTTTTTTTTTCGTTCGAAGTATTTATTGCCTAGTGACTAATCTTCTCACTACGTTAAAAATACCTCAAAGGATGGGATGTCCATAATTTACTTCTTATTATACTCACGCAAAAAAAAAATCTTAATTAATTTTTGTTGCTTAACAAATTATGTTAAGCATAAAAATATTCTATTATTATTATTATTATTATACTAATATTATTAGATTTCTTACCACTTTTTTTACCGTCACCCATCATCGTCCTACCATTTATTAGTTTAAACGTTGTGGTCGGGTCTCATTATAATTTCTGAGCTTACAGACATTATCATTGTTATAATTTTCATAAAGATAATAAAAAAATATTATAATAATTAATATAAAAAGTACAATAATAATTTTAATATTATATTATTTTTAATTTTATTATTGACCAAATAATATATCGTATAAAATATTGTCCAATCCTTTTCGTGTTGTTCTTATCCCGTAGCATAGTGTCTATCAAAAAAAACTACTGGTCGTAACAAATAAGGATAAAAACTTCTGCTTTTATTCAGCCTCCTTCGGATGTATCTACAAATTTTTTCGTTTGGTAAATTGTCTTTGACCTTTTAAACCCCTTTTCACAAAAAAAAAAAAAAAGATGTAAGCAGGTTGGGTTAGACTAGGTTTAAATAATTTCGTTACTCGATTCAATCAAAATTTAATGGGTTGGATTGAGTTAAATTTGTGCAATTTAAAAAAAAAAACACAATCCAACCCAATCCAATCACAAACGGATTGGGTTGTGTTAGATTAATCGGGTTAATATAATTATATTTAATTTTTTTATAAAATTTTAAATATTTTAAAATAGATTTAAATCATTTGATACATTATTACAAATTCAATGTTATCAATGTATAAAGTAAATAATGATACAAATTAAATCCTAATATAAATTTATTAATTTATTACATTATTATCAACTCAAAAAATTAAAATTAATTAATATAAAATAAATTTAAAATAAATATATTGTAATATTACAATATTATCAATCTAAAATACAAAACTTGTTACTAAGTAAGAGTGATAGTGAGTATTATCTTGAATAAATAATCATTCAAACATTATTATTATTATTATTATTATTATTATTATTATTATTATTATTATTATCGGGTTGGGTTAAGTCACTAACAGGTTGAAAACACAAAACTCATTATCCAACCTGTGTACTATCGGATTTTGGTCAGGTTGAATTGGATCTAACCTAAACACTAAAAAAATCTGATCCGAACTCATTGAATTAGTTTTGGTCGGTTCGGGTTCGCAGGTTACTTAAACCCTCTTCCACCCCTAAAATAAAATAAGGGTAAGTTCAATGGTCATAACCATTTAACTCTACTATTTGATTGGTTACATAATGTTTGTGTTATTATTTTATATTAATAGGGAAAGAGACATTTTGTGAATATATATTTATTTTTAAAGAAATTTATTTTAAAAATATGATTATTAAATGCAAGAGTAATAATCTCTAATATAAAAATAAAAATCAAAAGGGAATTACGAAAATCTATTATCTTTATAATAATTATAAATTAAAAAACAAAGTTTATTTACCTAAAATGAAAGAAATGCACTTTGTATTTTATTTTATAAAAATTTGATTTTATCACAAATTTTAGTTAATTTTATAATTAACAATTATAAGTACATTTTAAGTGTACTCCATTATTTTAAAAGACGGAGAGGAAAGACCATCCTAATGGGCCAAGGGAAAAATAATTAATTAATCTTTAAATTTTACAATTAATTATTTCTTTATTAACTTTTTTCTTACATTATTTCTTATTAACTTACTAATAAATGATTGGTTTACACTATTTATTTACCTTAAATCTCAGTCATTCAAAAAGTTTGATATTTTAACATTCAATAAAGCATAATAATACTTATGAATTCAGAATAACAAATCCAAAATTAAAACCAATGAAATCAGAATTAAGGGAAACAGAGCTCAAGTGTTAGCTAGTCATTAAAAAGACTCAACCACTACTACTATTGACAAATCAAAATGCTAAGCTATAAAGTAATTTGACCGATTGGGTTCATTTGTTCATTCATAAGTTACTAATAGGTCAATAAAAAAGGACAAATTGTAAAAGGTGTAGTGAAAAAGTTTGGAAATATCTATCAAATATTGAATTAATAAACTTTAAAATGCTTAAAAAATATTTAATAAATGTAATTAAGCAGATAACTTTAAATTTTGATTTTAACTCATTTAAATAAATAAGGTAAATTTAATCATCATATATATTTTTTTCATAAAATAAACTTGAATTTCATAACTGAAAATAAATAGTTATTTTAAGAGTTGGTTTCAACTCAACTTTTATCTCCCTACTAGTTAATACTTAATACAAATGGAACAGCATTTATGATTGAGGTTGCAAAAGTGTGGAAACTCGAGCATATGAGATTCTGATTCTGATATTTTGTATAGCATTGGCGGTATGAGATGAAGAAGGGCACGTCATGATCTTAGAACGAACACTTGCATGCTCACTCTTGCTATCTCCGCCAAATCATATTATAACTCTGTGTGTCTCACCTTCCCAATGCCTAACTCTGTGTTTGGTTCCGCGTCAACAGCATCTGAATCGCGTAAAAAACGTGAAAATCAGAAGCAAATATTATTTGCTTTTCATCAAATTGACGTGATTCTCTTTGAAAACATAACTCAATATGCGAATCCAAACACACGCTAACGCTAAGAGAGAGAGCCACGTCCTCAAACTAGTGCACCCTGGAGGCTTGGTAGAGCTACACCCCAACCCAGTCTTAGCTTCTCAAGTCATGAACATGAATCCTCGCCACAACAACGTTTTCTTCCTCGTACCTTGCAACATCATCCGCCATTTGTTGATATCACTCTTTTAACATGACAGAATATATGACAGTACTTCTTTCAACTTATTCAAGAACTTCGATCTTTGAGGTGTTATGTAATTTTAGAAGGGATTTCAAATAGAATTTGCTAATTGATAAAGTCACGTAGTCATAGTCATATATGTGAAACTTAGAAAAATGGCGCCTGTGATGGAATGGAGCATTCTTCTCCGCAGGTATTGGATACAATGAATAAATAAGAATTGATTCCCACATGCATATACATATATAGATGTAATTTGTGACAAAAGGAATTAATAACATTAGAATTGCCAGAATTTTTAATTGCATAATACAGACAAGGATTGTAACTGATTCCAATAATGTCAACAATCCTCTATGGAAATCCAAGGTTATTGTCTCTCTTTTTTTTCTTGAGCTAAGAGGTACATACAGATATACCGCTGAAACCTACTCAAACAAAACAAGAAAATATGTAGATATATATATATGGTTGTCCGAGTTCCAAGTTTAAAATTAGAGGATAGCAGATATGACTTGTTTCGCTCGACCATGATGTATTAACAGACATTGACATGAGTATACAAAGTATTGTTGATAATCTCTATCGATAATGAACACTTCCCTCCTCTGATTCCCTGCTGATGCTATGATCTAAATGAATGCTGCTCCTTTCCCTGGACCTTAAGCTGCTGTCATTGTCTGACAGAACACTCTCGCTGCTGATTAGGCCAATTGAAACATTCCCTTCTGATGGCCTGCTTCCACTACGCTGGAAAAGATCACCACCACCATCTTCATTGCTGCTATAGGATGAACTGACGGACCCCTTGTGACTTAACACTCTCACAGAAGACCTTTTGCTGCTTTTTTGGCTCGCAGAAGATTTTTTACTGCTCTTTTGTCTCAAGGAAGATTTCATGATGCTTTTCCTACTGCTTCCGTTTTCTGAATCTGAACTATAACTGCTTCTGCTCTTGCCACTTGATTTGGAGTAGTACTCCTTGGTCTCCTTAATGTCTTGTGGACTGTAATTATGTTGGTTTTCATTCTCATCATAACCATACTCAGATTCTGAGGCCTCTTCACTTTCTGTGTATTTTGCACTAACCTGTTTTTGAGAAATCTCATCTGGAGGAGTGGTGGAAAGAAAACTGAGAGCAGTCACAACATCACTCATCAAAGGACGGGCTGCTGCTTCCTCCTGCAAGCACATGGCTGCAATTGCAACAACTTGGTTCAGATCCTTTTCCGGGAAATTTTTGTTCAGATTTGGATCTGCCATATCTGGATATCTCTTTGGGTCCCTGAATATGGGTTGTGCCTGCTCATTCATAATAGGGAAAACATATAAAATTAACAAAATATATATCTGGGGATCAAATTAGCTGTTAGAACTTGGTATTGTAACAACCAGGATCATTTTTATGCCTATTATAGGGACAAATATGATATCAATACGTTTTTAAAATTCTAACACATTCCACCACAGCATAATGTGTTTTCACTGCTGGGTGAACCCAACATATCCCCGGTTAAGATTCAGACTTGTATTTCAGAGTATTAACATTTATTTAAGGAATTGATCTCTCTCACCACATATGCTTGTTTAACAAGTCTCATTTATGAATTCCACCCAACAATAAAATATGTGGTACTGACAAAATTTCTGGTAATAAGAGTAGGAGAAAACAGTGACAAAAAGAAAGAGGGTGTTTAAGGTTTACCCATGAAACAAGATTTTGCTCATCGTGGGGCCTTGTGGTGTCAACGGCACGCCGTCCAGTTATGAGCTCTAGCAAGACAACTCCAAAACTGTACACATCTGATTTCAAGGTGAGGTTACCTGTTCTTACGTACTCCGGAGCACTGTAACCATAGGTTCCCATAACTCTTGTGGGTACAATGTTCATCTTATCTTTACCAGCAAGTTTGGCCAGTCCATAATCAGATAGTTTTGCATTGTGATCATTATCCAGCAAGATGTTCGAGGATTTCAAGTCCCGGTATATAACTGCAGGACTTGCTTTGTCGTGCAAGTACCATAGTCCTTTCGCGGCATTTGATGCTATTTTCATTCTGCTGTACCAATCTAAAGGAGGTTCATCTGCTTTCCTCTCTGTTTTAAAACCAAACACATGATTTATTTTAGTTCTACAAACCATAACTGGAATGAGCAAAGGTTGACACAGCCTTGTAGCAAAAGCAATAAGCACAATAATCTTATGGATAAAACCTACATACAATATCATAGGTGTTATCGCGTTGTTCTCCGATCATAAAAAATTGTCTCAGTAATATGCATAATAATTTTTTTATTATTAAATATCAATGCGTATTACGAAAGTAAAACTTCATTTTTATTAGAAAATAACACCAATAATACTTTGTAAGTTTTGTTCTAATCTTATATTATATATCTGCATAAGTCAAAAACATGGATAATATGGAGAAACAAGGCAGAGACAATGCACAGTGTAGACATAATAACATTATATAAATGTATGTGACAAAATTGAAATTGAAGAAGGATTATACTGATAAAGGGTGACTACCAAGAAGGCGGTGTTCTAAAGAGTTTCCGGGCATGAACTCATACACCAAAAGACGTTGATCTCCATCAGCACAATAACCAGTAAATTTGACCAGATTTTCATGGCTCAAGAGACTTAACGACAAAACCTCAGCCAGAAATTCCTTACTACCTTGCATCCCATTTCGGTCTAGTTGCTTCACTGCTACCACCTGAAGAAGGGAACAAAACAAACATGCTAACGAGAAAAAATATAAATAAAAAAATAATGAATTTAATTATCTTTTATGCAGTGAAAATTGAAGGCCTTGTGATATGACCTGTCCAGTTGCAGGAATTGTCCCCTTATAAACTCTGCCAAAGCCACCTTCACCCAGCAAACTTTCTTGGCGGAAATTCTTTGTTGCAATTGCCAGCTCACGGAATGTGAAATTTTGTGCTTGAATAGTCGTAGTAGTATCAACTTGGTTTGTTGGTTCGTCTGGCTTTGGTTTCTTTACATCTGCATGTCACCCCCAACGTATATTTGAAGCCTTATTATGATAAGTCAAAAAAAAAAAAACAAATAGAGTAGAACTTCCAAATGGCATTTCTATTGATCTCTCACTCCATCTTACGATTTAAACTCATCTTGTATGTATACATATGTTTTGATTAAATAAATGGCATTGAACCAAGTAAGTTTCTTTATTAAAAAATAAAATAAAATAATTACCCGTAGGTGCTTTTGTTGTTACAACGGTTTCATGTGGTGTAGGCCCTTGTGGTTCCTTCTTGTTGCTGCTTTTCTTACTCTTTGAAAAACACGGAAAACAATTCATTATTCTAAGTGTCTAGAATCAAAGAAGAAAACGTCCAAGAAGGATTCCTAGCTATGTGAGGCAAGGTTATGGTTCTAAACAATAATAGTTTCAAGCAGGAAGAAAGTGAACGTGAAAAAAAAAAAAAAAAAAAATCTAAGACAGCATGAACTCTATGGTTAAAATGAGTAATGCATGGACGGAGGTTCCCCCAAATGAGATTGAAGGACCCCGCTTGAGGGAAGAAGAGGCTATAAAATAAAATGAAAGGGAAATCAACAGCAAAAGGTGAAAGGAGGAGGAAGAGGAATGAATACATGCATGTAAGACGAGGAAAATGGTTCAGAAGTTTCGGAGAGAAAAGGGGAAAATTTTGGATGGACATCATTATGAGTTGTCCTTTTAGTTGGCTTCCGACAAATGTGGAATTCATGGTTCAGTTTTTGGGCTCAAAACCAAATGACTTGCACGTCACTTTCATTTTTTGTCTTCCAGCCTTTTCCTTTGGTTAATTACGGTTACATTTTGACTTGCATTTTTTTTTCTCCATAAATATTTTGCATCTATGCTATATATAGATTATGATTTCTTTTTTAGCTGGGGACAAATTAATATGGTTTTCAGTTCTTCAAAATTGGAATAAATATCGCAATGCTACATAGAAGGTGGAAGAAAGATCATTGTCTAAGGACATACTTGTAATTTTAAAATTAAGTAAAATAATAAAAGAATTGATTACCATAAGCCACATTGCTTGTCCACGGTAGATTTCGTCTCATTTTATCAAAAAATTATTATTAAATTAAAATTTTAAAATACATAATATTAAAAAAAATTGATTTTTGATTCAAATAATTTGAATTTACAAAATGAATCAAATTATTAACAAGCTTGAATCAAATTGAATTCAAATTAAAAAAAAATATATCAAATTATGAACTGAATAAATATTATTACATCAAATTTAACTAAATTGTGTTTGATTTAAGTCGCCTCAGAATCCGCTCTCATTTTTTTTAGGGTTTAAAGCACTCCCTTTTGTTTTAAGAATCCAATTAAAGTCAAAGGAAAACAATTAAGCAATCAAATGCTTTTATTACATGCATTATCAAATCTTGATTTTTACATAACAATTTTTTAAAACTAATGAAACAAAAATACAATCAAACATCACCAAGAGCATGAAGTCGGCCGAAAATATAAAAGTTTGTTTGATTGGATTGTTTTATGTTTCCATTTTAAAAAAATAGAAAATACACATAAAAATGTGTTTAATTTTAATTTTAGAAAATATTTACATTTTCAAAAGAAGCCAGAATTTGAAAACAGATAAGTGTTGTTTTCAGTGCTTCCAGAAATGTACTCATAAAAGACGGTGTTTTTTATTCTTCGTCATCTCTTTGACGCCTGCATCCTACGTATTTTACTAGAATTCTCTTCATGTTTTTTCCTTATTTTATATATACAAATTGATCGTATATTCACATGTTCTATATCTTTAGGTGCAGAGAACGCTATTTAAATTTTAGTAGCAATCATGTCTTATATAGTAATATTAATATTTTTATAATTTATTTGATATAAATATTCTGTATATTTTTATTAGATATGATATGTATTATTTAATTATAATTAAATATTGATTGTTAAATATGATTATTATAAATTTTAGTTAAATATAATATTTATTTGCAACAATATATATATTTATATATATATATATATATAGTAACGGATCCAGAAATTTTAGATAGTAGATATAATATTTATTCATATATTTCTAGTATTAAAAATTTTATATATAACTTTAAAGGCATAAATATATATCATAATTTTTTTACAAGTTTTTATATCTACGAATACCATTAAAGATGAAAATAAATTAGATTAGATTAAATTTTATCATAATTTAGTAGGTTTGAACTTAACTTTCTTTAAAAATATATATCATAAATATGACTTATTTATTTATCATAGACATTTTTTAAATGTTTGGTTAGAACTACAATCCTAAAGACCTACTTTATAATAATTTAACACTATTAAAAATATAAAAATAAATATGTTAAATTTTATAAATAAAAAAAAACAAGTTTACTTTATTTATGATGTAAACATGTTTTTAATATCTAATATATATTTTTAGATGATAATTTATTTTAAAATATATTTTATAATAATAATTCTAAATAGGATATAAATCTTTTAATTTTTTATTTTGATTTTTATAATCAACGTATACAATAAATAAAAAATATAAAAAGTAAACATACATATTACAAATCTTATTTTATCAAAATTTTAATATATTACGTTATATATATATATATATATTATAATTAAAAATTTTAAAAAAAATTAATTTGTTATTAAGGAGTATTCTTTATTACATAAGAGAATTAATCTTCTTCAAAAGTTTGACAGACATCAAATAAATAAACATCTTCTCCAAATCTATATTCTACACACACACACATACATATATATATATATATATTATTAGAATATAATTTTTATTTCTTAAAATATATTATTTTTTAGATAAAAAAAATTATGTATGTGTCAAATAGTAGTGAGAACAAGTGCCCCCACTATGTAGAACATAGATCCGTCCTTATATATATATGTAAATACTATATTTGAATATATATAAGTGATATTTAAAATTTATATAAATAGATATTTTTAAACATGTAAATCATATTTAAAAATTATGATAAATAATTTATACTATAACATAATTTTATTTTAATTATTAATAATTATTTTAAAATATTAAAATTTAATTTATAAATAAATATAATAAAAAAATCATAAGAAAATAAAGAATTCTTAAAAATTATTAAATTGAAGCATAAAACCTAAAATTATTTCCATTGGAGATAAACTCTTAAAAACACTATAATATAAAATAGTTTTTCTTATTTAATATATAGAGGTGAATTTATTATTCAAATTTTGATTGTAATGTTTATACAAAAAAATATTTTATGAACTTTTATTGAAAATAATTAAACAAACACATTCTCTAAATTTCAATATTAGAAAATGAAAATTATTTATAAAAAAAATAAAAATAGAAAATATTTTTGAAAGCCAAGCATACCCTAATTTATTTTATTTAAAAATCAAATGATATAATTTATATTCGTTTGGATTATATTGATTTTTATATATATCCACAAATTAATCTAACATCTAACATCTAACATCTAACATCGTGCCGTGTATATATATCACAGATTCACAGGAGTATTTCTAATGAAAAATTTTAATTTGAGTTATTAACCCATTTACTGAGTCGGTTGTTAATTGCTACATATAATTTAAAAATACTTACTAGTTTTTAAGTTTTTTTTTTTATATACATTTACTAGCTTTTACTCTAATGGTACGGTCTAACTTGAGTTTTTAATTTATTTGAGTTTTACTTTATTTCTGGTACAATCTAACTTGAGTTTTACTTTATTTCTTCTCTCAAATAATAAATTTTATTTTGATCTGAAAAATTATTCTTTTAACCACAAAGCAACCTGGATTAAAGTTACGTATGTAAGTAATTTATATATATATAAAAAAATCTATAAAAACTCAAGTGTTCAAATAGTATTATCAAGTTACTTAACTTGAAAAATTAATAATTAAAAACATGTAGACTATAAAATTGTAAGTAGTTATAGAATAATTTAGTTAAAAAGAAAAAATTAAAAGGGGAATGAAAATGCATAGGGACATGGGAGTGGGTGAAGCGGTGTGGTGAAGAAAATGGTAGTTAATCTGATGCACATGCAAACCAAAAATGAGGCACATGAGAAAGCGGTTCCCTACACACGTCAAAAGAGTTTCCAATTGCAGTAAAGATGTCAATGCAACGTAAAGCCACTTGCTTCACTCCCTGCCTTTGAAACATACTATGCTAAGCTCAATCTCATTCTACTACATATGAAACCATTCCTCTATCATTTCTTCACCGTTTCTCTTGTACCAAATAGGATCCAAAGATGAAATAGAGATTATTTATTGACCGGAATTAATGAATAATTCTATCTAATAACATAATTATAAAAAATATATATATATTAATCAAGTTAAAATAGCAACATGTCTTCATAAAATAATTCAATAACTTTGTTCAATAACATATAACAATTTTAGGCAAGAAATTATTTGCTCATGTGATTTTAGGTTGGATTTATTTTTCATGCACAAAAAAGAAAATTGAATTTATTCAAGTCATGTGGTGAAAAAAAAAATATTAAAATTAATCATTAATAAAATGAATACTTCGCTTCAATAATAATATGGTGATTAAAAAAATGTAACGATTTTATTTTATTTTTTAAATGATATACGAAGACATGGAAATTTTTTTTTACGGTAGGAAAAAATAATCTGAATGTATTATCAGTTTTATCAATGTTAGTCTTTAACTCGCCTAAACTTATTTTTTTTTTTAAATGTCAGTCTTTAATAGCATTTGTAAGTATTTATAAGTGTTTTTTAAGTAAAATTTTTATTACAGTAAAAGTAGCTATACGTAGAGAATACTCTTTTTATTAGAAGATACATAGAAAATACTTATGCAATATTATATTCAAATTATTAAATAATTTCACATTTCCTTTTGAGATAACATTTTTCATTAACATGAGGATTTAAATTCTCAAATACCAATTTAAATTAATTTTAGCTTTTCAATATTCATTATTTAATCTCAAATTTTAATTCTTTATATTATTAAATTTTTTTTTTTTGTTAGTGAAAAAAAAAATAACAAAAAATAAGAGAAAACAAGTTAATTACCCTTATGGCAGAATAGAAAAGACTAATTTTATTTATTTATTTTTAACTTCTTTTTCTTCTTCTTCTTGAAACTCCATTGTTTACGTAATTTTACTTAAACTCGTAAAATAATGTAAAATGAAAAGTTTGCAAATTAATTATTCAACGATTCAATCGTCGGTTAGGTTTTATTTTTTTTTGCCGCCATTAATAAAAAAAATGGTCGTTAATTAATTTGATACTTCCGAGGTGTAACCATTGCTCAAATACCGAAGAAGGGTTCACGGAAGAGCGTACACAGGCAATAACTATCGCAACAGAGCATTATCTTTTATTTTCATCTTCTTATTTATTAATTGACGCATTCAATAATAACACATTCTTAAAATTAAAATGCTCAAAAGGAGTCGTTTGACGTGGATATCTTATAGGATGCTTTTATGCCATAAAGATAAAGAACCTTTTCTCTTTTTATTTATTCTTTATGAAAATAAATTAGACAAGAGAAAAAACACAAATATTTTTTTTTTTTTAATTGATTGAATTAAAAAGAAAAAAAAACTATTGTATTTGTTTAAGTTTAACTTTTCTCTTTTTATATATTTTTTAATATACAATGTAATAGGGTAATGTTTTAATTTTTATAATGAAATATTATAAGTAATTTTAAATTAACCCAATTCAATAAATCTCCATTGAATATTTAACATTCCTTTTTCTTCGAAATGGAATCCTATTCAAAAGTACCATTGAGCATAAAATATGGAGAAGTTTTAGCCACAAGTTTTTATTATCTCTCTTATATATTATATTATATATAATATATACACAAATTGGAATCTATTAAAAATAACAAAATTATGTGGATTAGATCACTCTTTATTTAGTTAACCTCCCGCATTATTTGATTGTTTTTAATAATTTTTTTAAAAAAATGTGTTATGTGAATATGTTAGCACTCCTCTAAATGTGAACATTTTTCTTAAACAAAAATTGAAATTGTGATTTGATAGGTGTCAAGGACTAAGCCTTTTTACTGGACGCAAACCTCCCTTGTATCCATAAGTAAGGTTCCTCAAATTAATGGAAAAGTGGGCGTTAGCATGGTATAAGCTGGTGTTATTTACTTTTGTGTGTATTGTAAAAGAAAAGTGAATAGTATTATTATAAAATGGGTGCGGCAAATAAATAAGAATAAGGAGGATAGGAGGAAGGTGAAGCTTAACCGCTAAGCTTCGGTGGTATTGAAATTGAGTAGTAAGTTGTAGACGGAGAGGAGAAAAATAAGAAACGAAAGAGCATTGTTTTGGTATGGTTAATAAGGTTATGGTGGTGGAAGGGGAGTTTGAGCATCTTCCAGAAGATGTGATAGCGAATATACTTTCGTTCACCACTCCCCGAGATGCCTGCGTTCTCTCTTTGGTCTCATCCTTCTTCAAATCTGCAGCAGAATCCGACGTCGTATGGGAAAAGTTCCTCCCCTCCGATTACCACGCTATCATTTCCCAATCCTCAAACCCTATCACTTATACTTCCAAAAAGGATCTCTACCTCCAACTATGCCATACACCCCTCCTCATAGACGATGGCAATAAGGTAATTAAATAATTCATTTCTCTCTTATTATTAAATAATAATATAATAAACTTTACATGGAAATGAATGAGCAGAGTTTTAGGCTGGATAAAGTGAACGGGAAAAAATGCTACATGCTCTCAGCTAGGAGTCTCTTCATTGTCTGGGGAGATACTCCTAGGTATTGGAGGTGGACTAACGTTCCAACAGCCAGGTACCTAATTATTCCTTAATTCTGCACTTATTATTATTATATGATGAATGATGATAGAGTAATAAGGTTTGGCGCAGGTTTTGGGAGGTGGCGGAACTTGTTAGTGTGTGTTGGTTGGAAATAAAGGGAGTGGTAAAAAGCAGCATGCTGTCTCCAAACACATTGTACGCGGCCTACCTTGTGTTTAAGCAACGGGATGCTGGGGCGTACGGCTTCGAGAACCAGCCGGTGGAGGTGGAGGTGTCGGTAGGGGCTGCCGGAGGAGGTGGCGGTGGGAGGCGGACGGTTTACTTGGAGGCGGCGACACCGCGGAGGCCGCGTCACCAGATTGTTCCTCGGATATTCAGCCGCGTGCGCTCTCGTTTCCTGGACAGTTTCGATGCGGCGCCGCCTTTGCCGTCGGCGGTGGAGGGGGCTTCGGGAGGTGGAGGTGAGTACCCGAGGGAGAGAGGCGATGGGTGGATGGAGGTGGAGTTGGGTGAGGTGTTGAAGGGCGGCGGAGAGGGAGAGGAGGAGGTGGAGATTGGAGTTTACGAGGTGAAGAGTGGGGAGTGGAAAGGGGGCATTCTTGTCCAAGGAATCGAAATAAGGCCAAAACTCAAAAATTGAAATAACCAGGCGCCACTCCCCACTCTACAATTATCATTTCTACTTTACTTTATTCACCATTTCTTTTCTAACTCTTTATTTTATTAAATGCTACTATTTATTTCAATCTCAATAAAAATACTCGACGCTTTTTTAATCCACAGTTTTTATCGTTCTTTGCTTTTAATTTAACGCCTCCTTTATTAAATTCTTGCCTTCTTAGTGATAGATTTTGTTTTTGTATGGATTTTATTTATATTTCGGTTTATGAATGTATTTGATAAAATTAGTTTATAAATTAGTTAAAAGTTAATTAATTATAATTAGAAATTAAAAAATTGAAGACTTATAATTATTTGATTGAGTTCAAAGCGTTTGGTAAAATTAATTAATAAATTTTTTTATAGAAAATAAACTGATAAATTAGTTAATTAATTTAAAATAATATATTTATTTATTTAATAATGAGAGTGGAATAATTTTTAATTAAAAAAGATAAATTGATTTCAAGTAAATTAGTGAATATGAAAAAGGAAAGAAAAAAAAAAAAAAAAAAAAGAGTCTAAGTTATAAGTTACTTTAATTAATTTATAAATATAAATTATAAATTTTTAAAATAATTCTCTTGCCAAATAATTTTATAAGTTGATTAAAAGTGTTTATAGACTTATGAAATATCTTGTCAGAGCACTTTATATTATAATTCTTATATTTTATTTTATTTTTATGTACTTATATTTTATTTTTTAAATTACACATCTTAAGTAATTATTTTACATAATTAAAAATTATAACAAATGTATGTATATTAAATTTATAATAAATAATTTAAATTTTGGCACAGGATTAATTTTAAATTGAAATATATAGGTAGTTATGAAAAAATAATATATACATATAAAAAAATGGTAATTTGAGATAGATGGTAAAAATATTATTTTGCTAGCTATGAATAGAGTTGTTTGGCCAATGGGCTAAGCTATGAGAAGTGGATCGCTCCACCTTGATCGATTGCACAGTTCTTTTTTATAATTTTATGTATTTAAAAAAAATAAAAATATTAGGCTAAATAAGTTTAATACTTTTAAGCATGAATTTTCACTTGTTTGTTTGACTTAGCTTTTTTTAGCACCAACATAAAAAAGTTGGGCCTTTTGAGTTTATCAAACCAAGTCAATTTTGACTCTTCTAACACATTGATATCCTTGTAAGTGGTAATTTATAAATGTGTCTTTTATTTTAATGATAGAAAGTCTTATTAATGTACAATTAAAAAGTGGGACTCTTTTTCCAAGAATTCTAATGAATGGTATATGACTAAATTTGCAATATCATTCTTTTTTATCTTTGAAAGTTTTTTTAATTAATTTTTTTTAAAAGTTAAAAACATGATTATACACGAACATATATCATTCAAAATTACATTAATAAATTTGTAGACATATTAATAAAATCTTGTTGGGTTGTTGACACCAAAATCTTAAGATATTAAGATGGTGAAACTCTCTTCAATGGTGGTGACCTATTTGTATTATAGTTGACATTGATCAATATTCAAATTAATAGTGAATTAATTACACAAGTGAATTTGATATTATATCATAATCTAAAACTTTAAGGTATTAGGTTGATGGTCTTTCTCACTTATATATTACTTAACATGCTCAACTTTAACTGATGTAAGACTCATTTCACGCTTAAACTCTATCAAATCTATGGATACTTATAATTAAAAATGTTGAAAATAGATCAAATTTATTAAATCAATTCATTGAGTGTGCCAAAACTGGACCTAGGAGCAAAGGTTCTGTCATGGATGTATCTCATGATAATGTTTGATGTTGGTTATAACATGAGCAATGCGAAACTTCAAATAATAAAATGCACAATGCATTTGTTTGATTAACTAACTCACCATTATGGCCTTTTTAACTTGTGGATCAATTGCATGTCAACACAAAAACAACATTAGTGAAACCACGAAGAAAGCAATGAAATTTATTCAAAATTAGAAAAGGGAAAATTGCTCAATTAAGATCTTGCTCGTATTCGACAATCACAAAAACAATAATAAAAAGGGAGAAGGAAAATGGGAGAGAGATGAAAAAAATTACAAGGAAGATGAAAATAATTGAAAAGTTTCATTGATCAAATTATTAGTAAAAAAAATGTATCACATAGTTATATAAAAGATATAAATTTAACTATCAATAAATTTAAATTTGGTACATATAGTATTGTTTACATCGTCTTAATTATTATATTTCTTAACAAGGTTTTGTTATTTTTTTTAAACAAAGTTTGAAAACCACCACTTTTGTTTTGCCAAAAAAAAAAAAAAAAACTCTTTAAGAGCTATTATTAGAGAGCAAGGAGGGTAGAAATAATTGAAAAAATTAATTGATCAAAATATTAGTAAAGAAAGTACATCTTATAGTTGCATAAAAGAGATGAATCTAACTGATCAATAATTTTAGTACACTACAGATTACTTACAAGCATTGTTCATCATTTATATCGTCCCAATTATTATATTCCTTTACAAGATTTTGTTAAATTATTTTTTGAAACAAAACTACTATAGAATAAAAGCATTTATTCTTGTTTTTTAATTTTCTAAATAAAATTAACGGGATTGTATTAAAAATTTAGAGAAAGACTTTTGTTCCCGGATAATCTTAACTCAAAATAGTCTGAAAATAACTATTTTAAAGAGAAAAATTAAATATATTTCTCGCATTATAATTACGTCTTTCGGTTTTAAATTGAGAGCAATCATTAGGAAAACGAGGATTTCAAAATTCACAATTCCTGAAAGCTATATATTTAAAAATAAAAAGGTTTAAATATATTTTTTCTTTTTTATCACGTTGGTAGATAGTATTTTGTACAGGGATAATAATTAATAAGTTTCTCTTATTATAAAGAAAATAAATAAATTAATAATATAAAAGAGTTGTGTGAAGTAGGACGAGAAACAGAAAAAAAAAAAAAAAAAAAAAAAAAAGAAGATAAAAACATTTTAGCAAATTTGTACTGCCCGAACACGGAAATTAAAGAGAGAAAAAAAAAGGAAAACAAAAGCAGAGAAGAACAAAAAGAAACAGAAGTTTGTTTTACTGCGGTCCACCATCTCCTCAAATTCAAGAAACTGAAGCTAAATAACTACGACGACGAGGAGGAGGAGGAGGAGGAACAGCAGCAACAACTGTACCAGAAACCGTCACTTTCAAACACAAATAACTGTAAGCTAAGGTGCTCTCTGTGTGTTTTTTTTTCCAATAATTTTCACACATATTTTCAGCCAAAGTCTCTTGTTTGTTTTCTCCTGCATCATATCCCCAATTATATCTCGCTTCCAAGTTTCTGGATGTCTCGATTTCTTTTATGCTAAAAATAAAAATTAATTTTGAAGAATACATGTGTGTATGTTGGTCGGTTTCTGTGAATTGTTTTGCCAAGGGAAAATTCCACCTCGTAGTTTACAAAATTTTGATTACGGATTCGGAAATTGAAATTTTCAGATTGCGAATTGTTGGATCCGAAGGGAGTGTTGAGAGTTCCGGTCGTGTCCAGTGCCTCGTTTAATTTATGACCTAGGTGAGCAATGTGGTCCTTGTTCCGTGACTGTGACCCCTCGATTTGAAGCTAGAATATGAACCCCTCAAATATATTATCAAGAGACTGTGTTTCACGTCGATTTTATGCTGCTTTCTTGTTTGTTGATGAAGTAGAAAGATGAGAGTGTTCTACGTTTTAATGCCTATGAGGGGGTAGATTGATTGGAGTTCACTAGGTTTTTGTTTTGGTTTAAATGAAGCTTGCAGTTATTGTGATGTCCTCCTATATTCCCTTAGAGTATGATCTGTGTTTAATTATTTATAAGAAAACAAACACAGTGAAGCAGTCTTGTGCTGGCAACAAGTTTTAATGAATTAATTACTGGAATTATGTGCAGGACCAATCAACTATTTGGGAAGTTTAGGCAAGGTCATGTTTGCAAAAATGATAACTCAAAGTAATATTCTTCAGAAATGTGGATTTTATGCAGGCTATAGCAAGTTAGTTGTAGGTTGTAGGAACCTGCAACTATAAATGCAGGTTGTGGATACATGTACTTGAACAAGTTCCATAGAAATTGCCAAGGATTAAAAAATTATTCTTGTGTATGGTTGCTGTGATTGCGCTCTATCTTCACCCGCGACCATTAAATCTAGCCTAACAAATTCTGAATTGTGATTATGGCATTGAAGCATAATTTATCTATAATCCTGCATTTATATCATTCATGAATGAAATGCTTGATTTCAATCCCCATCCCCTGATACCTTAAATGTATAATTTTTCATTATCTCTTTAATTAAATTTAAGAAAATGAATTAAAAGGCTTCCAAGTTTATGACAAAATCAAGTTAAGAGGGATGGAGAACTAGAGAGTCATCTTCTAATTATTTTGGTCTCGCTATCTCAATAGCGTTTACACTCTTAGCTTGTTTCATTCATGTAATCTTTTCTGTGTATTGAGATATTGATATAAGAGCATGTTACACTCTTATACAGATCTACATGTAGTAGGTTTGTTTGACAATAATTTAGAATCATAACGGTTGCAGGGGTTGGTTGAGTGGAGTAAGATAAAGTCTCGTATTTGATAGGTTATAGGCATGTATTCCCGCTTGTTTCTTTGGAATGAGGTGAATTTAAGTTATCTATAACTGTAAGTGCTTTCTGAGTCTTGGAGCTTTCCTTATCTTGGACTGAGGCACCATCCCCTCTACATATTTATTTTTCATGAAAAAATGCTTAGTTCAAATAATGTTACTCGGCTCCTTATAAAATTTGAACTTCTCTTTGTCAAGGAACATGTTGATTTTATGCCAGAGGTGAATGTTCTACTTCTACAAATTTTGTTGGCAGCCTCATAATGTTCAGGTTGAACAAACAATTATCTATTTACAAACTCTTATGTTAGTGTATAAGTTTGTAGATTTATATTTTAAGTCTACTGATGGGTCCTTTTACTTTTTTCTCCCTCTGCAATTGTTTTCATTTTGAATAATCCAATTATTGAACATCCATTATCAGTTAGGTAGTTACGTTGCTTATAGCTTGTTTGTTCTTTACTGTACAATGATCCCAAATTTCCATTGTTTCAATGGCTTTCTGTTCTGAACTATATAGAATTTAACCATTCCTTCTCGTATGTATTGCAGAGAGCCTGTAATTGGCTGAAAGTTTAATATGATGGGATTTTTCAATTCGTATCCTTGGAAGCCCTTGATAATTCATACATATGATGGAAACCCTTAGAGTCAGATGACATTGCTCTTTCCTTGTTTTGGTGGATATATGGCTAATCATTCTTTAGTTTTAAATAACACATCTGTTGGTACTGTTACTGTAGCAGAGCAGCCATTAGTCATTGGGCAAGAGTTTCCCGATGTGGAAACCTGCCGAAGAACACTGAAAGATATTGCCATAGCTATGCATTTTGATCTTCGGATAGTTAAGTCAGATCGCAGTCGTTTTATAGCAAAATGCTCCAAAGAAGGGTGCCCATGGCGTGTCCATGTAGCAAAGTGTCCCGGTGTTCCAACTTTTACTGTAAGAACTCTACAAGGAGAACATACTTGTGAGGGAGTTCAAAACCTCCATCATCAGCAGGCATCAGTAGGTTGGGTTGCAAGATCTGTTGAAGCACGCATTCGAGATAATCCACAATACAAACCAAGGGAAATACTGCAAGATATTCGTGATCAGCATGGAGTTGCTGTTTCTTACATGCAAGCTTGGCGGGGGAAGGAACGTAGCATGGCTGCACTCCATGGAACATTTGAAGAAGGTTATCGTCTTCTCCCTGGTTACTGTGAACAAATAAGGAAAACCAACCCTGGTAGCATCACATCTGTTGTTGCCGCTGGACAAGAAAATTGTTTTCAACGGCTGTTTATTTCTTATCGTGCATCTATTTATGGCTTTATAAATGCTTGTAGGCCACTTTTAGAACTGGACAGAGCACATCTCAAAGGAAAATACCTAGGTACATTGCTTTGTGCTGCAGCTGTTGACGCTGATGATGCTTTGTTTCCTTTGGCTATTGCTGTTGTTGATGCTGAAAGCGATGAAAACTGGATGTGGTTCATGTCAGAATTGCGGAAACTTCTAGGAGTAAACACAGACAACATGCCTAGACTGACAATACTATCTGAAAGGCAAAGAGGCTTAGTGGAGGCAGTAGAAACACATTTTCCCAGTGCTTCACATGGCTTCTGTCTGCGTTATGTTAGTGAAAATTTCCGTGATACATTTAAAAACACAAAGTTGGTAAACATCTTTTGGAATGCTGTTTATGCGCTTACTGCTGCTGAATTTGAAAGCAAGATTACTGAGATGATGGAAATTTCACAAGATGTTATATCATGGTTTCAACAATTTCCTCCCTATCTTTGGGCGGTGGCTTACTTTGATGGTGTTCGATATGGCCATTTCACACTTGGGGTGACTGAGTTATTGTATAACTGGGCTCTTGAATGTCATGAACTCCCAATAGTACAGATGATGGAACACATCCGGCAGCAGATGGTATCTTGGTTTAATGATAGGCAGGATATGGGCATGAGATGGACATCAATTCTTGTACCATCAGCTGAGAAGCGGATTTTGGAGGCAATTGCTGATGCTCACTGCTATCAAGTACTCCGGGCAAATGAAGTTGAGTTTGAAATTGTGTCAACTGAGAGGACCAATATTGTGGATATACGGAGTCGTGAGTGTTCTTGTCGCCGTTGGCAGCTGTATGGCTTACCATGTGCCCATGCTGCTGCTGCACTTATTTCTTGTGGACACAATGCCCATATGTTTGCTGAACCATGCTTCACTGTACAAAGTTATAGAATGACCTATTCACAGATTATTAATCCTGTACCAGATAAGAGCCAGTGGAGAGAGCAAGGAGAAGGAGCAGAAGGTGGAGGCGGTGCAAGGGTTGATATCATGATTCGCCCACCAAAGACTCGCCGGCCACCTGGAAGGCCTAAAAAGAAGGTTCTACGAGTGGAGAACTTTAAGCGTCCCAAAAAAGTTGTTCAATGTGGTCGCTGTCATATGTTAGGACATTCTCAGAAGAAATGCACGATGCCCATTTGAAAAATTTATTTACTTGTTGAAATATCTCTTGTTTCAGGGACATTACCTGCAATAGAATGAATGTTGTGTTTGTATTGTAATTTAAATGTATTCTGAACCAGTCAATGACAAAATAAAAATCCATTAGTTTTTGCCATAGTTTTTCATCAAATGGTAGCGGGCTGACTTCATGTCCGTTTCCTTGTTTCACTTAACAATTCAGTTAATGTCAGAAAATTGCCTTGCCAGATTGTCTCTGTTCTGGTTTTTGTAACGTAGTTTCACAATGATTTGAAGTTGGGCAAAATAACTTGAGCTGTATATCATCATTCCTCAAAATGCTGCTTGGTTTTCAGGTCTTTCAATTTTAGTTAGTTCCCTTGGTACATGCCTTTCTTGTTTGAATTTTTTTTTTTTAATGAATTTCACTTTATAGGAACGATAAAGACAAAGTCGAGAATCTGATCGACTGCATTAGGATACTGTCATGCAAAAGCATTTTCAAATGGCGTTAGGTGAGAAATGTACAGATACTCGGAAGATTTTTTTTCTTTCTTTTTGTTTTTTGGGCGACAGATGAATGGAAGATGTAACTAGATATTTGTTTCCAATTATTGCATATTGGACCAGTTGTTGGCAGCATTTTCCCAGTGCATTTTCGATTTTTTTTTCTCTCGTTTTGCTTTTATAATTGTTGGATAAAATGTTGCTTGAACCTAATGCAGGTTTCCGTATTTCAAGCTTTTATGCATTGAAGTGCTTCTGCTTTGGTAGCAATAATTATTACCCGTCAGACTTTCTTCTGTGTTTGTTCGGGGGTCAGTTTTGAAAGTCAAGTGAATCCATAAGAAGTAACTCAACACAACAGAATGGAATATATAATTATAATTACTAATTAATAGGCACATGATCACAACAGTGACATTCCATGCTTAGAATAAGTCGAAATTACATAATAATTAATAAATTAGTCTTCTGACCTTTAGAATAAGTAAAATTACAACATAAAAGCAGTGCATGACTTATTTTGCAAAGCTGCACTGAGCTTCTGGTTCATACGGAGCAACACATGACACTGCTCATTATTAATTAACTGAAGCCGGCCTTTGGTTTAATCATTGATGCGCCTTTTTGTTCCGTGAAAACTGTTCGTACCTCCTAGTTTTTACCAATGACCATGCAGCTACCATACGGAAATAAATAAGTAATGCCATTTATCCTTTTTTAATTTCACGAATCAAACACAAACATTCTTGTCATTGATCGATGAAATAAAAAAGGTAGACGGAAATTATGGATGGGGGCAAAAAGAATGAAGGATCAGTGATTGAAATGGAAAGAAAGTGGCAACTTACAACAAATTTGTGTTGGTGCAAAACATCATTCACGTGCATGTCCAAGACAATGAAGAGCATGATCTTATTTTGTTTCTCAATCATTTCTTTGTTATGCCTATGCAATTCAAAGGCTGGTGCAGTAGTAGAGAGAGCCACGTATATAGTTCACATGGACAAGTCTGACATGCCCAAAGTTTTCACTTCCCAACATCACTGGTATTCATCCACCGTCTCCTCCCTCGACTCCACTACTCCTCCACACGACAACATTAACCTAAACCCCTCCATTTTGTACTCCTACGAGAACGCACTTCACGGCTTCAGTGTCACCTTGTCACCACACGAATTGGAGACTTTAAAGCGAACCCCAGGTTTCATCTCAGCATACAGAGACAGAACAACAAAGCTTGACACCACCCAATCCTACTCCTTCATCTCTCTCAACCACTCCCACGGCCTCTGGCCCGCTTCCAACTACGGCGAAAACGTCGTCGTTGGCGTCATCGATTCAGGAATCTGGCCCGAGAGCGACAGCTTCAACGACCATGGCATGGTAGCTCAGACTCCTCCAACGTGGAAGGGAAAATGCGAGGGTGGTCAACACTTTGACCCCTCTCTATGCAACTCCAAACTCATAGGCGCAAGGTACTTCAACCAAGGTGTTGTCGCAGTGCACGGCGCTGAAATTGGCGCTAACTCCGTTAGAGACAGTGTGGGACACGGGACACACACCTCGTCCACGGTGGCTGGCAACTACGTAAAAGCGGCGTCGTATTTCGGTTACGCCAAGGGCACCGCAAGAGGAATTGCGCCACGTGCTAAAATTGCCATGTACAAGGTTGCGTGGGCCCAAGGCGTGTACTCCTCCGACATTCTGGCAGGTTTGGACCAAGCAATATCCGACGGAGTGGACGTGATTTCAATCTCAATGGGTTTCGATGCGGTGCCGTTGTACGAGGATCCTGTAGCGATAGCCGCTTTCTCTGCTTTGGAGAAGGGCGTGGTGGTTTCATCTTCAGCTGGAAACGCGGGTCCGTTTCTCGGCACCTTGCATAACGGGATTCCGTGGGTTTTAACGGTTGGAGCCACCAACACAGAGCGTTGGTTTGGCGGCACGTTAATTCTGGGTAACGGGAAAAGGTTTTCGGGGTGGACTCTCTTCCCAGCGAGTGCCACCAGTAGAGACCTTCCTCTGGTTTACCTTAACAACGTTTCGGCGTGCGACTCTTCTCAACTGTTGTCGCGTGTGGCACGTGGCAGCATCGTGGTATGCGATCCCGTTGGCGTTGTGGATGTTTTCCAACAGATTGAACACGTGTCGTCGTCTCAAGTGTATGGAGCTGTGTTTATATCAAGTGATCCCAGAGTGTTTGAAATGGGAAAAATGACGTCTCCCGGGGTTGTCATTACTCCTCGGGATGGGGAAACTGTGATCAAATATGCGCGTGGCGAGCCACGCGCTTCTGCTACTATCAGGTTTCAAGAGACCTACGTTGGAACGAAGCGGGCCCCCACGGTGGCTACGTATAGTTCTAGAGGCCCGTCTTGGGGGTGTCCGTGGGTTTTGAAGCCCGACGTGGTGGCACCTGGGTCGTCAATTTTGGCGGCTTGGGTTCCGGATTTGGCCGCGGCCCAAATAGGCCCAAACGTGTTGTTGAATAATGAATACAATTTGTTGTCAGGAACGTCCATGGCGTGCCCTCATGCTTCGGGTGTAGCGGCTCTTTTGAAAAATGCACACCCTGAATGGAGTGCTTCGGCTATTAGGTCCGCGTTGACAACCACGGCCAGCCCAATGGATAACACCGGAAAGCCCATTGAGGAGAACGGAGAGTATCCTCGACGGGCTTCTCCTCTAGCCATGGGGGCTGGCCTGATTGACCCTAACCGGGCCCTTGACCCAGGTTTGGTTTATGATGCCACCCCTCAAGACTATGTTAACCTCCTCTGTGCGATGAATTTCAGCCAGGCCCAAATCTTGGCCATTACTAGATCAAAGAAATATAATTGCACGAGGCCATCTTATGACCTCAATTACCCTTCTTTTGTGGCTTCCTATGCTAACGAGACAAAATTCCGGAGAATTGTGACTTACGTGGGAGATGGTCCAGCTTCTTACACGGCACGTGTGAGCTCACCCAATGCCACTGCCATCACCGTGTCTCCCAATAGGCTCGTCTTCAAGGAAAAACATGAGAAACGGAAATTCACATTGACGCTCAAATCTCAAATGGAAAAGGAACAACATGTTGTGGCTTTTGGTGCACTCGAATGGGTTGAAGAAAAGGGAAGGCATGTTGTTAGAAGTCCCGTTGTGGTGGTACCTAGGAATCCCCAAACTGGGATTTAACTCCTTTTCCTAATTATATAAATGTCGTGTTCTTTTTTAATGTTTATTGTATGTTGTAATATCATGTGAGTGATGATATATATGTATGAACTTGCAATCTTATCTTATTATACAGTATAGACGACTTTTCAAGCTCAACTAATTACAACATCCATCCATAGATGGGCAACTGGGACAAAATTCAACAGCTTTATATAGTTACTTGCAAAACTGTTTGCAAGAACATCAAGTTCTGTTTAATGTTTCAAAATAAGTCGGTCTTGGAGTAGAGGGGCAGCCAATATAGTGAATAAAATCTTCGACACGTAGCACTTTAAATTTGGGATGTGCATCCATTGCAACATTGTCAACCCGATGTTCAAAAATCTTGCCATTCTTGTCGAGTTTATACTGGGAGGTTCCATCAAACCTGCCACGACTCTCCCACGGAATTCGTGGAATTCCATGAACAGTCCAGCGAACCATGATGACGTTCTCAACAGGCTGCCACACGCTGGTCATGTCAATCCACAAAGCCTTGAAAAATATTCTGCCATAGAATCGTAAACCCCAGAAGATTGACTTGTAATTCTCAATGCCAACCAACGTATTCAAAGGATCTTTGAATACAACATCATCCCTGCAACAACCATATATCGTTTCTAGTCACAGCAAAATTGAATTTCATATGCTCATAGAACCTCTAATTCCAAAGAAAACAAGAACAAGGTGTTTGATTTCTCTAGTTGAACTTGAGAGATATAAAATAAGCACCATAGTTTAATTTATTACACATGTAAACATTTAAAATGAAGTAATTTATGGGAACCTGTATATTTCGAAGGAGGGTTCTCTGTGGAAGAGAGCAGGGAAGTCCTCTCTTAGAGAGCGAATAGCATACCCCAAATTCACGTAATATTTTTGCTTTTCTTCTTCTTCTTTGCTCCCTCGCTTCACTGCAGCTGAAAACTGATCGTACCTACTTGAATTCTGATCCAAACCCAAAACCCCACTATCCTTAACTTTGCAACTCACTTTTAACCCAATTGCCTTGCCCTTTGGGAAGGGTTCAAAGTTGTGTAGCTTCCTGGGTTTAGGGTTAGGGTTATGGTTCTGCACAATTTTGGGGACAAATTCCTGGGAATGGATTAGAAGGGCCATGGTTATGAGTCACAATTTTTGGATGAAAATGAAAGAACAAAATGCCATTTTTGCAAGAAAAAAATAAAGGAGGGGAATGAAAATAAGATTAGATTTATGGAGTTATTGAGTTGGAAAAGTCTGTGATTGGTTGGATTTTCTTTCTTTCTACTTTTTGGGCCTCTCCTTCCTTCTACTATTTTCCTCAAATAAAAGCTTGATAGAGAAAAAACGAAGAAAGAAAGAGGATGGAGATAAAAACTTGGACAGAAGAATAATCCTTTCGGAAAGATTAGAATCTTTGGGTGCCTTGGGTTTAGTTGAAAGCATATTCCCTTACTTTCCTTTTTCTTTCATTTTCTATATTTTTATACCCGTTTTAAAAATACTTAGCTTGTTTAACGAATGAAAATTGTTTGAGATTATAATAGTTAATTAAAAGTTGAGATCATATGTTTAAACATAATTTTAGTTATTAAGTAAAAGTTAACTATTATAATTCTCAACTTTATTCGACAAAATGAATATTATTTTTAAGAAGGTAAATAAAGTACTTTTGAGATCAGCAGTAAAGTAAAACAATAATGAATTGGAACTTGTTCATTTTTTATTTTTTAAATTATTCTAGTTTCTAAAAAAATAGGCGGTGCAGTTGTAAAAGGAAAATAATACTCAAACACCTTATGCTACATGATATATTAAGAAAAGAAATAAGAGATTTTTTTTAGAAAAAATAAAGTATATTTAAAGTCATAAAACTATAACTTCTGGTTGAGAGGGTACACTACATGACATAGAAGTTAAACTCTAACACTACTGTTTTATTTCTACAAAAAGAATTATTGTTTTAAAATTAGAATAACAAAGCAAAAGGTATGAATGTCTTTAGAATTTAAATTGCCGTTCCGTTACGAGTTTGCAAATTACAACAGAGGACATAATAATTCTTAATTAATTAATTGTGTTGGGTGATTTTCGGTTGTAATGAAAGGAGTGTTTGGAATTTGACTGTGTTGTCTTTCTTCCTTGTGACTCTCTCTTTCAGTTCTTCAATTTGATCTACCTGTGTTGCTTTTCCCACCAAACCAAACAAATAGCTAACATTAATGTTCTAGTTTTTTTTTTATGGAATATCGCGCCATGACATTCGACGAGGTTTCCATGGAGCACAGCAAGAGCTTCATCTTCGCCTTGCAGGTCTTCAGATCTTTCTCCTTTTTATTTCTATCACAAATGCGATTCAAAACTATATTTTCATGTCTGTTGCTATTGTTTCTGTCTTGTTCAAATTCATAACAATTTGAGATACAATTCATATCAGGAACTTAAGAACCTGAGGCCTCAACTCTATTCTGCTGCAGAGTACTGTGAGAAATCTTATCTACAAAGTGATCAAAAACAAATGTAAGGATACTTGTGTGTTAATGAGTATTTTAGTTTGCTGTTCTATAAGGAAACTTTACCTCCTTCCTTTAAAAACTGGTGATTTGGCTGGAGTGCTCTTCTAAGTGCTAGTTAGTTCTTTACCAGGTTGTCAATGTAACCTAGATATTTTTGTGACAGCCGATAATTCTTCTGTATTTGAACTGCATGGATTTCTCCTAAGTTTTACTTTCTTTATGCGTCAGGGTACTTGACAACCTTAAAGATTATGCAGTAAGAGCCCTTGTTAATGCTGTTGATCATATGGGAACTGTGGCTTACAAGTTAAGTGACCTTCTTGAGCAGCAAACATTTAATGTCTCAACCATGGACTTGAAGGTCTCAACTCTGAATCAGGTAATTACAAATATTCTCACGAGATCTTATTGAAATATATAAATTCCATTTGGAGTTGAACTGAGATAGTTTGCTTACATGCAGAAACTTCTTACATGCCATATTTACAACGATAAAGAAGGTCTTCGACAACAGCAGTTGTTGGCTTTCATTCCTAGACATCATAAGCACTACATTTTGCCAAGTAGGGCTATCTGTACTTCTAATTTTCTTCTAGAATTAATTATTGACTCTACAAATCTATAGATTTAGGGTTTCTTATGGTTCTCTTTGTTTCTGTTAACAATGCAAGCTAGATTCCGTCAATAAAAAGGTCCATTTCAGCCCACACAGAAAGATTGATGCAAGACAAAATCCATTTCAAACCAGAACTCATCATTCTTCAGGTCTGTTGTTGTAAAATTGTCCCTTCTGAAGTTTTTAGTTTTGACGTGTGTTCTCCCCGCACCCCTCTCCCTTTTCCCTTTTCCCTTTTCCCTTTTCTTTTGGTTTGGTGGCAACTAGTGAACATCATATTATTTAACTGAATGTGTATACTGTATCTAGGTACCCCTATTTCAAAAACTCTTTCATGGCATTTAGCTTCAGAAACTAAGTCTACCTTAAAAAAACAGAGTTCACGCGCTTCAAAATAGTAAGTTTATATTTTGCTGCTGTGTTTGCCTGTTGATTTATTTGATATGCACTTCATTGATGGCATTATTGTAGTCAAGATGCTGAGTGCTTTTTAAATATTTTAAATCCACTTTTGCAGCACCAAGGGCTCAAAATTTTCTGCCAAGACCTCTGGAGTTTTCCACCTTTTAGGTATGCTGAATAACTGTATCCCTTGTATTATATACTTCAGTTCAATTGGGCAACCAATGGTTATATTCTTCCTGTATAAACAATAGCCCTTACAATTTCTAGTTTCATGCTTGTAGATAGTGAAGAGAGGATGTGGATGAAACCCTCATCAGCACAACTTCACTTAACAAATGGAGTTCCTACTTCTAGTGCAGCTACCCAAACTTTGGGTGTCACAGGCAGGGTAATGTTGCTTTAATCAGGAGGTTCAAATACCTACGGGTGGCATGCTTGATAGAATAGTCAAATGTGATCTATTTGTTGCTATTTGTATCCTTGTGTTTGAAAAACTATGAATTTTTGCTTAACATTGCTACGCAAGATCTTTGACAGAATCTATTAGGGGTAGTATTTCAGAGAGAAGTTCCTTTCTAGGATAAGATAATCTATGTCTAATAGGGATAAAGGGGTATTTGACTGCTTAAGTTGATAATTTAGAAACTAGCAACTCTTTGGAGTTCGTTGCACCAGTAACTCAATCACTTAATACTTTTCAAAAAATAATTATAGATTACCATTCACATTCCATTGCATGCATCATGTTGTCATAGAATAGTGGATTTAAGCTTAACTAAACCCTACAAAACCGGCTTGTAAGGTGAGGGTTGTTTTCCACTTATATACTATTTAATTGCCTAATCTCTAGTTGATGTGGGACTTGAGTTTTTTCCAATACACCCTCCTCACGTCCAGCACTATTGGGCTTGGTACGTGGATAAATGGTAGGTGGCCCTTTTTCAATAATCTAGAATTGGCGGGACTTGAAATACACCCCCTCATGCCCATGGTGCATGTATCAATGAATGGTAGGTGGCCCTTTTTTAATGACGGGACTTGAATACACCTCCTCATGCCCATGGTGCATGTATGAATGAAAAAGGGATAAAGGGGTATTTGACTGCTTAAGTCGATAATTTAGAAACTAGCAACTCTTTGGAGTTCGTTGCACCAGTAACTCAATCACTTAATACTTTTCAAAAAATAATTATAGATTACCATTCACGTTCCATTGCATGCATCATGTTGTCATAGAATAGTGGATTTAAGCTTAATTAAACCCTACAAAACCGGCTTGTAAGGTGAGGGTTGTTTTCCACTTATATACTATTTAATTGCCTAATCTCCAGTCGATATGGGACTTGGGTTTTTTCTAATACACCCTCTAATACACCCCCCTCACGTCCAGCACTATTGGGCTAGGTACGTGGACAAATGGTAGGTGGCCCTTTTTCAATGATCTAGGATTGGCGGGACTTGAAATACACTCCCTCATGTCCATGGTGCATGTATCAATGAATGGTAGGTGACCCTTTTTTAATAAAGGGACTTGAATACACCCCCTCATGCCCATGGTGCATATATCAATGAATAGTGGGTGACCCATTTTTAAGAATCTAGGATAACTCTGATACCATCTTAGAATAGTGGATTTAAGCTTAACTAAACCCTACAAAACCGGCTTGTAAGGTGAGGGTTGTTTTCCACTTATATACTATTTAATTGTCTAATCTCTAGTCGATGTGGGACTTGAGTTTTTTTCAATACACCCCCCTCACGTCCAGCACTATTGGGCTTGGTACGTGGATAAATGGTAGGTGACCCTTTTTCAATGATCTAGGATTGGCGGGACTTGAAATACACCCCCTCATGTCCATGGTGCATGTATCAATGAATGGTAGGTGACCCTTTTTTAATGACGAGACTTGAATACACCCCCTCATGCCCATGGTGCATGTATCAATATATAGTGGGTGACCCACTTTTAAGAATCTAGGATAACTCTGATACCATCTTAGAATAGTAGATTTAAGTCTAACTCAACTCTACAAAACCGGCTTGTAAAGTGAAGGTTGTTTTTCACTTATATACTATTTAATTGCCTAATCTCTAGTCGATGTGGGACTTGGGTTTTTCCCAATATGTTGACATATATTACCAAGAGTGCATCATCAACAAATGAAGTATAATAGATGCGTGGTTGGTTGTGTTGTGAGGCCAAACTCATACAGGATGACAGTTAAGGGACCTCCATCTAGTGAGGAAAAGATGCATTGGCAATGTCTAATTAAAAGATTAAACTTTAAGTTTGACAAGAAATGCAAAGACAATTTAGTCTTTGCATTGTGTTACTAATAAGATTGAAATTTAGTTGTATGATGCTCATGAAATTTCTTGAAACAGTTTCATATCTATGTTAGATTATAAATAATTTCTACCAAACATTGGAGATTCTATCAAACTGGTACGTGAAATTATGGAGAATATATACCAGCTAGCCAGTTTGCATGAACTTAAGAGTCTCAGAATTAAAGGACGAGTTTTTTTTAGTGCTTTTGTGGCATAAGTTTGGCGAAGTTACTGATGATTCTGTGTCTGCAGGATGCATTGAAAGGTTCCAAACCATTGACAACGTTTGGGTCCTTTGACGATCGAAATGGACGTGGAGCTGTCCAAGTTCACACTCGCAGTAAAAGTGTGCTATCTAGTTTCTTTATCATGCAAAAGGCAACTAAGTTGGTGAATGCCGGTTCTGTCTTATGATACCTCTCAAGGCAAATGCAACCTCAGCAATGTGAGGATCGATGTCACTTTGTTTTTGATAAAAAGAGGAGTTTAAAAAACAACTTTGACATACCCAAATGCTTAATTCACTTTTCTTTGACCTTGCGTTCACTAATGAACAGAATTACATTAGTTTATATTTCTAGTTCTAATCTTTGAATAATGACAGTGTATAGTTGTAGCCGGTATCCCGTAGTGATGATGGTCTCAATCTTCTGCGCGCTACATTACTCAAGAGTCAAGATATAAACTTGTGAATCACTGAATTGTGTGATCTATAGATATCGTTGGAGAATTTTTTGCACCATATATACTTGTTGTATTGATACTGTGAAAAAGGTTTGACTTTGTTGTCTTGTGATGCTCCGTAAAATTTTCCAAAATCAATGCCATTTTTATTTGTTCACTTTGTTAGTAATTATTAGTTGATCATCCATAAAAGCGCTTAACTCTGCATGGTAATTAGGATGTGAAATAAAAATCTAAATGGTAAGGGTAAGGTAAAAGAGTGCGTTTGCCGGGAGTCGAACCCGGGTCTATTGCTTGGAAGGCAATTATCCTAACCGTTGGACTACAAACGCCTGCTGATGGCAAGGGATATGTATTTATATAGAGATAATAAAAATATACATAGTAAGGTAAAATTATTGCGTTTGCCGGGAGTCGAACCCGGGTCTATTGCTTGGAAGGCAATTATCCTAACCGTTGGACTACAAACGCTAGTTGACAGGGCATGTATTTATAAGTATAATTTTATTTAAGCTTTATGTTCATATATAATTCTTTCATCGTTTTATTTTATATTAATTAAAAATACAAACTTGTGCACTTTACTAAAAGAAACAATGTCAAAACAATTGATATATTTTTCTTATGTTACAGTTAATCTTAAAAGAATTTTAAAAAATAAATAAATAAAAATAAACGGATGGTAAAACACAAACTTCTGGTTTGAGTTCAACCGGTTTAACTGCTCAAGGTTTTGAGCCGACAAGTTAATGAGGTGATAAGGATAATTTACATCTAATGATATGAAATGTATTAAAACACAATAAAATGTATAGTTTTGAGACCTTATATACAGACATATAAACACCTTTATTTTTTTTTATAAATATTGTCTGTTTTGCAAATTTTATACTTTCCACTGTGACACATTCAAATGTAGACTTTGTAGTTGGGATATTAATTTTACCAAACTTAACAAATAGACCCTAAAAGAAGAAAATGAAAAACGGCGACTATGAATTTTCCAATTTCCAAATCAGTCTTCTAACATACAAGAAGGATGAAGTCAATACGAATAAAATTCAAGGAAAATAAACTTTTTTTCTCTTCCAACATATATATAAATATGTAGATATATCATTTAGTAATTTATGTGGCTAGAACTATGAACATGTCATCGTAATTTAGTCACTCCAAGGTTCACCATGATACATTAGTAACGCAACACGCGGAAAACAAGATTTGACGGAATCCAAATCTCCAGCTACAGTAACAGTAAGGACATTTCATGTATCAAAATTGAAGAGTTGCTTCTCGTTCATGTAAAGCTTCCATAAGAGGTCAATCCACTGCCAACAAAAGGACCAAACATGCATGGAACTTGGACAGGATTTCATGCTCCTCCACCAAGCAATTAGTATCAATATTTTTCCTACTTGCTGCTTTATCAGTTTTACTGCATCATATTCTTGGTGCTGCATTAAGAATCACAAGTGCATCAGTTGTGCCAGAACTATATCGACATACATGTATAGACTCTGGTAAATAAAAAAGCAAGCATAGAACAGTCTGGCGTTGCCAGATTAATAATTAATAATTTATTTACATTCAAGACAACCCGATGAGACAATTATGAACCACTAAAAAAATTACATTTTATTTGGGAGGGACAATGTACTGAACTAAGTTGCATGGAGCAACAGTTTGTTTAGCTCGACTACAAAATTTAGCTCAAATCAGCAGAACTATGCTTTATAATAAATATGACAACTTAGGATTAGTAAATTTCTTCTACGACTATAGGAACAGAGTCCAGAACTATTGACAATACACTAAAAACCATTCCTATTACCCGATTTCACATGGACTCGAGAGGAATGCAAAGTCGAGCTCATGTGATGCGTGTTATACATTAAAATAAATCAGCTTGGGTATAGATGAGCCAAAGTTAAAGAATCTTTGCTTATTCTGTTTATCAAAGGAACTTTATAGGTTGGTTAGTTCATTAAATTAAGCTCAAATTGGAGTTAGTGACTTATGGCTATAAAAAACACTGTATAATTCTGAGTATCTACCTCCACCAATTGTTGCTTCAGGCAATCGCTCAATCGAGTACTTGTGCTTGGTGATGTACATAATTGGCACACCGGGAATCTGCAATATAGAAACCCAGTTCATGCTTCACGGGTCATGCATCAGGACCGATATCAAAAATATGAATGCAAATAAATGATTAATGAATTTACCTTCCGGATCCTCCTCTTCAAATCCCGATCACATGTTGCAACAATGTAGCACTTATGCTGCTTCCAAGAAAATTGTGTAAATAAATTGGACAAAAAAAAACCGATGAAATAAACAGCATAAAGGTGTTAACTAAAGTGAATATTTGCAATAAAATTATTTACTTAAGTGAATATTGAATATACATTGCAAAAGCCAAGAATTTGGAAAATAGGGTTCATACGACAAGTGGCACTTGAATTCAATATCAAGACAAGTGGCACTTGAAATTTGTCTGCATATCTAGATAACCATATACAACAAATAGATTTAAAATACTAAAGTCCCATAAAGTAGAAAATAAATAACTAGCACATGACCAGGAAAAAATATTCGTGAAAAGGTTATTTTTCATCCCGTCTGAAAATCATGAATTCATCTTAATCATCAAATTGCTCCCAAATGCTTCTAAACATCTATTAGATACTTAAAAAAATCACACCTGAGTAACTCTCTCAACAAGGCAGTCATCAGCATATGTTCCTTTATGAGTACAGAGTATTCTCTCAAATCGAGGATCCTTGGCAATCCTGTCAATGTCATACATAGAAGAGCTAAATTAATACACCCAGAAGCTGAAACTAGAACATTATAAATTCCTTTCTCAACTAGACTGAGCAATAGCTTACTTGAGGAATATGAACAATAGCAGCATAAAAAAGAAGATAGTAACAAAAGGACGTGATATTTCAGAGGAAAAATAAATTCAAGGAGTCCAGTGTTTTGTTTTACACCCTTGTCACCTTGACCTTTAAAAAGAGATGTTTTGCCCTTTGTGAATTAATTCACTCACATTAGAGCTCCCATGTGTCTCATTAAAAACACATAATGTGATAAATTTTGAAATTTAAGTCAGATATATGATTTCTTTTAGCTTCTGGAAAATAAGGAGTTTTAGTTTAGCAGATAAATATTCAATGGATTTGTTTATTATTACCCAACCTTCAATTCAATTAATAAAGCACATACATAGTGAAAACACTTGCAGATGCATGGACAAGCCCAGTATGCACACATAATTTTGATTTTATAGAGATGCATCCCAAGCTATAAGAATACAAATCAATCAATAATGATCAAGGCACAAGACACAATCTACCTTAGAGCTACACGATATTTTTGGCCTAATTTCTCAAGTTCTGCCATCACACAGTCTGTGATACAAGGGGTGCCTGAAAATCCAAATAAAGGTCAGAAAAAAATGCGGCATGTTCGATTCAAATATAAAGACCAACTTCTTACTCATGATAAAGGCCATCCACCCATCACAACATAATCTCTAAAACTTAATACAAACCTCAACATTCACCTAAACTTAAACAAGAAATTCATAAATTGAAACAAGTATGCTACTCCAAACTCACATTTTGCATATAAGCAGTCCATCATTCCTTTCTCCAGATCCAACTACATGAACAAAGCCAAATAATTGTGAGGCACAAACAAAGAAGCTTCATAAGACAGTGATGCAACTCATACAGCTTTAATTAGATCCATCACAAACTAAAATGCTTTAGTATTTAATTCTCTATCAAAGTGAATGCTAGATTTATCATCCCAATCCTTTGAAGAAAAGCTCAAAAGAATCATATGGAAACCATTATTAGAATCATATATTATACCCTCAAACAATCTACTCCAAGGAAAGTTGTGCAGGTAGAACCAGATATTGTAGCTCATTTGTTTATTTACAAGAGGGGAACAAATACTACCCCAACATACATTATAAAATAAATAAAACTAAAGCAAAACAAAGCACACTCACTTTATTTTGGATGGAGAAATTGATGAAGTTGGTATCCACCAAAACACGATAAGGGGGTCCTAATGCGGTATTGTATTGAAAGAATAGTGCTGAGGAATGACTTGGACTGTATAATCAAAACAAAGCTTGTTAAAACTGGGAGAGTAAAAAGAAGAGAGGACACGGTTTTACAAGGAATGAGGAATCAGAAGGGAAAGAAAATAGTGAGAATGAAAGCTTACATGTTTCTGGGTAACTTTTCCTTTAGAAGGTTTTTCTTTTCTGGGTTCAATACCTCTTCTTTATAACTGAATTTAAAACAAATTCAGGCAATGAGAATGTAGATAAAAGCAGGCATAATGGAGGAGTAATGTATATGCTATAACAGTGATATATAAGGAAGAAAAAAAATCACCTTTTGAATGCTTTGGAAGTGACAACCTTCTTCATTACCGCAAATTTGGGTCCTTTTTTAGCTTTACCCATTGTGGATGGAGAGAAAAAGCTAGATAATGCAAAAACCTAGCCAGAACAAGCTTCTTCAGTAGTTTGTAATGGTTTATCAAAGTTCATTGAAGGGGTTCTTTTTTTTTTTTGACTGATTGGCATATTCATTTTGATGGATATGTAAACCAAAAAGAAGATAAAGAAAAAGATTAAAAAAAAAACTATTGGAACCTAGCTGGTGTCATGCAGAAAATTCAAACTTACCGGAGCCTACAAATTAAATAAGGACAAACTTGCTACACTTTCATTAAAGTATAGCTTTCCAGTTTCCAGATTACTTACAAGGCTAAGTAATCTTCAATTTGCATTTTGTAACAACAATTATAACAACATGACTCAATCTACCATTAACAGGTATTGCAAAGAGAAAAGAAAAAAACACTCAGGCATGGTATAACAAGTGTAAGTTCTACTTTTACTACTAAAAAGAAATGACAATTAATAGGAATAGAATTATGCTCCAACCATCATAGTAATTATCAATAAATATGTAAATTATCACTATACACCACCAAAAATAAAAGTCCTCAGAAACTTCACAGATGAATATTAACAAATATATCAAAGCAATTAGTTCAGGTAGTGGGTATCTAACATGTATCAGCATTTCATATTCAACATGAGACAGAACGTGTGCACTGTTCCAACAGCTCAAGGCACACCTATCATCACCATTCTTGCCTCTAAAGCAGAAAAATAAAACACAATATAACAGATCATCCATGATTACACAAAAAATAATAATTCTCCAAATTAATAAAATTCAACATTAACGTTCCTTAACACACGCACACGAGCTTTAATTAGATTTGTCAATGTTAGGTTCCGAACTCGTGCAAGACTAGCAACCCCGAGATATTTAGAGATTAATTAGACTAAACCATGTCCACATCAAGCTTCTAATTGATATCACTAAGTAAATGGCAAAGAACGATTGAATTGAATATGTGGAAGAGAAAGAAAATTGTGCGAAAATAAAAATTAAGTAGAGCAATGGGGGAAACAGAAACAGTACCCGTGTGTCTGAGTTGTTCTAAAACCCTAACGATACTCCCAGCCGAGAGAGAGAGAGGAGTCCAAACCCACTACCCGTTTTAATATATAACTAAAAATATAAAATATGTTAAATTATATATTTTAAATTTAATAGAAAAATCATAATCGAAGATACAAATATACTTTTAATAATAAAAAAATCATCTATGAATAGAAATACGTTAATTAAATAAATTATAAGAGTATTAATAGTTGTAATATAATGTAATTATTAATTACTTCAGAATAAACATTTCTTCTTTTTTTTAGAGCTCGTAATAAATATTTCTTATCATGTTTTTAACATGAAAATTTATACCAATTTGTAAAATTTGGTATAAATAAATTTAAGTGATTTTTATCTATATTATAGATAATTTTTATTAGTATTTATTTTCCTTATTCATCAAGTGGTTATGAAATTAAAATATATTTTTATTAAAAATAAAATCTACATTATTTTAAAAATATATATTTAATACTTATTTTAAGTAATTGGAATATCTAAAAGCTTATATGTAATAACAATAACTTATGCACCAGGAATAAAATAGTAAGTATCAAATTAAATTGATCAAGTTTTTTTCAAATAGTAAATAAATATTTTTTATTTTCATATATTTAATTATTGGTGATATTAAAAATTCTATAATAATTTTTTTATAGATTATGTATATCTTCAATTAAAGACAAACTTTTTAAAACTGGATAAATTCATTATAAGCCGTAAAACTCTCTCGTTTCGAATTTCAAACTTCAATATTTTATCTCAAGGATTTTTTGTATATTCTTACTTGAGTTTTTTATATATATTAAATAATCATAATACATTGAAATGTAGGTTTTTCTAAAAGCAAATGAGTGTATGATGGGAATATATATATATAGCATTAAAGAAGTTTTACATAGATGAAAATTAAACTTAAAAAAAATTAAAAAGAGAATTCCTGAGAAATGCCATTTTATATATAGCATTAGCTTGAGTACCCCAAACCAAACTAGTTACAAGGAAACTGAATTTAACAGAATAAAGCCACAACACAAGAGAAGGGAAGGCATTAACTTCAAACACTGGCCTTGATGTTTGTGGAATATCCAGTTTGCTTATCAGCAGCTCTATCCCACAGCATCACTCCCCCATACTTGCTAGACTTTTTGACAAATGGCAACACTTGTGCTTTCAGTTGTTGCGTTGTCACAAACCCACTACCAGCTGCAGATGAAGAAGCAGGAACTCCAACATAAATCTTTCTAGCCTTAATGGACGACACCCACTTGTTCCACGATTTCTGGAACTTGCCAGGGTTACTAGACTCAAACTGACACGGTCCATTGTTGTAAAACTGAACCCACACATAGTCAAACAGCCCCGTTGACAATGCCCCTTTAAGATGCTCATCAGGGAAGGGACACTGAGGTGCAGCTGTTAAGTACACTTTTCTGCCACCTTTTCCATGCTCAGAGAGCCTCCTTGCAAGCACACCATAGAACCCTTCGCCACCACCAACTTCAATGTCAAAATCCACACCATCCAACACTGCATCACCCAGAGGCCTTGACCCTGCTTTTCCTCCCAAGAAGTTGTTCCATATGTAATCTGCTACGGTTCTTGCATTTCCTGCGGATGACAACGAGTAACCCGGGTTGCCACCTCCGATTGAGATCAGCACCTTGATGCCTCTGTTCTGGCAACTTTTTATTTCTTTGCTCAAACTTTTGCAACCGTTTGATGCGGGGTCGCAGTGACCTGCTAGATTCACTTGGGGTTTGCGCCCGCTGCCAAATGCTGACAGAAAGGCTATGTTCACTATTTTGTACAGTCCAGAGTCGCATGTTTCCGTCAGTGATCCCTCCTTCTCGTTCTGGCCCCAGTATACCACCATGTCTCCTGCATTGCTACAACAAACCAATGCAAGGAAACTCAAGAGAAAGACAATTGAAACGCTTTGTGTTTTGTTATTGCCCATTTCTATCTTCGATTCTTACTCACCGAGTTAGCTAGGGACCAATTATAGAGCCTCAGAAAATGTTTTACTACACAATGCAGATTGCAGACTCTGCAGTTCTTCTTTCTTTCTTTTTTCAAAATTTATTGTCGTTTTATTGTTAATTTTTTATAAAGACTACAATTATCTTTTATTGTGTAGTTGCGTTATACGTATAATATTCAAGACTCCAAATTACTATTAAACTGAAAGAATTGCATGCAAGTTGATCTGGGTGTACACTGATATTATTTCTACATGTTAATAAACATTACATTTAAATAAATTAAAACAAAAAAACAAAACTCAGTTAGTTGAGCGTAATTATCTCAATCAATGTGTCGGTATGTGCCACACGACGTGACTGAAGACAAACATCAAGAGCAAAGCATGTTAAAGTAGTATTCATTTGCCTAACTCTTTCATTTGATATATCCATTTGCCTAGCTCTTCGTACGTGGAATCTGTTCTTTCTAATAACTTTTCTTTTGATTATATCTTGATCCATTTATCAAAAATTTTAATCTTATACCAAATGCTAGTGTTTATGTACGAAATACCTCCGCTGTAATAATCTAATAACATTCTAAACTCACAGCATTTTAGTGTGTCTCAACCCTAAAATTAGGTTATAATGTTATATACACATGTTTCAAAACAACAAAATCCAATGTAACTTGCTTTGTATTTTAAAAATATTGTTAATTTGTACATTTATGAGAGTAATTTATCTTATTACATGTCATAAGGTTGATTAGATGCTGATTTGTTGAAGAATAATTAGGTATATTTCAGATCCTGTTATGTAATCATTTTATTATTTTGAATTTAATAAAATCTTTGATTAAAATTATGGACTTGTTATCATGATAAAAATCATGATAAAAACAAAAGTCTTTTATTATTTTAATCTAAATTATTTTTTATCATAACATTATTGTAAATAAGACAACAATAATTTGGATAAACTAATATATATATATATATATATATATATATATATATATATATATATATAAGTTTTTATTGGATAAAGATTAATCTATCTCATTTATTAATTACATATAAGGGATATCGATCGGTTGTCCACTACTCTGATCTCTTTGCACCGTCAAATAAATTACTCATCCTATACGATGTTAGTTGTTAGAATTTTAGTAATTTTTTTAAAGTTTAAATGTATTTTTAATCCTTATAAAATTAATAAATTTTGATTTTAATTTTTATAAAAAATGTTTTTCATTTTTATAAAGTTAAAATTTTTATTTTTAGTCCTATTTTTATGCGATCATGTTTTAATTAGTTCTTATTTATTAAAAAGTTAAGTAATTTTCTTAAATGTTATCTACAACTATTATTAGTATTGTATCGATATTTAATTTTTTTTAAAAAATTATAAATTCTTAAAATAAATATTATTTATTCACCTTAAAATAATCATTAAAAATTAAAAATAGTTAATTTAGACTTTAAAGGAATGAAAATTAAAGAAAAACATTTTACAAGGATCAAAATTAAAATTTACCTATTTCACAAAAACCAAAATAATGTTTATAAATTTTAAAAGGATTAAAAATAAAAATAAATAGAGAGACCAAAATCAAAACCATTAATTTTATAGAGACTAAAAATATATTTTAGCCTTTTCTAAATTTAGTGAAATTATTTATGAATTTCAAATGAAATTATGAGGTTATTCAACACTTTCAAATTTTTTATATTTATTTTTGTTTTAAAATAATAATTTATTTGTATTTTTATTATTTTTAGTACATGAGTTAAATCTGTAATACATCCCATCAATTTTACTGACTTTAAATCAATAATACCAATTTTATGGAAATTGAAATGAAATACACTTTCCATTTTGTGAAAGTGCAAGTAGATGCTCCACTATCAACAACTCCATTCTACTTGGTGGTGGAACTATGCTAGCTTCAGGAAATCCATAGAGGCCTAGTGTCGATCCAAGGCTTATCTTTGTCAATTTTGAGTTCATTGGTTGTTTTGTTGCATTTCATAATGCATGAACCTTTGTGCTCAAAATTGGTTTTGATGGATATTGTTGTTACGAGTGTCCCTTAAACACTATATGCAAGATAAATGTATTATGTAATAAATATAATACAACAAATCACCTAATATAGACATGAAATCAATCAACTATAGTTTTAAAAATAATGGCAAAAGTGACCAATGATTTGCCAAGCTTCTCCATAATGATACGTGAGATTATCTTAGGAAGTTAGGAGGCCCATGCATTTGGTATAAAGTTATGGAAAAATATATTATTTGAAACATGTGTGAAAAGACTATAGAAAAACTTTAAAATCAACTTACTTTAACTTTGTCCTCAGTCTAATCCAAACCATTATATTACAAAAGCTAAAAAAAAAACTGGTTATTGTGAAATTAAAGAACTTTAAAATTGGATGATGATGATTTGGATCATTTTGAGAAAACCATTCCTTGTCAAGAAATTATGGTGATCCATTCAAGACTAACCGGACACCGTCAACTAATTGAGAAAAATTGATATTATAACCTGGGAAGAAATTATTTGAAGTGCAAAAGAAATACTGTAGTAATTTAAATTTAAATTTTTATTAAATTTATTTATATAATAGCGAAGTTCAAATCTAGAGAAAACAAAAATCATAATAATTGAAAATAAAAACTAACCTTTAGTTATATTATTGATATTATTATGAGTATAATATTGTCGAAGTATGAGTTACGTTAATGGAAGTGCATTGAAATAAAATTTTAAACAATTTTTTTTTTACAAATTTTAAAATATTGTATGAAAATAGATTTATAAGATTTTTTTTAAAAAAAAACTTTATAATAAACTACTAAATATTTCGTATATATGCACCAACATGATTGTTATTGGTTTGTATATTATTTTTTTCTTTATAACTTATAAAATAAGTATTTTTAAGATATTTATATTTAATAATTATTATAATTCTTATTGTTAAATTCATAATATTTGTTCTTTAAAGTAGTTTCATTTACCCAAAAAAAATAGATAAAAATAAATACATTATCACGATAATTCATACTATATATAAATGTTATCTCATTTTTTATTTTTTTCTTTTTTTAACTCATTTATTCTTTAACTTCTTCATCTATATTTATTTAAAATATTTTATTTTTATCCTTATTTATCATTATAATCTGAGATTCTTTTAGTAATTACATACTATCTTTTATATTAATAGACACTATTGAATAATTATTTTCTTTCACAAAATAAAATAATGATCACTATTATTTTAATAACTTTTATTAGTTTTACTTTTTTAATAAATATGTATAGATGTGTATCTTTCCTTTCTCTATACTATATTCCACTTTTTTACATCATTATACTTTCTATAATTATTTAATCTTCGATTTATATTTTTGATGGATATGATAATTTATACGCAAGGTACATTTCAATCATGATAAAAAATGAACTTTTAACATTTAAGTCTTACTTACCTGTGTAGGAAGATTTGCATACTAAAAAATAAAAAAAATAAAAAGAAATCAAAATAAAATATTAGTTGATCTTTCTTTCCTTTTTTTTTTTCTTATGTGTAACTATTTTATAACAGGATATTTTGTAGTTTAATTTTTAAAGACAAACAAAGACTTTTATGAGAGAATAAAAAAATATTTCATATATAAAATTTAATTAATTTTTTGAATATATTATTTTCATGAATTAGATAATTATCCATTAATCATGAATAGATAGGATAAACTTTATTTTCTAAATAGATTGAATGAATTAATCTCGTAAAATACTTTTTTAATAAATTATTTTTATCGGTCCATTTTCATCCAACTAAAGAATTATCCCATGCATTACACTGAGTGGCAGTGCCACCCCTAGTCCAAAAGGATTTGTTTGGGTTCCAATTGAAGTAGTTAGTTATCCAAGAAAGTGGCTTTCACTTACGGCCCCACAACCCAGTTCAGTAGTTATTTACAGCTAATACTTTCATTTTTCTCCAACTTTACTAAATCATAAACAGAAAAAAGAAAAAAGCCCAAATATAAACGCGGGCCCCACACTCGTTTTCTCTGAAACTTTCCCTCTCGCATCTCAACACCTTTCTTCCGCCGGAATCACAACCGTTCATTCTTTCTTCGCCGTTCATCTTGCCGCAGACCGAAGAAAGAATAAAGATGGTGTGGTAAGAAAGAGAGAGAGAGAGAGAGGAATGTCGCCGTCGCCGGCGAAGACGCAGCAAGTACTGGAGATCAACTTGATCTCCGCGCAAGGCCTGAAGCCGCCTTCGTCTCCCCGGCGAAGCCTCCAAACCTACGCCGTCACGTGGATCGACCCCGCAACCAAGCTCCGGACGCGAGTCGACAAGCTCGGCGGCCACAACCCTACCTGGTACGACAAGTTCCTCTTCAAGGTCACGCCGGAGTTTCTCGCCAGCGACACCTCCGGCGTCTGCGTGGCCATCTACGCCGTCGGCACCTTCCGCGACCACCTCGTCGGCACCGTGAGGTTCCTCATCAGCAACATGCTCTCCTCCGCCGACCTCGCGGTGCCGTGCTTAAGCGCCTTCCAGATCCGGCGGCCGTCCGGGAGGTTCCTCGGCGTGATGAACATCGGCGCCATGGTGATGGACGGGTCCGGGTTCCCGGCGCTGGAGAAGATCTCAGCGATCGGGTACCGCGACCTCATGGGAGAGAAGATACAGCAGCTGCGGAAAAAGACGGCGAAGGAGGAGGAAGTGGTGTGGAGTGAATCTTGCACGGAGGAGGGGGAGGGAGAGGGAGAGTCGTCGTCTTCTTCGTGTTCGCCCAAAACGACGGCGTTGAAGGATTGGAACGGAGTGAGGGAATTGGCGGGAAATAAAGAGTTGACGATTTCGGCTTCAGGATTCTTGTGCTGTTTGGTAACGCAGAGGAGTATTCGCCAACAACTCAGCCCAACCAACCCCACTGTACAAAGGTAGATAGATACGTCCCAACTACTATCATGGACGGTCCAGATTCTTTTTCCAATCCAACGGTAGTGATCGCTCTTCACTGATGTATAGTTTTAAGCATTTAGTTGGTGGCATTCCATTCCAACTTACGAGGAAAAGCCAATGCTTTAGCGCTTGTTAATTTGATTTTTGTTTTCCCCCCTCGTAAAATGGTAAATATGAGCACAGCACAATTGTCATCTCAATTACAAAAATATTATTCTCACTGTTCATGGTACTGAAGTTTCTTTTACTTTTTGGGTTCATAAAACAATTTAGTCATCTGTGGCTCTGTCAATGACCTAAAGAATGGTACATAGTTGGGCCTTTCCCAAGCTCGCACTATATTCAAACAAGTTCAAAATCAAAGACCCAGTTTCATATTAAATTTATGGTTCAAATTAATTTAAGCACGTATTATAATTAAGTATAACGGTTTCAATTTAATTTTTTTTTAAAATTGTATCTAATTTTAGAAGAGACAGATCCTTGGCATATGTCAATAAACTTGAAAGGGTATTTTTACAATAATATTTGGAGACTTGTAAATGGAAAATCACACTTTCCAAAACAGTAAATACAATATGTTTAGATTATAGTTAAAAAATTAATTGAATTAAACTTAACTTTGTGAATAATTACTATGAATAAAATTTAAAATAATAATTACCTACATCATTTTTTAGATAATATCTTACAATATTCTCGTCACCTTTTTACCACATATACACATTATTCAATATCATTAAACAATTGAAATCAAAATCAGAATTATAATTATAATTCAAATTCAATCGAGAATTTCATAATTAACTGACAAATATTAATGCTATAAGTTGGCAAGTAACAGACACCTTAAACAACACAATTCAATCCCTTATTCAAAATAATTGCTTAAATCATAAACTGCACATCTGTCAATTAAAATTATAAACCATTGCATTTTATGAATTTATTCTTCCTTCAAAACCAAACCAGTTACACAGTTTTTGCAAGAAAATCAATCAAGTGAATTAACACAATAGTAAATATTTTATTAATTTTGTGAATAAATTAAAATTTTGAAATATTAAAAATGTAGAACAAAAATACACTGAAATAAACTCACTTTTGATACAACTGTGATTTCTTTGTAATTTACACTCGATAAAACAGAAAAAAGAAATTACCGAACATATAAATTCATCTAAGATCAACTAAGTGATGTTACAAGATGCAAACATCTAACTAAACATGACTGTTGAAGGGAGAGAAGGAACACACCAAAATTCCAAACACAAAAAACTGCGTTGTGGCATTTCCTCAGCACCTCTCAGAAAAGTAAAATAGTAGCTCATGAGAGATACTTCTTATTTCTTTCTAATTTTTTTAAAGATTTTTTTTTTATTTGGCATTTTCAAATTTTAAAATAATATTAATTACTTGATATCAATAATTAATCCGCCCAAAAAAACTTTTTTTTTCAATATATCTTATCTCTACTTAAATTTAATTAATTTACGCATTTACAAATATTATGGCATATTATTATAAAAAATGTATGCATGGAAAGAAATGTTGATTCCACCACAGGCAATGTAGAAGCATGGCTGAAGCATTGTTAGACAGACATGTGACAAACTAGTCCAAACTAACATAACTAAATCCCAAAACAAAAAATACCAGGAAAATTAAAATCAATAATTTTGTATTTATAAAAATTGTTTCTTCTAAATATTTCTTTCTAGCAAACTGTACTCGAAAAGTCACCAAAATAGACAATAGCATCAAAATATATTAATTAGAAATCCTGTACTATTCTCCAAGTTTGTGGTTGCCTGGTTGGTTTTTGATTCAAAACATCCATTAGAAAGACTTTTATTAATTTATTGAATAACTACGTGCAATTGATTTAGCCCCTTTGGAGCATTCAACTACCACAACTCAATGCACAATATATCCATAATTTAAGAATTACTAAATCATATTTTTTTAATCAAAAAATGAGATAAAATGTATGAGTAATATATATATATATATATATATATATATATATATATATATATATATTCCACTTTTGATAAAATTATTATTTTTAATTGTCTGACTATTATCCTAAAAATAAAGGACAACAAAATATTGATTAATTCAATGTAATTGCCAACTGCATCATGATTCATTGTTATGTCTCGTCTTCAACTTTTAGTGATCGATTGTCTTTCGTTCCAAAACTAAATGCTACAAGTTGATATGCTTTGATATGGATCTAATTTTTTAATGCCATAAATTTCCAATCAAAATGAAATGGATCTAAACTCAGACACTCATGACGAAAAGGGATTTTGTCCCGTTTAATGGGTCCGAGAGTTTATGATTTGTTCATATCAACACACTTTTGTTGTTGTGCAATCACAATTACTGCCACTATTTTGTGTTGGAAGTTGGAATTGGAACCATGCAACTAATGAAAAGTTTTATGCTTTCTCTCAGCACATGGGTAATAGTAACCCATCAGTGTGCAGGCCCATAACTAGTAATATAAAGGCCTCGGCCCTCAAGAGCAGGTTCTATTTGCAGCATATTGGAGGAGTAAAACCATGGTTGATGGCCCACGAGTAAAACCATGTATGCGATTGCGAACTACATAAGTACATGTTAGAGTAAGCATGATTAAATAATTAACAGTGACAAATTGGATGTCTATTTTCACCATAGTTGGACGATCAAAATCTTTGTGATTCAAGCTAGTATTTCATTCATTTTATTTTAGCTTTTTTCCCCCTTTTAATGAGAAGTTGGATGAAACACATTTAAAGAATATCTCTTAAGAAAATATGGATTTTGACTTTTTATAAATGAGGAGATTTTAAAAAAATGACTAGCTTGTGAAATATATATATATATATATATATATATATATATATATATATATATATGAGGAAGGTTCACTAAGTGTTACACCGCTCAATAACTTTATATTAAATGTGAATTTTAAAAATCTAACCGTTAGATTGAAAGTTCATTACTTTTAGATCATATATATCAAATTTTGTTAAAATTGAACAACAACTTGAAGGTAATCAAAGTGTTAATATTTTAGTATATTTTAAAATGTATATATTACGTCAATTTTGTTTTATGAGAATGAAGTATCAAATTATCTTAGATTAATATAAAATTTGATATATATGATCTAAGAGTAATGAACTTTCAATCTAACGGTTGGATTTTCAAAATTCACATTTAATTTAAAGTTATTGAGTGGTGTAATACTTAGTAAAAATTACACCGGTGTCGTTTGAACCCTCCTCTATATATATATATATATATATATATGTATATATAGAGTATTAATCTATTATTATAAGAACAAGAAAACATGAAATAATGATAGATCTCAATTTAAAAAAAATCTAACTTCCTTCCGCTCAATCACCACTAATTAAAGGATTTATTAGAAAACTTTTCATTTTGAATACTTTCGATAAGAGTAAAACCATATGTATTTATATTCTAAATTAAATGTAGATATAAAATAAAATAAAATAAAATAAAATAAAATGAAATGATATAATTTGGTCGAACCTAATGTACTAACATGATAACAAAAATATGAATTATATATAAATCGTATTGGATTAACTAGCTATTTTGACAATTATAATTGCCGTGTAGAACACTCTACTCCACTACAAGAATTCCACTACAAGAATAAGGTTAAACGTTAATAAATTAAAAATACCACTTTTAGGTCATTTTATTAATTTGTATTTATTTAATATCAATATATACACAATGAAATATTTTTTTTTATTAAAATGTAATACACTTCGATTATTAATTGTTTAAAAAATTATAAAATTTCAAAATACTTATAAAATATGAAAAGTCAATAAAAATAGTTAATATCAAATGGTAAGCAAAACAAGAATAAATAAAATAATTTCAAATGTTTTTTTTAGAAAATACAAATATAAAAAAATGTTATGTGACAGTGAAAGAATATTTATATATTATATACAGTACTATTTGATTATGTACGATGAATAAGTTAAATATTTATTTTAAATAAATAAATTTTATAATATATAAATTATACTTTAATTAAAATTTACAACAAATAAATATTTTTGGATATATATGTTATATTTTAGATTTATAATAAATATTTATTGTGATATGGGATAATTTTACAATTAATAATTTTTAAATATTAATATTCAATTTAAAATAAAAATGAAAGTGATTAATTAAAAGAAATAATAAGAAATTAGTCTCCTTAATTAATAAGAAATCCTTAACAATGATGACATAACATAACTGCTCACATTAATAAAACAAATAAATAAAAAAATAACAAACAATTTAGTTTGACGGTGTCACTATCTATAACCTACCCAACAAATACCAACTTCTTCCATTTCCATGACTTAATTTGAACCACTTTTTCTGTGTGCTGTTCTGCCAAAGTCAAAATGCGACAACCAAAATTCCATTACCTCATAAATTTGCTTCCATTGTCATCGAATCAAATCAAGAATACGCTAAGGAAAATTGCATGCACTTCTTTCTTCCAATAAGTATAAGTATGCAAGAGGAAGTTTATGTACACTTATTTTATTAAATAATATATATTTTACACTAAATTTTAACTATTTAATTATTAAATTTTAAATTTTTAATAAAATTTAAAAATTATTTGATATGTTATTTCATTAATTCAAATAGATGAATAATCATAAAATTATTTTATATGCCGATTTGAATTGATGAAACGAAATATTAAATAATTTTCAAATTTTTAAAAAATTTTACTTTATCTATACATTAAGAATTTTAAATACAACAATTTAATTGTTAAAATTTGATATAAAACATAAGTTATTGAATAAAGCAAGTCTAGATAAATTTCTAAAATAAATAGATTTTCATATATATATATATATAGAGGAGGGTTCAAACGACACCAGTGTAATTTTTACTAAGTGTTATACCGCTTAATAACTTTATATTAAATGTGAATTTTGAAAATTCAACCGTTGGATTGAAAGTTCATATCTCTTAAATCATATATGTCAAAATTTGTTAAAATTAAACAACAACTTGAAGGTAATCAAAGTGTTCATATTTTATTATATTTTGCAATGAATATATTACGTCAATTTTGTTTTATGAGAATGAAGTATCAAATCATCTTAGATTAATATAAAATTTGATATATATGATCCAAGAGATATGAACTTTCAATCTAACGATTAGATTTTCAAAATTCATATTTAATATAAAATTATTGAGCGATGTAACATTTAGTAAAAGTTACACCGGTGTCGTTTCAACATTATATATATATATATATATATATATATATTCATGTACTATACGTCATAATCAAAGTTGCCATGTTAAAAGATTTTAATTAATATCAAATTTTAACGTTTTGGGTTTAATTAATTATTAATTTATTATAGGGTGACGATGATGGACCAATGGCATATGTACACGACAATTTCTATAGGTAGTAAGAGAGAAAAGCTAAAAATATAAAAATGCCTAGGTGCTAGTTTTTGTTTTTTTTTAATAGTTTGCGTTGCATTTAAATAATATGAAGAAAACATTTAAAAATAAAGAAAATGTAATGTTGGTGTCTTCCACTCTCGTCGGTTTGTCGTCGGCGTATAGATTAATAATGGTCTCCGTTTGTCAAAGTGTGTTGTTGTTTGGGTTTTAGATTTTTATTTCGCCACATTCTGTTTATAGATTTTTAAAAAGTACGTAAAAACAAAATCAACATGCTTAATTCAATTTAATCTCTCAAAATATTTGAACCAACCGTATCATGGTTATAGGCAAACCAAGTGAGTAATACATTGGTAAGAAACAAATAATATTTCTCACTGAAACCTTCGTGCTAAGTACATAAAACTAAGTTTAAAAAGTCCGGAATTTGAGTTGTGCGGTGAAAAAAACGTGGTTAAATAAAAAATTATATTAAAAATTACTAATCAAATTCTTTGAAAAGATTGATTATGATGAAACTAATAAATATTGCGTATTTTAATTAAAAAATATAAAGTTGATTAAGAAACGTCACTTGCAACTTGCAAGTAATATATAATATATTGGCATATGGGAAATCTTCTTAATTTATAGGTTCTGAATTAGAAAGAGTATAATTGAGGCATAAAGGAAGGTGAAGCCATAGTTTTAAGAGAGAAGGTAAACCAATGGCATTTGAAGGCATGATCCTTGGGAGAGAATGGAAACCATTGGGCATAATGCTACTTTATTTATTTAGCTGCCTCGCTCTCAATAGACTGAATCTGAAGTCACTTTTGCTTTCCATAATCTTGGTGTTGGTACAAGTTTTCAAAATTGCAGCCCCACTTGCCCACAGTTACAAAGCACTCGTTACATGCTCATGCCTTTTTTTACTGTCAATAAGCATAAATATATTATTAAAAGTCCATAAGCATAAAGTATAATTAAGTTTCTATTAGACATGCCACATCGTTAAATATATTCATGTCAAATATATTACATCGACATTTTTTAAAATATTTTAATAGATAATTAATAAGGAGATATAAATTACTAAAATCTAAAAATTTGCTAACATAATTCGTGAAAAAAACTTGGAAATAAAATTTAAAAAAATAATGAATAAAACTTTAGTAGTACAAAGTACAACTAACTGTTTTTAATATATAAAATACATATGACTTAACCTTATATCATTTTGTTTGGAAAATGTGACCATTACGAGTAGTGAAATTTAAAAAAAAAATGAATGTGAAATCTCTGAACTTGAAAATTTGAAGTTTTTTTTACATGATAAAATCACTTTCTGAAAGTTCTTAGATAATCATACTTGAATATTCCTGTCAATAATAAATATTTTCTATTAAATATATATAATAAAATTTTAAATTAATATTATAGGAGTCTAGTTCAATTAATTGAGTAACTACATAACATTGTAAGCTCTTTAATATATATCATGTTTGATCCTATGGATAAAAGAAAATTAAAAAATCCAATGAAAAATAGAAAAAAGCCAAGTTTTTAGTATAACTTTTTACGTTAGAAATTTCAGTTTATTCTTTGGTCCCTTTCTTTTAACTCCGGGGTGTTTTCCGACACTTCAACATACTGCAAAGGTTACCCATTAATCTAATAAACAGTGTAGTCGAATTGTCACTCTTCTCTATTTTTCGACTCCACTAACTCTTTTCATTTCAGGATGGTGCTATCATGCGTGTTTTAATTACATCAGTTCAGGGTCGATTTTTTCAATAACTTCTTGAAATATATATATTTTAATTATATTCCAAACGAAGAAGATAAAAAAAAAAAAAAAAAATCTAGAAACGAACACTGATCTAGGAATAATGATTTCCAAGATTTATGATTCTTATATATAAAAAAAATTGTCATGTGCCAACACATCATTAAGATCTAAAATAAAATTTGAAATGAAATATATTTAAAAAAATTTTAATAAAGAATACTTTAGATATAAACTTTATAAAAAATTATATTTATATATCTTTTAGAGATAGACTTTTTAATCTGGGCCTTTGAAAATACAAAAAGCAATTTTTAAGTTATAAACCTTAAAAAAAATATGAATATTAATTAAGAAAAAATAATTTTTCTTAAAGGAAACCTAAAATAAGGAGTTTTTGTTGACTTCATACTTAAGTCAGTCTTGCTTTAAAAACTTAAGATTATTATGTTTTATCTATATCTATTAGGTTAACTATAATATGTTAAATGAATAATAAATTTATCGTGCAAAACATAACTTTTATTTTTAAAATTAAATATTTTTCATACAAAATGAAAAGTTTTTTATATTTATACATAAAAATATGATAAAATGATATATGCAATGACAGTGGAAAAGTTTTTACATGTGATTTTTTTTTTTACTTTTATATTAAGTAACTTAAAAAAAAAAATCGGTAAAAATATGTGTAGAATTGATGGTTGAACAAAATTATGAATTTTTTAAATTAAGGAATCAAAATTATATAATTAAAAATAATGGGACTAAAATTAAAGAGAAAACAAAAGTGTAATTTAGTTTTATTTTATTGTATTTTGGCCTTTTAATTTAAAAAAAAAAATGACTACTCTAGTAGCATATTTTTCTTGATAAAGACTTGTGTGAAAATGGGTTTAGTAATACTATAGTGAGTAGTGAAAGTGATGAAAGAAGACATAAAAGTGTAGAATTAAGATTTGGGTTTAATTGGATAATAAGTGTTGGGTTGAAATGTTATGGAGCAAAATGATGAAGTGTATGAATATGTAAGATGATCAGTTGTAGTGATATATTAACCTAATAAGAGGTGTCGTTTTCAATGGTTTGGCCATAGTCTCTCTCTTTTAATGCATGCCACCACGCTTTTTCTTTTCCTGAAATATATTTGGTGGGTCTTCCTTAAAATTCTATACTACATAACAGGACAAATCAATCGCAACGTTGAATCTGATATTGGAGAGGAAGCTTTCAATAAACTATTAGAAGTGAGGTGGCTTGGCTGGAAAGATCCTAGTGCTGCTGCCACTACCAATTCTTGGGACAATTGTACACACTCTCCTTCACCCAAAGGTCACTCACTATATATATATCACACTTATTATTTGATTCTTGCCATGCCTTTTGAGCCATCTTTATATATACTTTTCTTCCTTTCACTACAACACAATACCCATTAGTGATTAATTAATATATATATATTTCTTTGTTCTTCTCACAGTTTGTTTCTGCATGTGCTATAAATAAATAGTCTAGAGACCTTTTGCCTGTTGACTTGAGTTTGCTAGCATATGCTACAGGATATGTTATAACCTTTTATTTTTCCTATATTATTTCGGATTCTTCAGTTGGGAAAGAAAGAGAAAGAAATTAGAGAAGAAAACACACTACATATACAGAAGTAGGACGTTACCATGACTCTCCCGACCATTACTGCCATAAAGTTTGGCAAATATTTAATGATTACTGCTGCACCAGTTTCATTGCGTAAACACTGAACATCAATTATTCACTCATTGAACAAGAAACATTGATTTTTTTTATATTATATTTACTTAACCTCTTATTATAAAAAAAAATCGATATATCTTCTTATTTTTTTTAATAACTAAATGTAAATTAATTTTTAATTATTAATTTTAAAATACTACATAAATTATTTATTTATTTTTGGGAACGACTCCCACCGTTAGATGATACATTCGAGGAATTTCGGCATTCTTTGTCCATATTTTTAGTTGTAAGTTGTATCGCAAACAATTGGGTGATTAAACTCATGTTCGTAGTGTAGTTGTAGTTTAGATGCTTGTGCCTTTGTGCCTTTGTCCACTCGATAAATATATGTACAAAAACCTTAGAAACATCCGCACTATAAAACAAATGTTTAGAAATATATCTTAGGAGGAATATTAGTAATATTTTTTAATCTTAGATGAATCTCATGTTTATTGACTATTGAAGTGAATAATTTAAGTCAGTTTTGCTATTCGCAAGCTTTTTTTATATTTCGCTTAACAATATTATTAATTTGAATTAATTCAACAAAAAACAAAATTGCCTGTTATCTAAACTGAACTGTACATTGACGATGAAAAAACATAAAAACTTGAGTGGACTGTGGAGAAAACAATAAATTACAGTGAGGGGAAGAGGGAAGGAATTTTAAAGGTGAGATAGTAATTAGGTGAAAAGGCCCAAAGGGCCATAAATGCTTAATTGCATCTTGTCGTCACGAGCCATCAAATCGCTAATCCAAGCCCACAGCTTTCTTCAAGGTTTTAAAACTAAAAACTAAAAAGGGTCAGAAAAATGAACGGGGAATGTTGAATTATAGACGGGGAAAGAGAGAAAAGAAACGGAATAAAGGGAACAAATATTGGTAATAGAATTATGCTTCTTGAGGTGGTGGAACTTTTTAGGTAATCTATGGAAGTTGGCAAAGTATATCTCCAAATTGAAATAAGAGAAAAGAGTGTACTGGATTGTTATAAGGAAAGACAAAATTATGGTTGCTAAAATAATTATAATTTATTTCAGATAAAACATTAAATGATAGTCACGTGACATATTTTACGAAAAAAATGAATTACCGTTTAGTTCTTGAAATTGTCAACCCTTGTTATAATAATCTCTAAAATGTAATGAAATTTGTTAGTCATGTTTATTCTTATGGTTTAATTTATTGTAGATTATAATAATAGTAAGCTATAAAATTGAAGGATTATAATGATAGTGTGCTGCAAATATCAAAGATTCAAGTGACAATGATTATATTTTTTTAAAGATGTATTTGATATTTTTCTAATTTTAGGAACTACCATCTATTATATCAACACCCCCAAAAATTCGAATTCTATTTTAACATTTGTTTAATCAAAATCGAAATACTGAATTAAGATTTTAACCCAACATGTTATTCAACTAAAAGTTATATATTGATGGTTTATAAAAAAAAAAAAATCCAAAACTCATACACTCAATAAAAAAATACAATTTTTAGCTTATATTTTGATGCGTGTATGCACGTTTTATTTATAAAAAAAATCTCACATTACTTATATCGGTCAAAATTTGAACCTTTATATATCAAAATGTTTCTAACATTTCCAAATTGGTAAGTAAAGAGTGTTGGATTCGTAAGAATGAGAATAGACCTTGTGAGTCTATTATAATTCAAATTTGTTAATTTGTCCACGTCTCACAAGAAATTATTTAATGTGTTTTGTTTGATGTTTCATATTATCGATTTGTGTGTTCTAAAGATCAATACTTTTAACACATAATTTTTTATTAAAATTAAAAAAAAAATGAGTCTCACCTATTTAATGAATCATCTCATGCTTTTTTTAGTTTTCTATAAAGTTTGGTTAGTAAAAAAATATTAATGAGTATGTTGCTAGTAATTATCTTCATAATCACATTAGTCTTAAATGCACTTTATCATTTAGAATTAAGTTGTGTAAAAATATTTAAAAATTTAAAGTCTCGTCTCAAATTGAAATTCCATAAATACCGAAACAAATTTCAGCATCAAATAATAAGTATATAGTTATTTTCTTTATATTATTAATATTTAATCATTTCGTATTTAAATTTTTAGTATTGTGTTTTTTAAGGATGGGTTCCGATAATAATACGTTTGGTCATTTAGTGGACAGGAAATGTTAGTGATATATTGTCGAATATTTATTATTATTATTATTATTATTATTATTATTATTATTATTATTATTATTATTATATCTTTTGTAAATTAAATTATTGTTGTAGATCTCGCTTCTTATTTAACAAGCTTCATTCATGTAACCCCAAGCGTGTGGTTCAGCGGTAGGGGTTGATCCACGCTTAAGCAAGGTCAGGGGTTCGAATCCTGCCTTGTGTATGTAGTCGCGTTAAATCTTGGAGCCAGCTATCTCACCCTTTGAGGTGCCTCCAACGTAGCGAGGAGATTAGTCACTGCTGTCGACCCTGGATACTCCAAGGACGAACCAAAAAAAAAAAGCTTCATTCATGTATTAACGATTATTTGTAGAAAATATCTAATGATAACCTTTAATATACATTAAAAATGTTTACAATCATGTCCATATATTTGTATACAAATAAAAAGAGAACAATTAACCCGCTTGAAAAATTGAATATAAAATATTGTAGTTTTGAATCAATTAGTAACGCAAAATTTCTTATGGTCATGACTAATTTTTGTAGCCATCTAACACATCTCATGAATCAAAAGAAAACACTCTACTTTATTTTTATCAAATCATAAAACAAAAAGTGAAAAATCCAAAATTTGCACAAAGATAAAAAACATTTGAAGATAGACATATGATTTCTTTGTTATTCATCGTCAAAGGTGAAACTTTTGTGAGAAAAACGAACAATGTATAGTTATATGCGGTTGTTAGTACCGGAAAATGAATTCGGAGACACTCGAAATACAGAGGTGTTCAAAATCCTAGGTGATCAGAAAATGGCAAAGAAGTTTCTAAGGAAGGACACGAAGACACTTTTTGTGAAACTCTCGAAATTATTGAACCAGGAAGGACACGAAAACACTTTTCGAGAAACTCTCGAAATCATTGTACCAGGAAGGACACGAAGACACTTTTCGAGAAACTCTCGAAATTATTGAACTAGGAAGGACGGTGCTCAAGAGAAAGGCTCACAGCCTCGCAACCTCTCAAAGTACAAGAAAAATCAGGAAACACTCGAGTAGTATATTTTTCGGTGGTTACTCGAAATCCCAAGAATCCGGACATACACGAACACACTTCGCAACCTCTCAGAATGAAGAACTTAAAGGAGACACGATTTAAGAGCGGTTGAAGTAAATCATGGGATAAGTGTCAAAGGCTGCAGAACGGTTTAGGGAAGTTAATGAGCAGTTCCAAGAGTTATCCAAAGACGTGCCCGGGAATAAGCCACGAGGTCGAGGTGGAAGTTTAGAACGGTTATGCACTTCCGGGGCACGTCAGAAACAGTTACCTTTCCCAAATCTTTGTCTATAAATTAAACGAGCCATGCTCGTAGCAAGGGGTCGAAAATCTAATTCCCACAATACCTCACACGCACTCCGCAGCCTGTGCATAAGGCATACTGTGCATACGATACAGCTTTGGGTACGATTTCTCGACCACCTTTCTTTTTCCTTTTTTAGGAGTAACGTAGCATAGCGTAGCATAGCATAATCTAGTCTAGTGTAGTGTAGTCATTCTAAACACGTTTCGTTATCCTTACGAATTGTAATTCTGTTACCATTTAATGAAAACTCTATTTCTTACTTGTACGATTTTATTTTTTCACTGAAAGTCTTCAATTCTGTCATGTCACGAACACGCATAAATTGAAACGTGAAATCATGCTAGTTCGAATAAAAAGGATCCATAAAACGAAATCCACCATAAACAAATTGGCACGCCCGGTGGGACGCGTTTGATGAACTTCATTAAACTAATTGAACTAGTTTTGTGTGTGCTTCTATTTTTATGAGACTTAGAAGTGAGAGAACTATGTCTACATCCAGCAGAAGAGATGCGCTTAATGAAGAACAGGGTAATGGAGAAAATCGGAATACAAATCAAGAAAATGCGCTAAATGAGGCCAGGGGGGCAATGTCTCCACCTCCTGTAAATATTTCGAACTCCGCGGGATTTCTGAATGCGTCACAAGAAATGGTGAACGCTACCCGCGAATACCCATGGGGGATGCCTCCGAATTGGAGAAGTACCCAGCCCATGAGCGTAGAAATGCCAATACCATATTCTGGGCACAATCCTCAAGTGCAAATATCATCATATGGGTATAATGCACTCCCAAATAGGATGGGCTTTATTAGCACGATCCTCACTAGCATGTTGGCACAAGCCAAGAAGGGTCATTGGTTCGACAAAGTAATTATATACCCGCGGGTATAAGCAATGAAGCCATGATAGCCCTTCGACAACAAATAGATCATAATAACCACGATATGGTAAATTTGTTGTCTACACAAATGCACAACACACTTATACCCCTATACGAGCTGATGAGCAAAATAGGAGATAAAATTAATGATAATCGGCTCTCGAGAGATACGAGTGTCAATCTGAACGGCCTCAAAAATTCAACCATCAATGAGACGAATATTCGAGAAATTAGAAGTCGTATCAATCTCAATCAAGGGGGACCTCTGAGAAATGTCGAGGAAAATTTGGATCATATAGTCGAGAGGGTACTGAATAGGCACGGATTTGAAACGGGGCGAAATGAGCACCCTTACTTTGTATCTGCCTTTCCTGACTATATTACCCAATCTGAGCTACCCAGGGGGATGAGAGTCCCGAAATTCTCAAAATTCGCAGGAGAGTTAGGTGAATCCACCGTAGAACACATAGCCAGATATCTAGTCGAGTGTGGAGACCTAGTGGGTAATGAATATTTGAAAATGAAATATTTTCCAAGTTCACTAACCAAACATGCTTTTACGTGGTTTACGACTTTGCCATCTAATTCGATTATTACTTGGGCACAATTGGAAAGGAGTTTCCACGAAAACTTTTTTCGAGAGGAAATCAAGGTGAGCATAGTTGATTTGATGAATATAAAGAGGCAACATAATGAGACATTGGACGAATATTTGAATAGATTTAGGAAACTAAAGTCTCAATGTTACACGAATATTCCTGAGCATGAGTTGGTAAAAATTGCCGCCACTGGGTTAGATTTTTCGATTCGAAAGAAACTTGTAAATGAACAATTGAGAGATATGGCTCAACTAGCAGAGAAAGTGAGACGAATTGAACAAATTCGAGCAGAGAAAGAAAGGTTGAGAAAATTGACAAGTTTGTTCGAAGAGAAAAAGTAGCATATTTAGACAATATGGACGTTAACGATGATAATTTCGAATCTCTAAATGAAGAAATGGAAGTGAACTTAGCCGAATTGCAAACTGGGCCAACCTATCAATGCCAATTATTAAAACCTGGGGAAAATAATATAGAGGCCGGATTGAATAGAAAATATAGTTTCGATATAACAAAAGCTGATAGAATATTCGATATTTTACCGAAAGAGAGGGACAGTTTGCTCGATTTCCTTTCGAGGAAGAAAGATGATGATCGGGAAATTATGCTGTATCCGAGATGTAGCGTTGTGTTTGACAGATCAGCAGCTAAGGCTTTCGAGGTGTCTGAAATTATGAAAAATTATAGAGTTAAGAAGGCTCGAGGAAAATCGAAAGTCAACAAAACATACCTCAGGACGTTCAGGAGAAGTTGATTAACGAATTTCGATAACATCCTGAGAAAATGGAGCAGCAGGTACGAAAAGGAAAAATTCAGAATTAAAAGATGTCAGGAGCATTTAATTCTCGCGAAGAGTACAACGCTCTAGGGTCTTATCAGAGAAAGAGAGTTGAGGCGTTGAAAAACATTCTTTCTCAGTTACTTCGAAACAAATGTTTTCCAGGGGGGCATTTGTTAGTACCGGAAAATGAATTCGGAGGCACTCGAAATACAGAGGTGCTCAAAATCCTAGGTGATCAGAAAATGGCAAAGAAGTTTCTGAGGAAGGACACGAAGACACTTTTTGTGAAACTCTCGAAATTATTGAACCAGGAAGGACACGAAGACACTTTTCGAGAAACTCTCGAAATCATTGTACCAGGAAGGACACGAAGACACTTTTTGAGAAACTCTCGAAATTATTGAACTAGGAAGGACGGTGCTCAAGAGAAAGGCTCACAGCCTCGCAACCTCTCAAAGTACAAGAAAAATCAGGAAACACTCGAGTAGTATATTTTTCGGTGGTTACTCGAAATCCCAAGAATCCGGACATACACGAACACACTTCGCAACCTCTCGGAATGAAGAACTTAAAGGAGACACGATTTAAGAGCGGTTGAAGTAAATCATGGGATAAGTGTCAAAGGCTGCAGAACGGTTTGGGGAAGTTAATGAGCAGTTCCAAGAGTTATCCAAAGAAGTGCCCGGGAATAAGCCACGAGGTCGAGGTGGAAGTTTAGAACGGTTATGCACTTCCGGGGCACGTCAGAAACAGTTACCTTTCCCAAATATTTGTCTATAAATTAAACGAGCCATGCTCGTAGCAAGGGGTCGAAAATCTAATCCCCACAATACCTCACACGCACTCCGCAGCCTGTGCATAAGGCATACTGTGCATACGAGACAGCTTTGGGTACGATTTCTCGACCACCTTTCTTTTTCCTTTTTTAGGAGTAGCGTAGCATAGCGTAGCATAGCATAATCTAGTCTAGTGTAGTGTAGTCATTCTAAACACGTTTCGTTATCCTTACGAATTGTAATTCTGTTACCATTTAATGAAAACTCTATTTCTTACTTGTACGATTTTATTTTTTCACTGAAAGTCTTCAATTCTGTCATGTCACGAACACACATAAATTGAAACGTGAAATCGTGCTAGTTCGAATAAAAAGGATCCATAAAACGAAATCCACCGTAAACAGCGGTAAAAAAAAAGTTATAGAATGAAATCCACAAGGGTTGCGGTTGAAAAAAGAAAGAATAAAAAAAATATAAATATATACACTTTTTTGTAATCCTTTTTTTAGTTCTTCGATATATTTCATGAATCAAAAGAGACCACTCTCTTTTATTTTGGTCGAATCATGCAACAAAGGTGAAAAATCTAAAACTTAGTTCAAAGACAACAAGCAATTGAAGATAAATATATGATTTCCTTGCTATTTGTCATCGAAGATAAACATTTTGCAGAAGAGTCAACAATATATAAGGTAAAAAATTTCAGAATGAAATATGAAAGGATTACAGTCAGAGAAAAAAATATATATACACGTGTCGTAACTATTATATTCAATTTAAAATAATATTAATCACCTTAATTAAAATATTTTTATATGTACACAAGTTGATCATAATTATATTGATTTTCTTAATTATTTCATATCATATTCTATCCTTGTTGTAATCACCAAAATAATTATATATTTATAAATTAAAAATAATAAAAATTTAATAATATTTTAAAGAGAAAAATATTAATATAATATTCTCATTTACATATGTTTGTGTGAAAATATTTTTTATATATATAGAGAGAGGAGAATTATAATAATATCGGTCTAATTTTTACTAAGTATTACACTGCTCAAAAACTTTATACTAAATTATATTAAATGTGAATTTTGTAAATTTAATTGTTAGATTGAAAGCTCTTTACTCTTAGACCATATATACAGAATTTTATATTAACCTTAGATGATTTGATACTTCATTCTTATAAAATAAAATTTATATAATATATTCATTTCAAAATATATTAAAATATTAATACTTTGATTACTTTCAAGTTGTTGTTCAATTTTAACAAAATTTGATATACACATATAACGTGATACGAACTTTCAATCTAACGATTGAAATTCACTTATTTTAAGTGTAAATTTACTTGAACTTATTATATTTAATAATTTATATTTTACACTAAATTTTAACCATTAAATTATTAAATTAAAAGTTTTTAATATATAAATCAAGTTTACAAATTTTCAAAAAAATTGAAATCTATTTGATAGTTTATTTTATTAATTCAAATAAATGTATAAAATATTTTTATAATTATATGTCAATTTAAATTAATAAAATAGAGTATCAAATACTTTACAATTTTTTAAAATAATTACAGACTTAATCTATGTATTAAAAAAATTTATTTGATGGTTAAATTGTTAAAATTTGATGTTGAATACAAATTATTGAGTAAAGTAAATTAGATAAATTTTATCTTTGAATAAATGAATTTCTTATATCTTTCTATATAATATTTTTTAAGACGAATCTCAATTTTGATGTACACATAATTTTTTTGACATTTTTGACGCTTTATAAAGTTGCACGAGTCACATGATAATAATTAATAAAAATAAATCTTTTTATATAAAAGTTTATCATTAAAAGTTGAAACTCGCATGGAAACTACACATTACACCAATAAATATGTGTGAATTTAAAGGAAAAACTACGGAAGTATAAGATGTCCTTCTTTTTACTAATAATAGATAATAGATAATGAATTTTATTTTTAAAAATTATACACGAATATACAAGTCAATATAAAAAAAATGTGCATCCCACTGATATTTACAAATACAATAAAAAATACGAACTTAAAAATATTTAAAGAATATAAATTTGCTAATAGCCAAATATAAAGAGATGAGTGATTAAGATTTTAAATTTAATTTGAAATATTAATTTTAAAAGACATATAATGTTAGAGGAAAAATATTAATTTGAAAAAATAAAATATTAATTTAAAATCAAAATTCATAAATATTATGTTAGAGGAAAAAAAAAGACAGATAATATGTACAAAAGAGCATATTGAAGCTATTTAATTATTAATATCGATAATTTATATTAATAATAAAAAATGAATGTACGTAATTATATAAATTACAAAAACATTTTTTTCCTTTTGGCTGTACTGGATCAGGATGGAGATGACACGCGTGGGGATCGCAAATGCTTGTCTCTCGCGCTTCTCTCATCCTCATCCTCCCCGTCACGGAATTCCTTTCTTCTCTTATTATTATTATTATCATCAGTTAAGGTATTTTATATTTTTATATTTTATTTAATAAAAATATTTTAAAATTATTAATATTTATTAGATCAATTAATATTATAATTAATTTTTAAATTTTAAGATTTAGAATTTAAAATTTGTATTTATAAAAATAGTTAAATTTTAATACTTTTTTATTTTTTAAAACTTAAAAATAAAATCCTTCAAAAAGACATCTATTTCAAATCAGACTATAACTTTTATAATATAAATTATTTCTCCTTCGTATACTTAAATATATAGTATATACTATAGTTATGTAAATAAAGGTGACACATGTCTTCGATACTTTTATGTAAAAAATAAAAATAAAGTAAACAATCAAAATAATTAATATTAAATATGTATGAGTAGTTAATAATTAGGACATATGAATCATTTTTAAATATTTATTTAAATGGTGTGAGTTGTTTGAAAAATAATTTTATACAAAATAAAAAAATAAAAAAATTTATGACAGAGAGGTTTTTGGAAATTATAAGCAGGATGATAAATAAAATGTATACACAAAAAAAATATACCGTCTTTATTATAATATAAATTTATAACTTTCATTTTTATTTTCTTTCAAACATGTTTATCTTGTATATGAGCTCTCTTTCTTATTACTTGAGTGAGAATGACATTTTGTATTTTTGTGTATTTTACGTAGCAAAATAAAATAAATAATAAAAACAATTATTGTTAAATATGTGTGAGTAATTAAAGATTAGAATATATAAGCCGTTTTTAGATGCTTATTTAAATGGTGTGAAAAATAATTTTACAGAAAATAAAACTAAGTAAAAGAAATATGAAAGAGAGAGATTTTTGAAAATTAAGGACAAATTGATTAACAAAATGAATAAAAAAACATATTATCTTTATTAATATATAAAATATATTTCACTTAATAAAAACAACACAATTTAAACAACCAACTACGCTACTACTATTATCTTTAACTGTATGTACTTTTTTTTCTTTCTTAAAAAATGTTTTTAAATAAATATAAAAATATAAAATATCTCTTTTTTATTTTTAACAGTAATAGTATAAGTAATGAGTTGGTCTTTTTATGGTTCGAAGCATAAATATTTTTATATTATTAAGTAAATAAAAATATTTTTATAAAATAATCATTATAAATATAATTTTATTAATATAATAGTCATAGAAAAAATTACCATGTTGAGTCATATCAAAATATTAAAAAAAAATATTTATATATTACTAATTTATTTTTATTATTTATATTTTTTATACTTTTTACCGGACTAGATAGCGAAGTTACGCATTTAAAGTAAGAATATAAAGATAAAAATACACATGTTATTAATGTGAAAAATATTTATCGATTATTTTGATGATTAATCTTTGTTAAAAAAATTAGTAGTTATTCTTGTGAGATTTCTCTCTCGACATTTTTCTTTCACCTAAAAAGGTCAAATTACCATGACATTTTTACGTTATTTTTATTTATTTATTTAATATGACAAAAATATTAGATTATCAAGTAATATATATAAATATTTTTAAAAATATTCATAATTAATCAAACAATATTTAATCATCTCCAAAAAAACAATTCTTAAAAGCTGTAATTTTTATATGAAAAAAATATTTTACCAATTATTTTCTACAAAATTCAAACTCAATTCTACTCAAACTTGCAGTCAGTTATGTTGATTGGTTTCAATGCAACTACCTATGACTAAGTGGACCAATTTATTTTAAAAAAAGTATTCTTATTTTAGTCCTTCTAATTTAGGGATGCAACATTTTTAGTTCTTAAAATTATTTTATGTAATATTTTATAATAAACAACAATATAAAAATAAATTAAATAAAAAATACAATACATTTTTTTATATTAATTAACATTATGTTTATTTTTTTAATAGTAAATTGAAATTGTGGTTGGCTTCTTTAGGAGGTTGAATAATTGTTTAGCTTTTTGCTCGTGTTGGGGAGGAAGCGAGCTAGGTAGGCTAATTGCCTGGTCAATTTTTATACTTCTTTTACTATTCGTGGGCTCCCCGTGTTGATGAAGGTTTCACATTTGTCATAATTGGTTTTGATCCTCCTTTAGGTAAGCATGAAACCTGGAAATTCCTCGCCATGAACCTCAAAGGTGCAGTTCTCAAGATTGAGGCATATGTTGTGATTTTTGTTAGGTTTGTGTCACGGTGATCGAGTTGTATAGATTTAATGATCATGTCGCATAAACTCCCATGTTATGATCGACCTTTTTGTGGAAGACCTAGTCCATAAGTTTGGTACGTCATTCCTACATTTTTTAAGGCTGAAAGACATTATCTTGTAATAGTAGTTTGCATTGCTTGTAATGAAGGTTATCTTTTCTTCATCAGGTAGGTACATTATGATCTGATTATACCTAAAATAAGCATCTAGAAAGCTCAACAACTGATGGCCTGAGACCCCATTGACAAGGTGATCAACGTTGGGGAGCAAGTAGGCATCCTTTAGGTAAGCTTTATTAAGGTTTGTGTGGTTGATGCACATTTTCCATTTCCTGCTTGATTTTTTTACCATAACCACATTGGCAAGCCATGTTGTATGTGTGATTTCTCCAATGAAACGAATAACTTCCAATTTCCTTGCTTATTGTTTGGCGGTGAGGTGCCTTTCATCACCTAGCTTCTGCCTCCTTTAAGTGGTTAACTTTACTTTTTAATATATGGAGAGTTTGTGACACAAAAAATTGTGGTCAATACCTGACATATCAACGTTGCTCTAAGCGAACGGGTCAACATTGTCAAGGAGGATTTGAGTGATATCTAATCTCAGTGGGTAGGAGTTTGTCGGTGTTAGTAACCCGAGAAGGCTTAAGGCTGATTTGTAGGCTTTTTAGCTCATTGATTGGTGTCAAATGATTATCTTCGTGTTCAAATTGGGGGTTGGAATTGGGACTATGATCAGTGATAAGGTGTTTGGTGTTTTCATCCATTTGATGGTGGTGGAGGTGACTCTTCTTTGTCGGGGGTAACTTTGGGGCTCTTAACATAACATTGTCTTGTTATGTGCTGGTCGACTCAGATCGTCATTGCCTGGGAACCTCATCGTTAGATGAAGAGTGGATACCATGGTGCCCAAAACATCGAGGGTGGATCAGCCAATTATGACGTTGTATGAGGTGGTTGCGTCTACCAACAAATAATTGATGTTTAACAATTTGGCATGTTTGTCGCTCTTGAAATTGGTAAAGAGTTCCACATAGCCTCTTGTGTCGACTACTCAACCTGTAAATCCCAATAGGAGTTCATTGTGTGGCTTGATACCGTCTTTAGATAGTTGCATTTGGAGGAAAGTATTCCAACATAAAATGTCAGTTGAGTTACCATAATCTACAAGGGTGCTTCCTAAAGGGAGTTTTAGGAGTAATGTCAACGTCGACTATCCTTCTCTTTTCGTTTGCACGGTGATGATTTAGCGTTGCACAACACAATAGGTGGAGTCATGGTAGTCAGAGGTTGTTCTATGGGGATTAAGTCGAGGTCATTGATTGCCATAAAGGTTCATGTTATGTTGTTATTTATTGTTTGGTTTCGAGTGAAAATCATGTGTGACTGGATGATGGTTTCACTTTGGCTCCATAATGAGTGCCAAATGTTCTTATCAAAATTTGTAAGGATTATGATGATGGGATGAAGTTTTTGTTGCTTCAATGTTTGCAGTGGTGGGGACAGCAACAAAGACATCCCGCCATCTAAGTGATAAAGGAGTTTAGGTTAAGAGTGAGATTATGGTTGAGTGATACTGATGTCCTATATATAGGTGATTGACCTTATATTTAGGTTTTAGATAATCTCGAATAATATATCGGAGATATATTATGATGATTGCATGGTGATATTGTTATGAGGAGTGAAAATATTTTGTCAGGTGAATATGTGTTAGTCATTATGAGTTAACCGCTTAAAATTTCTTTTATTGATGATCGGTCGGAGACCTAGTGCAGATGAGCAAGAGAAGGTCAACTTGACTTAATCACTAGGCAATACAAGTATGATCATCTTAAACTAAAGACAATTAAAAAAAATACTAAATAATTAACATTTGAACTCGAGATCACTAATTAAACTTCGTGGATATAAATTCAGAAGTTCCGTTATATTTATTTTTAACTTTGAACTTCTTAACTTAACATTTAAGCACAAAAAAAAGATGATTTTTTAAAAACTTTTTTAGAATTTTAAGTTTAATGTTATAATTTATCTTTCGATGTCTTAGTATTTTTCACTCTTTTTTACCATGTACTGTATTAAATTTTTGCTGACACCAATTAAGTTACTAGTTGTTGTAACCTCACTGGCAGTGTAAAAAAATAAATACATATGTAGTGTATTAATTGATAATTGATGATGACCGAAATCTAAATAACAAACACCTCAACTCTTCCGAGCATTGTGTGATGGAAGCATTAAAAAGAGGAGACACGCGCTAACACGCGCTTCTCTTACTCTCTCTCTTGAAACAGAAAAGCGAGAACCATTCCTATTCCTATTTTCTATAGAGTATAGAGAAACCGCCTCCTCACTTCATTTACCTGCCTGTCGTTTTTGTCGTATCAAAAAAGAAACGAAAAAGAACACAAACATAAATTAAACGCTTCTCTCTTTCTCTCTCTCTAGTGTTGTGTTGTGTTCAATGTGTTGTTGGGTTGCTTGGCCTTGTTTATCAACCAAATCTAGAGCAACCCATTTCTGTGTTCTCCCATTTCAAGGAAAACTCACACCCCCATTTCCTTTTCCCCTTTAATCGCTCCAATTTTGCCAAGATTCAACATTTTTTTTTGTCTTCTCTCACACTGCTCCGCTCTTTCAACACAAGGTATTTCCGTGTCCGTCATGGGTTTCATCTATTCATTCTCAAAATGTTTTCTTTTTCGCTCTTCCTTACACTAAAACGAGAAAAGAAGCTGATTGCTGCAATCTTTTGTTGATGCATCTCTGTCTTCGTTGATCTGTTTGTGTTTTAACTATTTGATATCACCTCGGGATTGCTGGATTGCTCCTATCGAATGGTTCTCCCAGGATCGAGGATGTTTCATGGGTATTTCACCGTTTGATTTCCCTCTCCCTTTTTTTGTCTTTTTTGTCTTTTATTTTTCTTTTCAGTTTCAGTCATGCTAACCCCCCTTCTTAGGGCTTGGTGGTCATGGAATGTTGGTTTGTATCGAATGTTGTTTTTGTGTGCAGAATATGTGTTAAAATGTTGTTCTCGGGAGAGTTGGTGTTAAAAAATGTCGGCTTTAGTCTTTTGAATTATTTTCTCTTTCTGATAAATGCTTTTGAGGAATCAGCAACTTGCAATGCTTGTTATGTTTCTGAGACGTTACTTTTTTAAGGATTCATTGCATTGGTTGGAATTTTGTTATTCGTCTGTTTAATAGAATTTCCCCCTTGTGTTTGTCACGCATGATTTTCATATATGACTTCTTTGAATGGATATATTTGAGCTAACCTGGAAGCATGGAGATTTTGAGAGTGCTTACACTGTAATTTATTATTGTTGTGAGCTGAAAATAATATCATATCTGAATCGGATTTTCTGGAAGTTGTCTTCTATGAATTCTTTCATTTCATGTAGTCTGCTGGATATATATATTTTTTCAATTAATTTTTCCATCCAGTTTTTTGTTTTTGCTTTACCCGGCAATGTGTAATTAGCTTCTATGTTTGTTGCAACTACTGAATAGTGTTTTAATATTTTGAATGATTCTAATGATTTTTTCTTACGAGGGATATGGGCATCATGCTTTGAATTTTATCAGCATTATTGGTTGCTCAATACCAAATCATTTTAAGGTCTTACCTAGTAGCATGTAGGAAAAGACCATATTTTCTACTTTAGTAAGTGATGTGATGTACATCTTTCCTCAACCATGTGGATTTCTAAATTACAGATAAGGAGGATAGTTAATGGCCATGTGTTCCTTCAATCACTACTCTCCTTGGTTGTAATTGCTTTCTTAAAAGGGAATGAATTCTCTTGTTGCCATATTCTTCTTCCCTTGTTGTATTCTATTCCATGATCTTTGATTATTGCCCTGCAAAGGTAAGTTTTTATTTTATTTTCTTTATATGACAGTTGAAATATGGATTCAAATTGTAAAATCCCACTATTTTTGGTCCCTTCCAACGATTAAATAGTAGTTAGAATCCTTCTAAAATTGCAATTTAAATCCCAAAATTGCTAAAATCCTTAAATTTTTCGATTTCCCTGGTGACTCATTTGGATGTTTGACCTGATTCGTTTGCCTTTTAGTTTTCTCTAGTGACTCACCCCGACATTGTGGTACCATGCTCTTGTTTAATTTGGTAAATCCTGATTGCTGTGCGTCCATTCTCTGTTTTGTTCTCCTTCGTTTTCCCTCCTTTCTTCCCTTTGTTTGAGCCTTTGGGCCATTGCTGTTCCTTTTCCTTCTTCATCTGTTTGAACCTCTGTATGCTGTACAGGCATTTTTTTTTCCTTCACCTTTTGACTTTTGTTCTTTTTCTCTTTCAAACCCACCCTCTTCTTATTTCTTCCACTACTCAAACCTTTAATACTATCAACTTGTTCACAGTTTTGAAGTGGAGATGTAGTCGAAGATGAGGATCAAATGGTGGATCCTTATGAGTATGATGTGGTCGTGGCATGTTTGTTAGATTAGACACCTAGATTCTAGAATTAGAGTATTATTATTTGCCTTTCTTGCTTAAGTTTTATGCCTTGCAATGTGTTGTCTACCTGTGTTTTGGAATAGTTAATTTTTTTTTACTACTTTATGTGCTATAACTTATGAATACTATGCATGACATTTATGAAATATGGATTATGAATACGTATTATGTATTCTGTTTTTGTGAAATCCTATGATTTGATGAATGATTTAGTGATTTGAAAATTTTACTTCCTCAATTTAATTTAAAATCTTGATGTTTTAACTACCTTGCTTCTTTATGTTCTCTTACTGTGGTATTATTGATTGGATGATCTGAAATGTCCTCATTTTGTTTAAAAGTGCTTCACCTTGTCTGATTTGAAAGTAAGGTAGCATATTTCCATGATCTAGTATATCCTTTGGTGACAAAATCCTTGGGATTTTTTTTATTATTTGACGTTAGAAATATTTAATTATCAGCTCTTTTTTCATTTTGTGCTTTACTATATCCACTAGGTCTTTCCTTCCAACTCCTATGGCTGGAGAATCATCTTGGATCAGCCACTATGATGACAGACAAAGGGAGACTGGGGCATTTGATTCAATTTTAGAACTTGGCGAGGAAGGTGAAAAAGAAGCAACTGCTGTTTCTATGGATGTAATTTTACCTGATGACTTGCTGGAACGAATCCTAGCCTATCTCCCCATTGCAAGCATTTTTAGAGCGGGCTGTGTGTCTAAAAGATGGCATGAAATTGTTAATTCAGAGAGGTTTTTGTGGAACCTTTCACATGTTCTACCACAGAAACCTTGGTACTTTATGTTTACAAGTTCTGATGAACCAATTGGTTATGCTTTTGATCCCGTCCTTCGGAAATGGTATAGCATTGAACTTCCATGCATTGGAACTTCTAATTGGTTCATCACTTCATCATATGGCATGGTATGCTTCATGGACAATGACAACAGGAGTGACTTATGCATCTGCAACCCAATTACCAAAACCTACAAGAAGCTAGAGGAGCCTCCAGGTTTGAAAATTTCTGATTACAGTGCATTATCAATCTCGGTGAATAGGGAGTCTCGCGGTTATACTGTGGCAATTGTAAAATCTAAACAAGTCCCTGAGAACTTTTTCCAGTGGGATATCTCAATTCATGTGTACAACTCAGAAAATGCAACGTGGGTGACTTCTATAACAGAGGTTTTGATGGGGTGGAGAGGTGGTGACGAAAGTGTGATATGCAATGGGATGCTATACTTTTTAGTTTATTCAACTGGTGGTGGCCAACCGGAAAACCGTCATGCCCTGATTGCATATAACATGTCCAATCGTTCTTCTCAAGGTACCTTAACAAGGAGTTTTATTCCAGTACCATGTTCTCTAACATGTGGCCGTCTGATGAATCTGAAGGAGAAGCTTGTAATGGTGGGAGGAATTGGCAAACCAGATCGACCTGACATAATAAAAGGAATTGGTATCTGGCTTCTGAATGATAAGAAGTGGGAAGAGATTGCTCGAATGCCCCACAAATTCTTCCAAGGCTTTGGAGAGTTTGATGATGTTTTTGCTAGCAGTGGTGCAGATGATCTGATATATATTCAGAGTTATGGAGCTCCAGCGCTTCTCATATTTGACATGAGCAACAAGCATTGGAAATGGTCACAGAAGTGCCCCGTGACAAAAAGATTCCCGCTGCAGCTTTTTACTGGCTTTTGCTTTGAGCCTAGACTTGAAATTGCTCCATAGTTCTCTCCTCACAATCAACCATTGCCACTGAGAATTGTGTCCAAGGTTTCTGCTCATTTTTCTCCATTGTTCTTTAAGTAAAAAATTTAAGAAGATTTCAGTGTTTTCACAGATCATACAAATCGTTCTTGCTGATAAAACTGCTTATTCATGGATATTGGAATATTATTAATAGCATTTGAAAATACCACAGTATTTTTTTTTATTATCCTTATATTCATGCACTTGCTCTAATATTAATTTAACCTTCTCCATTTTTTTTATTGAGTTGTCATAAAATATATAATGAATAAATGGATCTTGCTCCACATAACATTTTTTCATAGAAGCAGATTGTTCAGTAATTAACTGTCCCTATCAGATTCCATAACCGTTAGTCTTGTCTTGTGGAGACTTAAAAGAAAAGGAATGATTCGTTGTTAATTCAACTTTGAGGGTCATTAATGATTTTGTATGGAACCTTTTATAGCTATCCTTAATACATGTAAGTTTTGACTTATTGGGGGAGCCAATGGGCATGCTAGGGTAAGATCACATTCTATATTGTGATTGAGTGTGTCGTCCGTACATCTCGCTGTTTTTATTTTTGGCAAATTAAAAAGTTGAAACGTTGGCGGATAAGTGAGGTCCATGGGTGCATTGGCAAAGTTGGGTTGGTTTTCTTTGGTGGAGATGTGACAAATAAAGGTTAAATAAACGAACATCCTTTTCATACAAAGCAAAGGGAAGAATATTCAAATGGCTTCTCAGTTGGGATTGGGATGAAAGAATTGCCGACTGAGCATGAAAGTAACTCGTAATGGAGTGGAGCATCATTGATGCAGTTCGTAACACAACAAATGTGTCACATCCTAGTAGAATTTTTGAAATCTTAACTCATTTATAAAATTCATTTTATATTTCCCTAGTCAAAAAAGTAGAGCTGAGTGTGAATAGGATTACACCCATTCTAGACTAACTATTAGTTTTATAAAAGACACTGACCACTTAATTTTAATAATAATTTTTCTTCATCACTTAGTTTTATGATATTATGCTTATAACATTTCATTTTTATTTTATTTTATAAGATATATTTTTTTCATTTTTTTTATAACATTGATTTTAATAGTTGCATGACAATATTTTAAAAATACAATTATATATGTATGAAAATGGAATATTTATAAAATATTATTAATTTGTATATAACTTTTTATAATATTATAAATTTAATGACATGAAGGTATTAATTTTTTTATCTTAAAATATCAATTATTTTTAATGAATATATGTAAAAAGTTTTGCCTTTTTTAACATCTATAACAATAAATTTTATTTCTTTATTATTGACGACTTTACTTCATTCTTCTTTCCTACTAAAATGATTATAGAAAAAAATAGAATGATTAATAAATGTGAATTTTAGATTTATTTTTATATATTTAAATGTAAAATATATTTTTAATATGAACTAAATATGATTAAGAGATATTTGAATATATAAGATAAACATGTTTTATAAAAATTAAATTTCAAACCTATCATCTTATTTATTATAGATTTTTTTATAGGTCTAATTTAACTTATTTACTTATTTAAATACTTATTTTATATTAACAATGTTAAACAGACCGATAAATTTAATTTTTAAGTAAGTCAACAAATCTATTTTTAAATATATGTGAGAGTTTTTTTTTTAATTTGTATGATAAAAAAATATAGTTTACTATATTATTATTAAAATTTAGTGTTTAAAGTAAATGAAAAAAATAATGTAAGAAGAACAACTCATGCATACTTATATATGTTTATGTACATTCATGCACATGCTATGATGATCTTATAAGAAAAATAACTCTCTAAATTCCTTATATTCCATTTTGAATATTATAAATAACTAGTCAACCATGGAGATGAAAGAAAAGAGTAGGCGAAAATGCGGTTGCTATAATTCCTACTTTTGATTCTTGATTTCGTACAAACAAATAATATAAAACATTTAAGTGTATTAAAAATGTCAAAAATATTAATAATTTGATTTTATTTATTACAAATTTATTTATTTAATTATATCATTAAAATGTAATATATATATATATATATATATATATATATATATATATATTATCACACATGTAAATTGACTGATCTATTAGAATTAACAATTTTTTTTATAAATCTAAGCCTAACTTTTTAAATAAATACATTTTTTTAAAAGACTAAACTCGTCATTTTTATTAAATAGGTCAAGTTAGACTTTAAACATATCAGATCATTAATTTTTGTTTAAGGTTAGTCCTATTTTTATCATAAGTATAATGTTGGTTTTCAATTTCGAAAAAAGTATTTTTTTTAATCTCTTATTTATGAAAATACTTTAGATCTTTTAATAATAAAATACTTAAATTAAATAAGTCGAGATATAAAAAAATATTTTAATTTTTAACTTTTGTGTGGAGTCGACTCTATATCTCTATATTTTATTTAATAAAAATATTTAAAATTATTAATGTTTATTAAATTAACTGATGTTATATCTACCTTGACTATCAAATTTCAAGATTTTAAGTTTAAATTTTATATATATAAAAATAGTTAATAGTTAAATATAAAATTATTTAAATAATATGTACACTAAATCATACTATCACCCATATTATAAAATTATAAATTATCACCAAATTAGACTATCATCTATATTATAGATGATAGATGTAATCGGTTCAGGGAGTGAGTATAAATGTAATTTGCATCAGTACTAATTTATGCTAAAAAAAAAAATGAACATCTATATTATAAGTTATAAATTATAAATTATAGATGATAGATGTAATTGGTTCACAGAGTGAGTATAAATGTAATTTGCATCAGTACTAATTTATGCTAAAAAAAAATGAAGAGCCCAATTTGCGCAAAAAATATTGGGCCATAATTTCATCAGAACTGTCAACAAATTTGTCAGGTCCAAAGGCATAATCTTATTAACAGCAATTAACGTTAGCCAAACAAAAATACGAAAAAGGAAGCGCAAACATAAACCCTCCCATTCCATTCCGAACTTTAAGGAACCATTATCCCTTGGAAACTGCCGGCTGCTTCAGGTAACAAGTGTTTTTTCGTCTCACATCTCAATTTTTCATCTTTCTCTACACTCCAGTTCCAAAAATCTTATCTTTTCCCTCTTTTTTCTTCTGAGTATCCTACAACCTACAGGAAGTGAAAATGAAAAGAATGATAGCGTTGGGGTTTGAGGGTTCAGCGAACAAGATTGGTGTTGGGGTAGTGACCTTAGATGGCACAATTCTCTCAAATCCACGGCACACATACATCACTCCTCCTGGTCAAGGCTTTCTCCCAAGAGAGACAGCACAACACCATCTCCAACACATTCTTCCACTTGTCAATTCCGCTTTGGAAACTGCAAACATAACTCCACAGGACATTGACTGCCTCTGCTACACCAAGGGCCCTGGAATGGGGGCTCCGTTGCAAGTCTCTGCCATTGTTGTTCGTGTGCTCTCACTGCTTTGGAAGAAACCCATTATTGCTGTCAACCACTGTGTGGCACACATTGAGATGGGAAGGGTTGTCACCGGTGCTGATGACCCTGTGGTCTTATATGTTAGTGGTGGCAATACTCAAGTCATTGCTTACAGCGAAGGGCGCTATAGAATCTTTGGAGAGACCATTGACATTGCTGTGGGAAATTGCTTGGATCGCTTTGCAAGGGTATTGACACTTTCCAATGATCCAAGCCCCGGCTATAACATTGAGCAGGTGCTATTTTGCAAACCATCTCTTTTACATAGTTTATGCAAGCATGATATGTGGGCTATTGTTGAACTTTTTACCTTTTTAAATAGTCTCATCTTACTTTTAATATGGAAATTACCAGTTTGATCCTTAAAGTATTGTCTTCTTTCCTAAGTTGTCCTTAAAATCACTCAAGTCCCAAAAGTATTAGAAATCATGACACATAGTTCCTTAAATACTAAAAGAAACCCTTCAAATTAATTTATACACATTGCTGAAATACATCAACGTAGGGACTAAATTTATAAATAATGCTTTAAGATTTACTTAAATAATTTTAGACTTTAATTTCTATGTACTGACAAATATTTTTGCAGTCTTGATCAATCAGCAAGAATGATAGGTATTAGGTATGACTTTTGAGTAGTTTTTGTAATAGTCAATAAACTTACCACACATGGTATTTTTGATTGGATGATCATGATATACGCTATTAGTACATAGATTAATCAATCTATATATATAATTTTCATACTATTAATCAATCAAAAATCATAGGTACGACATTTGAGCAATTTTGGTAAAAGTCAATAAACTTACTACATCATATGGAAACCCTTTACACTGTCTATACACAGATTATTTTCTCACAATTTTATTGCTTAATTAGGGGCTATTTAAGAGAGAGAGTATTAGTTTGAGGATAAAATCGGTGGTTTATCATCTCAACTTGGCTTATATAGTTTTCTTGCCCTTCAGCTTGCGAAAAAAGGAGAGAAGTTTATAGACCTGCCTTATGCTGTCAAAGGGATGGATGTATCTTTTAGTGGAATATTGAGCTATATTGAAGCAACTGCTGTTGAAAAGCTAAAGAATAATGAATGCACGCCTGCAGACTTGTGCTACTCTCTGCAGGTGAATTTAATTTTGCTAATGGCTTTCCCTCCTTTTACATTAGTTAATGAATAATGAATTTGCAAGTTGATGTGTTTTATTATGATGTTGCAGGAGACAGTATTTGCCATGCTTGTGGAGATAACAGAGCGGGCAATGGCTCATTGTGACACAAAAGATGTTCTCATAGTTGGTGGTGTAGGTTGCAATGAGCGGTTGCAAGAGATGATGAGAACCATGTGCTCTGAACGTGGTGGAAGGTTGTTTGCTACTGATGATAGGTATTGCATTGACAATGGAGCAATGATAGCTTACACTGGTCTCCTTGAATTTGCTCATGGTGCATCAACTCCACTGGAGGATTCTACATTCACCCAGCGGTTCCGGACAGATGAAGTGAAAGCAATATGGAGAGAAGCAAATTCAGCAAAATTGAATGGTCTTGCAGAGAAGAGCATTTGATTTCTCAATTGTGAGGTGCGGTCCTATCCTATTCTTGTGCTGTCGTGCACTCAATTAGACCTCTAGTATAAAATATGAAATGTCTGTGCCTAGTGTTACCAAAAATCTCCAACCTAATTTCTTAATCAACCTTAGGTTGGAAACTTAAATATATCGTAGGGTTAAATTTATTTATTAATTAAGATCCACGAGACTGCCTTCTTTTCTCCATTTTTAGCATAGTAAGTCAAAAGAACTTGACTATGACATTGTGGGAATCATAACCAGGGTACTGAAATTGAATTTTAGTGAAACTAAGTTTGTGTTTGGATGAATGTTTGCCAAATTGATTTTGAAGGAAATTGATTTTGCAAAAATAATTATGGTTAAAATTGATTTTGAAGTGAAGTGATGTATGTTTGAATGTTATAATTTTGAAAGTAAGTTAGTAGTAAAATTCAGTATAAGTTTTTGATCTTATGCAATAGTTACCTAGTGTTATTTCAATTCAATCGATTTTGGACCCATAATTAGTGTTTGGATACGATTTGTTGATCCATATTTTCTCTTAAATTCACATCAAATTGCTGAAATGAACGTGGAAACTTGAAGCTATGCAAATGGACATGAATTTTGCTTGACTTGATGGGAAACCAAACATGCTCTTAGTTTCTCAATGTGGACCAAACATATGAACTCTTGTCTAAAATCACGTTAGGTAGTTTTTCAATGTGATTTTGTAATGGATAATTCAACATGAATCCAAACATACACTAAAAGACACCAAATGTTAGCCCATATGGTTTAAATTAGTTTACAAATGATTCTGCACCCTCTCTCTTTGACAATGACACCCCTTACCCGTTCCTCCTCCCCTGTTCACCCCTTACACCCTCCTTGGTGGGACCTCCCTTCCACTAGGTCTATTAGGGTGTACAGTGAAAAGGTGGCAATATCGTTTCTCATTGTTTTTTTATTTTATAGAATACCTACATTGTTACTATTTGGTTTCTACTAAATCTGTGAAAAGGTAGCAATATAATTGAATTTTGCGTGCTTCATTGTCTAAGGAATTTCTTTTTCCTTCTGACCTCACAGGTCTAAGTCTGAGTTCTCAATTGTGACTAAGTACAAAAAGATCTTGTGACTAATTAATATTCAAATCATCCTCCTCTCCTTCAAGCTGAAGGTTGTACCCATGGACTTGATATTTATTCGCACGGTGAATTTATATATGAAGAAACACGTCACTTTATTTGATATATTGTTGTATTACTGAGTGGTGCTGGCATCCACACCAAGATGTATCATGGTCCATGGTTCTGTATCAATGACATTGGCTTTGTACCAAAGTCAATGGAAAGCTTTTGCATTGCGTTCTGGTGTGAGTGACTTTGCAGTAGCTCTTTTCGCTCTCGTAGGACATATAGACTAAAACTTATCCATGTAAAATATTTTTGTGTTCACCAAGGTAGTCACTCTTTTTATACTTTGTTTATGTATTGGGCTTTTGGCATCTGGGTCGAAAAATTATGAAACAACCTGATTCTCGATACCATTTTCAGCATGTGATGCAATGAAGTTGGTCTTTAGAGAATTTCATATACGCTTAAATATGTTTAGTCTTTTAAATTTAGGCTAAATTTGTTTTTTGATCCCTCAAATTTAAAATTATTTTTAGTCCTTATAATTTAAAAAAAAATCTAATTTTAATTTTTATATTCAAATTTTGTTAAAAAATTTATCAAATATTATTGTATAAATTTATCTATCGATGTCCTTGTTAGTGAAAATATTACATTAAATCTAATTAATATTGTATAACTGTCTTAATTTATTACTTATAGATATGTTATTAGTGATTTGAAGAATTAAAATAAGATTTTTAAAAATTACAATAATTAAAATAACAGTTTTAAATTTAAGGAGTCAAAAATAAATTTATTTTAAATTTAAAGGACTAAAAATATATTTAAGTCTTATATTTATATTTTACCACGAGTTAATTTGGTATGGTGGATTAAAAAAGTAGGGACAATTTTTTCATAAGCCCTATCCTCAAATTTAAAGCCTCGCAGTTAAGAAAATATAAGCCCAAAGTAATAATTATTTATTAAGCGGCATTTGAAGAGTATATTTGGTCTACATTCAAACTTAAGGTTCGGTTAATTTGGATATTTAAAAATAAAATAAAATTTACTTTGTTTTTTGTGAGAATTGATTTCGATACTAAAGAGGTCTATAATAATTCACGTTAATTGTTCAATCGACCCTCTTAATTTTCACTTTTGATTACAAAATATTGTTTTGCTTTCATTTTTGAAGTCAATTTTTTATTACTTTTAAATGTGTTAAAGTTGCCTCTTATTTGTCTCAATCATAAAGGCAGAGTTTTGCAAATTAAGCCGCGACACACATCGTACAGCATAACCCGAATAAGCAAGGAGCATAGTCACTCTTCAATTTGATTCTATTATTCTTTATTTGTAAGAGACCAAAGGTACATGTGGAGCCAGTTTCACGGTTCACATCCTTTATTGTACCATGGGATGGCCTATTGCTTATGCTCTCGTTAGCTTAATTGTGCTAATGTGTTTATCATACTTTCATTTGACTTGTTGCTTATTACTCCTATTGCTCAATAGAGGAAAACAGTAAATTACAACTATTGCCATCTACTAAATGACATGATAACTTTCCTGCCCCCCTCAAAAAGTTTGACAGAATTGTAAAAAATGTTTTACACCACTAAACAATATTACCAAGGTCGGATATGAATAGACGTATTGCTAATGTTAGTTATGAGAGGCTTTTGGACCACAGCCAATTTAGGGAAAGGAGACCCAAAAAACTGGTCCAATAACAAAATGTGATACTCTTGTGAAACTTGCCAAGGAATGGTTAATTGGGCGTTATGTATGCGTACCAAATGCAATTAAATACATTAGAGATTAGAGGCTATATGCTGTCTAATAAACCAATTGTCATGGTAAGCAAAGTATAGTATATTGTCGTTTTTTATTGATAGCAAGACAAAAAACAAAAGTGAAGGTCGTACTGACTACTAAGGTCTACTACCCTAAGGGGAATAGTACTTTTATGCATGGATTAAGAATGTTATGAAACCTGTCATAATCCCTTTAACGATGCAGGGCTAATACCAAGAACCCCCAATATAGAAGTATGTGAAAGGGAGTCTTAGTTCCATTTTCCTAAAAAGTATTCAACTATGTTGAACTTGCTTTTGCTTTTATATTAACTTGTAGTATGGACTAGGTACAAATAGCTGAAATTTTTAGTCAATCCCATGTCTCCCCTGAAAAATAATAATGGAGGAATAAATTCCAAGACAAGGCGTGAGATGGGAAGAAAGATGGACCACAAGGTTACTTGATGTTAATAATGTACAATCTAGACTCAGCTGTGGACCCTTTGTGTGTAGATTCAGCCCTAAATCGAAGGCTTGATTAGGACAACAAAGATTTATCGTCACTACTCACTGCAATTTGCGCCATCCCATAAGCCGCATGCTTAAAGGTTTTAATCTCCCCTTCATCAGATACTTAGTCATAATTACATGCATAATATAGTCTCGAACAAATTTAGGCTATAGTTTTACTTTTACATCTACGGGCGTAGCTTAAAGGTGAATAAAGGGAAGGGAAGAACATAAGAAAAAAAGTAAGAAACAATAATTTAGTAGGGAGACAAGACAGGAGGACGACAAAATTAAGGTGTTGGGATAAGGGCCCATCATGTGTTGACGTGGCTGAATGTCTGGGGTAGGAAAAGAAACCTGACTTTGTAACTTACACTCACTCGCTCGTTTACTTCTTGTTGGAGCTTGCTTGGTAAGTTTGAGTGGTGACACAGCACTGTCAGGTTTCAAAGAAAACAAGAAGAAAATGGAGTTTAAATTTGAAGTTTGAGAGAAGGAATAGGAAGATGGAAAGAAGAGAAAAAGGGTTAATGGTGGAAAAGTTGAAAGGGAAAAGAGGAGGCCCTTCTACTCCCCCACCAACATGGAGACTTGAGTTTCCATCTCAGCTGAATGAGAATAACAGAAAGCAGGTTCAAGAGTTTCTCAACTTTCCCACTTCAACAACACTCTCTGCCAGAAGCCTCTGTGCCAAACTCTGGCAAATTCAACAATTGGCTGAGCCTTCTCCTACTCACCGGGTGAGTCTCATCTTCTGTTGTATCTTTCTTTGTTTTCTGATCTGATAGGTGGGTAGAATTTCCCATCTGTTACCTTAAACATTTTCATAAAACGTTCCTATGCTAAATTTCTTTCCACTTCTATCTTAGAACTTGTTTATTACACTCAAGGAGTACTTTTCTTAAACTTCTTTTTTTAATAAAAATAAAGTGTTATTTTCAACTTAAAAACTCTCAAAATTACTTCTAAATTTGTATTCAAATAGACATCTAACCTAAAATTAGAAACTTCGGTTTAGGCTTTAAAAGTTAGTGACTAGGCTTTGATTTATATAAGTAAATTAAACTGGTGATGTAGATTTGTGAAAAAATATATATAATTTCGCATTTTAACTTCACCTACCGTTAGCATTATGCAGTTGACCTGCTCTTGGAATTTATTTATTTTGATTAGAGGAGTTTTTGTTTAGATTTTTTCTTATTTTTCCCCCCAAGAAAAAAAAGTTTTGTTTTTGCCTTTGTTGGTTGTTCTCTATTATGCTTCAGTTTAATTCTATTGTCTTGGAGTATTGCATGTGTGCTGTCAAGTAGACGCTAGAGTTCCAATCCATTTTCTTATTTTTGATTGATTCTGTATATTCCCATCCCATGTGCTTTTACATGTTGCTTCTCATTTAAGGAATCCCTTAAATTTTTTCGCTTACAACTATGAAGTACAATACTTCAATTTGTTTCATGTATCCATATCCGATACGTATCCGACACGATACTCTTAGATATTTCACCGGTACGTATCAATTAAGTATTCTATCCTTTAAAAATATTATAAAAAATTTATTCAATTTCGATACTCTCACATACTTCACCGATACTCATTGGTGATACGTATCGATAAAGTATTTAAATTTTTTGAAAAATTATGAAATATCCATTACAGCTAAATAAAATATATAAACATATTTAATATAGAAATATAGAAATATTAGTCCTTAATAAACTGTAAATGAAAATTGTCTTCTATATAGATAATTTTAAGAAAGGAATGAAATAAGTAATATTATTTTTATTTATAAATAATAAAAAGTAATTTATGATGAAATAATTTATAATTTATTTATTTTTACAATTAGTATGTTTTTAATTTGGATTTGCAAAATAGCAATTATATATTTAATGTTTATGAATTTTGATCAAAATTACAAGTACACAATTATTATATTGTATGACCGTTGATATATATAATGACACGTATCTTACAAGTATCGTATCCTATATATTTTAAAATAATCGTATCGCCGTATCCGATACGCGTATCGTATTGGTGCATCATAGGCTTACAATAATTATTCCTTACTCTTCTTTTCTACGATTAAATGAATAGGTAGATTCAAATAAGGCAAAGAGCTCCTTATGAAGAGAGATGATTTAATATTCAGCTTTCATATGATTGCATTCTTGTGACTTTCATGTGACAAGAAAGTGATTCAGTACTTCAGTAGAATATTAATTTAGCACCGTTTCACACTTCAATTGATGTTGTTTCTCAGGCGTTGTAAATACATATAATGCAATTACTTTTGGACTTACTTTTAGCTCTTTAAGTGAATTACTTTTAGATCACTAGGATGGCGAGCATCTGTGCAATAAAATTAATGATAACCAGAGATTTTCGAACACTCAAATTCCTCATGTCACAATTCTGCTGAAGCATTGTGAGTACTATTCTTTAACAGAGAAGTACTCATTTGCTGTATCTTTGGCTCTTTCATTGCATTTTTATATGTTTAGATTGCTGACCCTTACTGTGTTTATTCCACGTTGCAGCCAGCATCTGCTACGGGCTTGAGAAGGCATGTTCAAACATCACTTGTTCAGCACCATAGATCAGTTAAAAGAAATGGCCGCACTAAACAGCCTGTATCCCCTCCAACGCAAGTAAGTGTGTTTTAAGATAAACAAGTTAAAAATAATATAATACCATGTAAATATGAATCTGGAAGGAGGATACAAAGTTAATAGTTAATGCTTGCCTTCTAACAATTATCATCATTAATTTTTGTGGTAGCTGATTACTGGACTACCCCAGTTGTAGTCTTGTTCTTATAACCATGAAATGTAAATTCTTGCACAAGAAGGAAACACCTTCTTGCAGTTAAAGAACCATTATTATATTGAGGACTCATTCAGGGAAATTTTGTAACAATGAAATGCTTTTCTGATACACATCGTTCTAAGAAAGGAGAAGAAATAAAGCAGTCAGCCCGAAGGCGCTCGAACATATTTTCTACTATTATCTGTTTTGCGTTTGAGGCCATTTTTCTAGGACATGTGTTGTTCAAATTTACAAGTGAGCAATGTTTCAACATGTTTTTACTCTTTAATCCATAAGATCTTGCCAACGAGTGTCTTGAGAATACTAGTTAAAGTACATTTAATATCTTATAAACTGTATTGAACATTTTTGTATATTTAATGTTTTTATTTTCATAAATTACTTATTTTTTCTTAACATTAGCAGCACTTGCCTAATCGAAATACTTCTACCAAGGAACTTATTTTTACAACAGTTTCTCTTTAGTTTTCAGTGAGACATATATAACTTGTGGTTTCTTCGTTTTCTATCAAGGCATTGAAATGGCTTATTGGATTTATTGTCAATGATCCTTCGATAATATTTGTTATGCATATCTTAAAAATTATTTGTAGTCCAGATGATTTTTTATATGTTAGCAGTTTCCACTATATATCTGGTATAATAAGATGAATATGCTATTTGCTTAAAACAGGTGGCCCCGTATAATAATCATGTAAAACCTAAAAGTTCCTTAGACTTGAAGGGTTGGATTACAGAGTCAAGTCGCAAACCTAAGACATCCAGAGAGTTACTCAACCGTATCTGGTGTCTGGAAGAACAGCATGCATCAAATATATCAGAAGTGAAAGCCCTGAAAATGGAACTAGATCTTTCTCGGGCGCGGGTTAAAGAGTTACAACACCAAAAGCAATTGAATAAGCATGAAATGGAGAACTTAATGAAGCAAATAACTGAGGAGAAGCTTGTTAGGAAGAACAAAGAGCATGACGAAATTAAAGCTGCAATACAATCTGTCATGCAAGAGATAGAAGATGAAAGGAGGTTGAGAAAGCATTCAGAAAGCCAGCACCGGAGATTGGCTAGGGAGCTTTCTGAAGTGAAGTCTTCATTCAATGGTTCTCTGAGAGATCTTGAAAAAGAGAGAAAAGCGCGGATCCTTCTAGAGAATTTGTGTGATGATTTTGCCAAAGGAATAAGAGATTATGAACACGAGGTACGTTCTCTTGTGCATAATAATAACGCTGAGAAGGGTCAAGGTAAAGAGGATAATAGCCTTGATAGGCTAATTCTTCATCTTTCAGAAGCTTGGCTTGATGAGCGCAAGCAAATGAAGTTAGTTCAAGCTGGCAATGGTCTCCCACAGATAGATTCATCAATTGTTGACAAGTTAGGTGTTGATATTGAAACATTTCTTCATGCAAAAAGATCTGTTAATTTGATAAGGTATGGCAACACCACCACAAAGGAACCCAAGGAAATTTACCCTTGCCTACATTCTCCACTAAAGGAGGCCACAAGTGCACCTCCTAATATGGCTGTGGAAGACTCCACTGGTACCAACATTTTTGAGCAGAGAAGGCCTTCAGACAAATTTGGCTTCAAAGTGAACAGAAACAATACTGCAGAGGTCCATAAAGAGAAGAAAGGAAGGCAGAATTCAGTGAGGAAACAAGTCGAGTCCAAGGAGGAGTGTTTTGAGTTGCAAGCAAATATGATATGTGATGAAAATGAGAGTTGGTTTGTTGAGAGGAAATCAAGTGAAGTTGGAGGGGACAGTACAGTTCTATATAATACCCCTGGGGCATCAACTGTGTGTGAAGGTCCAACAGAAAGTAATACACTATGGACAAAGAGGATGAATTCAAGTCTCAACATTGTTAGAAACAGTTCCTTGTCTTCTGAAGGAAATGACAAGGTTTATCCTGAGAGTATTTTCAGGGAAGATTCATGTGTCCATGCTGCAGTTACAGGTAATGGCAGTCCAGTAAAAAAGTGGAAACCAACATTGATTGTCCCAGATTTTGGCAAGTCTGACCCTTTAAAGGACAACACATTGATGGCCAAACTGCTTGAAGCAAGGTTGGAGAAGCACAAATCTCGCTCCAGAGCTACCATTAGACAAGTTTCTGATGAGAAACATCGGAATGTGAGTAGATGAAACGGTATTACACTCTGATCTTTGATCAATGAAGTCTGGAAGTAACCTATTTTTGTAAACCACTATCGTATTAATTACATGGATATAGTTAGATGGATGAAGATCAGAGTTGGGTACATTACCTGCCAAGGGACAATGGTAATGTATTTTAAACAAGTAACACAACCACCCCTTAAGCGGTGCTATAGATAGTAGATACCTTTAATTCCATTACATTCCCTCTCCATCTGCTGAAATCTTGACAGATCAAATGTTTTAAGCTGCTCACTATTTTTTTCTCAATCATATGTTTTTTCATCAGTTTTCGATAATAAACAAATAAGAAAAAGTAAAGCTATGCCTATGACCGTATTATATCATGCAAGGCATGCAAATAATCAACTGAGGAATGCCATTTTAATATCATTTACGATGAAAAGAAAACACGACGTAAACTTATTTCTAGTTGTATAGTGAGTTTCATTCCAAGTTTTCTTATAGATTGTACGTGTTTACATTGAAGCAAATACGTGTAGCTTCTGGGTCATTTGAGAAAAATTTACGTGTCCAACACAGGATTAATGCCTATCCAAATCTGAAGGTATAATATATTGAAACATTGGTCAAAACATCCAAAAGAACATTAAAATTTAATTTATCAGACAATTAAGTCTATAGATCCAGGGGGTTCGACCTAATGTATAGAACCACTGAGCAAACGCTTAAAGTTTAGTCACAATCTAGATGCAAAAAGCTGTCGGTATTCATTTAGTTAGTCACATTATTTTAGTGTTTATAATCCCTTTTTAATTAAAATATTCACCTCTTTAATTTGAAGAAATAAGAATTCCAACTATGGGACTTTTTAGCACAGACAAGTAAAAATTAATAACTTGATTTAATAACAATTTGATACAACGGTAGAAGTAAAACTAGAACTCCAATGAAAACAACTTATTACCACGGCAGAGAAGTAAACTATAAATATCAAAATAATACAATATATAACTATCCTTCAGTTTTTCCTGTAAAAAAATCGCTCAAGGATTGAACAAAATACCGGAAATTAAGGTGAAATGAATAAGCTCAGAAAATTTAAATTAATAGGACTCCCTTCTGACTCTGTTGCATCGCAGGATTCTTGTTTACGATACTCCAAACTCGGTTTGAAGAGTAAACTCAATTTCATAACATATTTGGTCATCTTAAAAAGTATATTTACACTTTTATATTTTGCCTGAAAACTTGGTTTCATAGTGACGAGACAGAAGCTCGTTTCTCAAACCCAGTTTCCAAAATGAAAAACTACTTAAACTTCAGTTTGCAAATTTTAATTAAAAAATAAACGCAGCTTCTTGGTGAAACCCTGTAATCTATACTACGAGTGTTAGTTATAAATAAATCGTGTGTTGCTGGTGAAACACAAGTTGACAGTATGCATAATGTATAACGAAAGATAAAAGGAAAAACAAAACACTCAAATCCCAATAGTTCAACACTTCAAATAAATATACGGTGGGTCTCTCTCTTTAAAGTTTATAGTCGGTACCCTACTCGTGCGAAAACAAATCACAAGTTCACTACCACAGCTTCAGAGAATGTCCAGGGGCGATAGTCTTCTGAACTTATTTTGAAAAAACAATCCCCATTTCTAGTTTTATGACGATCCTTTAAAAATTAAATGATTATTTCTCTAAATTTAAAAATTAAACCAAACGTTGTGTTACACCAATCTTGACACAATAGTTCGATCAGATTAATATTTCTAGACTTTGTTCCAAGTTCCATTCACAACAACCACATGATCCAACTGAGACAAACCTGACTTGTGTAAAGACAAAATGTACAATTTTTTACACTCGATCAATTTAAGTAATTAAAATTGAATAATTCGAATAAAATATTACCTCAATAAAAATAAGTAATAGCAGAGAGCTGATGACGAGGAAGAAAAAAAACAGGACAAGGGAGAGTTGAAAACGAAGGCAACATGAAGGAATCCACCTTGGTACCTAACTCAAACTCATTTCCTGCAAATAGATCTATGACCACTCTCACCCCTCCCATGAGTCCCCATTGAAGGATCATTTTGATAACCATACACAACCAAGATAACAAGCCATGTCCCGTCTAAAACTACCAAAACGAGGAAACTGGACAACTATTTCCCCTTCCCCACACCCTCACCCTCACCCAAGTGTACAGAACCCCTTTAAGTCAAGACATGTTAAGAATTCACATAACCTTTTAAAAAAATAGGGTAAGATGCAGATACATCACCCACATATAACATAACTGACAGGAAGGTGTAGCTAAAAAAGATGGACATATCTGACAAGACAGATATACATTCTCCCATGACTATCCATAATCCAATAACGCTATTGTGCTCTACATAAACCGGTCATCGAGCCATATACAAAGAGAATACTCTGAACAAAAAGCCTAAAGACCGTATTTGAACAGATAGATACAAAGGTACAGAATATGTGGGGACGAAATGTCCTTCAATCCCCTAAACTCCATTCATTGTAATCACGGTTAAATATCGAATCAAGAGAAACAATTCAATCAACAATCCCTATATCAGCACCACAATTATCAGAAGCAAAGGAGAAAAACACGAGAGCAATCCCTTAAATTTTTTCCCCCAATTATATTTGGAACGAACAATCTCTAATTAAAAACACGCATATAAAATATGGAGCAGCAGTAGCGAAATGGGAAATATGTATGAGTTATTGCGCATAAAACAGAAGTCGAACAAGGAAAATAGAAATAGTAGATAGAGAAATAGGATAAGAGGATTAGATTTTATCAATATCCTCATCCTCGAACTCGATGTAGTCGTTGGCGGTGGCGTCGTCCTCCTCGTCCAAGCCGGCGCCGATGCCCTCGTTGAGGCGAGTGGTGTCAGGCAGCTCGCCGTAGGCCTTGAGGAGTCTGGCCTCGTCAGGCATGTACTTGAGGATGACGTCAGCCTTGTCGTCCTGGTAGTCGCGGAGTCCGACGAGGATGATGTCGCCGGCGGCGATCCAGACCTTCTTGTGCATCTTGCCGCGGATGTGGCAGAGACGCTTGGTGCCGTCGATGCACATGGCCTCGCATCGACCGTTGCCGAGCATGCGGAGGACCTGCGCGTACTCCTGGCCGTCCTCCTTGAACACCAGCTCTCTCTTCTCGTCGTCCGCTTCGTTCTTCCCCCTCTTCCTGTTCTTCCCTCCCTTTCCCTTGTTCTTCGGCATCTTGATTCAACAACCCTAACCCTAACCCTAATTCCTTATCCCTCTTTTTTCTTTTTGCTTCTTTCTTTTCCCTTCTATTCACTTCCAAATACCAGCTTCTGAGTACCGTGTCCTAATGTCTGTTTTAATCGCACCTTTATATATTCCTCCAAGGTCGCTTCCGTCTTTCCATTTTCTTCTTCTTTTTTTATTTATATATATATTCCTTTTTCCTCTCTCTCTCTATACTTTCACGCGTTGCGTCTTCCGTGCCACTATTTTTCTCTTTTTTTTGGCTATGTTAACTATATTTTCTTAAAAAATAATTTAGTTAACCTTGTTTCATTTTCACCATTCCATCGTTAATAAATTTATTTTAAAATATTAATGTATATTAATAGACATAATTAAACGATAATTTGAAGGTGGAAAATGTTTCGAACATCTCCCAACTTTAACAAAAGTCCAACTCATATATATATCACAAAACTTTCACTCGAAATTGCCACAATAATTATATACATGTCTCTTAAAATATATTTTGGTTGTTAAGTTATACAAGAGTCACCTACAATTACACATATGGATAGCCGTAAATTTAAGAGATAACCATTTAAACTCATTTATACTCATTTCTTTAGTTAATTTTTTTTATATAAAAGTTTTTTTCAAAATAAAATAAACACTTTTTTTGATGTGTTTGTCTGATTTATGTTTTTAAAATAATTAATTTTTTATTTTTTTAAACATAACTCTCATATACTTTTTATATAATTACTTTTTAAAAATACTTGTTTAAAAATACCTATTTTTAAGTTATATCTTGGACTAGGGTCAAATCCTCAGTCTCCAGTTCAGCCTCAAACCACTTTATAATGAAATTTTTATTTTGTATCAGGGTCGACCTGAATATTAAATTAGTCCAGTTCTTGCTTTTAAACTTCTTGAAAAAAATATTAGTATTAATATTTATACAACTTTTGTTATTAGTTGATTTACTGCAGTGATAAAAGGTGTTTTTTGTCTTAGTAAATAGAGTTTTTTAAAAGGAAAAATTATTTTATAAGACCCCAATTTTTTTTTATTTTTGTAAATATTTCACTTCAGAGTTTAATTTAAGCTTAAAAATAATTAGGTTGGTCCTGTTTTGGACCAACAACTCATCCCATGAATTGGTCATATTCATGGTAGAAATGACTTTTTTTTCTTTCTAAATATTGTAAAAATCAACAGATTTATTGCATATAACAATTACGATCAAGTGACATATACAAATCTTTTACATGGTAAGTAAAAATGTTTTTTATTGCATTCTGTTATGAATAAAATACAAATAAACATAAAAAAGATTTCCAAAAGGAAAGCGATACAAAGCTTTTTGGTATTGAAAAAGTCATTATTCTTCCGTGGGAAAGATTAAAAGAAGATATATCGAACTTATTCACTCGTTGATTATAGCATGTACGTGGTTAGTTGATTAAGAACTGGATTCCAATACCACATACCAGCAAAATTCCGGATTTTCATTCCTTTCCTATTTAGCAAGAGTTAGAATAGGCTTTTCTGTCCTTCGATGCCATGAATGCGAAGTGAACTGCGCCACGATTACTTCACTTATATCTTCAACATCCATTCCATCAATCATACACCTTGCACTTGCTCAAATACAAATTTCACCACATGCTCTTCCACTTCCAGTACACCATATATGGGTTTTTTATTTTTTATTTTTTATATCATATATGCTCTTTACTTTTGAAACGTTCTCTAAATACGTGTGTAAATTAATGACTCCTTTTATGAACCTTGACATACATGCTTCAAGGAAGTTAATTTTTAACGCATGTTTGATTTGAAGAAAGAAAAAAGAGAGAAATGATTTTTTATTAAAAAAAACAATTCTTTTTACTTGTTAGATGAGCCAAAAAAATAAATTAACTATAAGTATACCCTTTAATGGACAATAAAATTAATAAACCCAAGTATTTGAACTAAAATTAATATAATCAACATTGCCCACACACTTTAAACATTTTCTTTCTTCAAACCCCACAACAATAGAAGCTAGAAAGGATGCGAAAATGAGAAGATAAATACTCTTATCCTCGTTATTACCCCTATCCTTCCTGTTGCCTCTCCCATTTCCTTCCAAGTTCCAACCAAACAGCATACAAAAAATGATATGAACCATTTGTAATAATATACCTACGACACTTAAAAATGACGCATGCACTTCAGAAATCTATATATTGCGTTATTAAAAGTCCCGGTAGATAATTGACCTAATGTGACAAGTTAGAGCTAGAACAAGTTACATTTTTTGTTGTTAAAACGAAACCACCTAAAAACGAGACATGTCCTTCCTGTAGCTACACAAACTCTTGTACATGTAAGAGAAAAAGTCAAATCCTGATAATTCATTTGATCTCATGCAGCACTAGCCACCTAGTGCACATTGCCCGGATATTAGTTAGGAGTACAACAGGTTAAAGGAAAATGAGAAACATAGCCCCAAAAAAGTCAGAGCTACCATCTAGAAGAAAAGGTTTACAGATATAAATCCCGGTCAGTGTCTGATGGTGAGCTCAGCTCTGAGGTGGAGTACACCATTGATAAAGTAAAGACTATCTTCAGCCATGAATGTTGTCCACGGAATTGCAAACAAGTTTCTATAGCCAACGGCCTTTCCCCCGGTGAATACGTAATTGCCTTTGTACTTGCTAACAAATTCCTCTGTTGGCCTTGACCTTGCGGCAAATTCATAGTCAACGGCAAAGCTGACTGAGCCCTTTTCCTGCATTCCTAAAAACAGGCCAAAGCAGTGGAAAGAGCTCTGTTGGTCCATGTTGCAATGTGCTGATAAGAAAAACCCTTGTCCACCTAAATGGAATGCCTGAGAATAAACCCTGCCAGATGGGAACAAATTGGCACACTCCTCCCGCTTTAGATCCAAGTAAACCACACACTGCTGCCTGGGAAGTTCAAATTCCACCACCTTAACAGGGCGATACTTGTATGCCCGCTCAACAAAAAGACGATTGAAGGAAGCAGACTCGGCAGCTAGTATCCGTTGGCGGTGTGGAGCCTCAGCCTTGAAAAATAGGGCTTCAAGTACAAGCTTGGATGCAACATCATGGTCAAAGTCATTGCAGGTTAAGACCTTCTTAAGCTTTCGGCAGGTCATGTAAGGGAAACGAATTAAACGGGCTAGTCGTGTACCCAGGACTTCTCTCCTATCTTCAATTTTTGGGTACTGTATTCGAACCCACTTCAACACAAAGTCATATACAGCATCCTCTGAGGCAACCTGAAGTTCATCACTAGACAAAATTGCTTCTATTCCAGCTAGAGGCAATCCCATAACCTCTTCCTGGAACCTGGTCATATGTGAAACTTATTAGATTCAAAAGGAAAAACCAAAAACTACATTTGAGATTAAGAGAATAAAGAAAGACAATAGGAGCAACAAGTGGTTTTCGAAAGAGTAATACATCATAAGATTAAGAATCCAAAACAATAATGCAAAGAACATTTATGAGCATATCAGCTCCTTCCGATTACACTATATGAATATTATATTCTTTGCTGCAGCAGACAATACTAATAGAAACTTTTTATCTGTTATCCAGTTGCACAATAATGCAAATAGGCCAAAATATTAACAACAAACTTTCACTCAAGGCATGCCAAAATTATATATAATAAAAGCCAATTTAAAAGTTTATAACACATGAACTTGATTTACAAGGGTTCCAACAATTTGATGCAGCTAGAAATGAGCACAAGAGAAATAGTTTTTCAAAACAAAATGCAACACAGTGGATACAACTGATTTCAAACATATCACTAGCTTCCAGGGAAGTTGGAAGAGGAAGCATACATCCCAATATGAAAATAAATTTGAGTTTACATTGCATGAAATGTACACAAAAAAATACAATATTTTATAATGCATGAAATGTAGACCATGTCATCAAGTTTCATAAAAAGTGGAAAAACCTACTTCGTTATATCTTTGTATCGCCCCGCAAGATACTGCTTTGCAGCATCAGTCAATGGTTGAACTGCATCAGCCATTAAGACGCTAGAAGGAAGCTCAAGGTAAAGCAATGCAGACTCAGGTGTCATAGGTATATTCCGCAATAATCGGCTACAATGTCTCATACATGAAGCAACTTCAAATTTGTCAGCAGCCATCAACACATCTAATAGAGCAGGTGGTGAAGTAATGTTCAAGGTATTACTATACATAAAATTCAGAAGCTCCATAAGAGCAGCTTCCTCTGTAACATGAAAAGGAAGCATGACATTAGTAAGGCAACAATTAGAGGAAAAACCAAAATGAACAAATCTGATAGAGCAAATAATCTAAAAAGCTTTTTATGTAATTTAATAATACCAGAAGCATTAATTCTCAGGGTGACATGCCTCTGCTCTGACTCCCTCATTCCATTTGAGAAAAGCTGCAAAATAAACACAACTAAGCAAACATATTTTTAACAGAATTTTTTAAATCTAACCAATATAAAAAGACATTTACCTTGTAGAAGAAAGGACTTTTGGCAGCCAAGATAGGAGAACTGATGTGTAGTGTTCTAACTCTCACAACTGCAGAGCAATCCATATTCCAATTCGAATCATTGCAATTTGCTGCCTCGTCACCTATGTTAACAATAACCAACTTAAATCATTGAGAAGAACAAGCAACTTCAGGAAAAGAAATCTTTTATTCTTGCAAGCAAAAGGAGAATGTTCTATTTCTATCATTATCTTTCTTTATCAAGTATGTAACTTCCTTTACATACTAATTTCTCTTTTCAAAGGGAAACTTAGCATACTGATCTTCTATATTCAAGAACTTCATCAAAAAAAAAAAAAACATGTTTTTCAAACCCAAAGGAAATCTGTGACTCAATAAACAGCAACAAATGCAACCAAATAAATAAATAAATAGATGGGAGGGGAGGGTGAATCGCCAATTTAACTTTTGAATCATGAATGATTCAATATGTATATTACATGATTCATAAATTAAAAGGCAAAATCATGTTATACAGTCATATTTGAGCATCACTATTAACACAAATATAAGCTAATTTATTAAAAAAAACCTCATAACACTAAGTAACCAAGGGATTGTGATGATGAGAAAAAGACACAATATGAAATGGGAAAAATTTTAAGTTGTCTGCTGACAAAGCTTAACACTTTGAATTGCATAGTCAATAATGGAAAGAACAGCAAGAGTCATTGGAAGAAATGACACTTTATTTTAGAGATAAAAGAATGAAAGAAAAAAATAGGTTTCTTTGTTTCTTAGAATTCCCCCACACTAACACAAATCAATCTTCATTGATAATGGTATCAAAAAAGGCAACATCCGTTGAAATTTGGAAATACAGAAAAGCCAAAATGCACCATTCTTCTTTTCTCTCTACCCAAAAACTAAAAAATCAGATATTTTTCAGCTTAAGGTCATGTTAGGTTATTCACAGCCCGACTTTGTGAAATGGATGGTTGTAGCAGCAGCCTAATCGTCATACAGGCCACAACTCACAATTTCCACACTGGATCATGTGATTCTGGCCAGCTGGTGATTCAAGCATCAATCCATATCATTCATCCATTGACTCAAACAAAAGTCACCAAACCATACAATAATTACAATTGGTATCATGAATTATCTGATTTTGATAACCATGGTACAATATCTCTTAAAAAACTATAATTGAGAAAATATGTTTAAGATTTTTTTTTTATTATTATTTAAATACCTGAAGGGGATTCTTCAACCATTGCAGCTGCCTCTTCATCTTGATTCTCGGAAGGTAGAAAATCATCCATATCAGGTTGATTCCCATTCAAAATTTGCTCGTCAGGCAATAAAGTAAGATCAACAACTGCAAGCAACAGAGAGAATATATTATGTATGACATAGAGGAGGCTCCTTTTAGGTAAAAATCCATGCACATAATCAAGACTTAGAGTTTGCTTTGGCTCTTATCATAACATTGAAATCCTATTCATAAGGCTTATGCAAGTCAAAAAAATCGGATACATGATAAAACATCAAAAAGGCCCTATTCCATTCTCAACTCAATTGAAATATTTCTCAAAATTCATGAATCACCCAAAACATCAAGCAACGATACAAAACTATTGTTCATTTTACCTCTTAGATTCAAGAGCACCGCTGGATTCCTCAACAACCAAAGTGTAAAAGGGTTTTATATAGGTGTTGCATTGGTCCCTTGTTTTACTCTTAGGTACCAGTAACTTGGATGAGTTGTCATTTGCCAAACACCCATCAGTGGTTGATTTTGACCATCAATGCTTGAAGCACATTATGAACAACCGATGAATATTTGACAAATAATAAACATACCAAATAGTCAGGTACCACATTGAGTTACCAAAAAACCAATGAATCTTTCACAACCAATCAGCAGGCAAGTAAGCTCAGTACCAATGAAAAAAATGGGTAACTGAGTAATCAAGAGCAATTTATTACCCTAGAAAGTCGTAAGTAAGTTTGTTTGCATTATATGCAAAAATAATTTCCTTCTTATCTTTAGAGGGTTTGATTGAAACCAGATAATTAACAATATGGTTTAACTGTTTCATTTCAACTCATCCTATATCTTATTGTCTTGTCTAGAGAGAGTGGAATAAAGAAAATGTTCCAAATCACAATAATTACACTCCTTGTGATTAATCATATACTAAAATATCCTCATAACTTATTCTCTAACCCAGATTCCATTTACAATATGTCATAGATGCACAAGGACGTCTCAGTGTGCATCATTGTTCCGCTATTTTGAATAATGTAATGCTTCTTTAAAAACCTAAAACATCAGTTAATATGGAGGGGGGAAATTGGTGTTAAAACTATCATCTATTTCGAAATGGAGGGACTATTCCATAACATATGACTGAAACCCTAGAAGCCGAAATAAGATAAAGAAGCGCAGCGTGCATAATTTCCAAATCCACGAAGGCGATGCAAGAAACACCAAAGAATTGCCCTAATCTCTCTCCCTTTGATGAAGACCTCAATGTTGCGCTCATTGAGTTGGTGAAGAAAGGAAAAAGGCAAAAGAAGAAAAGGCTGTGATAAATATACCGTTATTGTCCTTCTTGATATCCTCGCGCCTCCGCTTGCGGTGGCGAGCCCAGTCGGCGATGGTGGTGCAACCCTGGGCATCGGGGCGGGCCTCGAGGGGGTCGCCCATGATCTCGATGCGGAGCATCCTGTCGGAGAAATTGCTGTCGTTGAAGGCGAAGCCGAAATCGGCATCGGAAGAGGAAGCACTGCGAGAGTAATCGGAGGATGAGTCCATGACCGTGGCCGGGTCGAATAGATCCGAATTGAAATCCTTCATCCTCTGAATTACGAAATCACCCTCCTACCTCTGCAACTGCAAGCAGAGAGAGGAAGAGGAAGAACAAATGATACGCAACGCAAGCCCTATGTTAATGAATGGCGCTCAAATAAAACACCACACTCACGCAAAGATGCTTCTTTTTTTCTTTTTTTCTTTTTTTCTTTTTGTTACGAAAACATTAAACCAAACTCTGAATTGCGGTAAGCATTAAATAATTTTCGCTAATTAATTCCGTTTTTTAGTTTTTGTTTGGTGCGCCATTTAGTTTCTTAGCTCACGCCCTTAACCAAATTTATTTATTAATTTATTTATTTGAATTATATTATGGTTGGCTAGAGAGAAGAACGGTAGATATGAGTTAGAGACGGTTTTTTTAACAATGTATGAAATTGGAGGAACATGGTCATTATTCCCTTTTTTATGTGGTTACCAATCACTTGTTTATAATTTTATTTTTTGCTTTTTGCTTTTTGCTTTTTTATAATGTTATGTTAAGAAGGTGAGAGTGACAAGATAATGTTTCTGTTTCTCTTTCTGTCCTTTCTTTTCTAAGTAGTATTATTTACAAAAGTCACTTCCCATCATCTAATTTTATTTCTTTATTTACCAACCAAAATCTAGCATTTTTTACAAGTTGATATACATGCAGATGCTGCTGCCTCTAAATTTATTTTATTTAAGGTCATTTTTTTTTATGTCACAAGTAAGGAGCATTCCAGCTTATTCAACTCAAGATTAATATATCTTGTAATACTGTAACAATTGTAATGATTGAAAAAAAAAACATGTTAAATATATCATTCTGAGAACATGTACACACATGATGAACATGTTTAGATGTAATTTAGAAAAGAAAAAAAAATTAAAAGCTTCTTTACTTAAAAATATTTATCATTTCCAATAAATAAAAAAACTCTCAATTTTTTTTAAACTTTATTATGAGATTCAACATCTAATTACACCCATCAAAATATTTAGGGTATATAATTATTTTTTATTTTTATTTTTTTACAATAGAAGCGGATATAACCATGATATTATTTTTATTTAGAGTTTTTATTTTTTTTATCACCATGAGTTGATATGGTGAGAAAAAGTCATACCTCTTATTAAAAAAAATAATGCTTATTGTACATGACTCACTACATAATATTTTTTATTTCTTACATTTCAACATTTTAAAAACAATTTTAATTTTTTATTATTGATTAGAATTACATTAATCATAATCCAAACTAAAATCATGTACATATTATTTTAGTCTCTCACTCCGTCCTAGTGGTTGGAAAGAATTTTAATTATACAATCGAATTAATTTTATCATAAATTTGAAGTAATGATCCCTAATTAGACTGGTGACATTCCGTAACCTGGTAACACAAGAGTAAGAGAGTGGTACCAAGCAACCAACCTGGAGCACGTGCGTTGAGCACCAGCATCAGTATCAAGTACGAAGTGAGTACACGTTCAACTGTACAAAAATACTTTCTTTTGAAGGAAAATAATACCTTTTATTGGATCATGTATCAAAATATTTCGTTATCAGTGATCTAAATATCTTATACACAATTGGTATATTTAATATTCAACGTATTTTATCGAATACTTAATTACATAAAGCTTACCATTTATATACCATGCAACACATATCGTAGTAATTTTTAATTAGTCTATTTTATTTCTCAAATTTTACAAGCATTTTAGAAAACAACAAATTACTATTATAAAAATTATATTAACATATCAGTTTAGTTTTGCTAACTATCACCTTAACAGTCACGACGAAGAAATGTTATTAATAAATGTGATTTTTTTATTATGGTATTGATAGAAATATTTATTAATTTTATTAGAAATCAGTCTTTTTTGAAACTTTAATTATATTGTGATTGTCTTTTTTAGTGCTGTTATTTTATTAAATTCAAGATTTAAACTCTGAAATTTAAAGTTAGAGGAATGTGATATGTTATATAAGTACATTTTCTTATTTTTTTAAGATTATTTTGTCTTTGTAATTCTTAATCACTTTTTTCTCTTATTATTATTTATTTAATTTTTATTCTCTCTTAAGACTATCTAAAATTATTATAGACCTGATTTTCTAATTGTTAAATGCTCATTTATATTTAATTTTACTTTTTTTCTTATTTTTTTTATTACTTTTAAGCAATATATACATAAACGTGAAGTGTCTTTTTTTATACTAGTTGATAAAAAAGAAATTGCATTACTAATTTAAATATTATATTTTTTAATAAAGACTTGTTATTTTTAATTTTTATTTATCACCCTAAAAATAATGATTAGTAAAATTGTAATAAGGATATTAAATAATCCATTTTAGTAGTTGTAAAATTTTGATTTTTTATTTTTAAACATGTTGTTTAAAATAGATGTATTTGACAAAAATGAGATTAAAATAATTTTAATTTAGTTTGAAAACTTACAAATAAACACTTTGAAAATTTTGGTTACTATTTCATTAAAAAAAATTATCTGAATTTAGCAATAGTATTTTCCATCATTATCACCGTCAATTATTCCTCAATTGAATATAAACTTTAAAACAATGTCATTATTAGCTACAAAGTTAAGATTTTGCTAGAATTTTAAAAGCATATTTGAAATTGTTGTGTTGTACTTGATTTTAAGGATTTGACTCTCCTGATAAAATTTCACCATATAGAATAAAGTGTAATAATATTAATTTATATTTGTAACATTATACTTATTTAATATTAATTTTATATCAATAATAATATCATCACTATTAAACTTTAAAATACTATATATACCGATTGAATCTCCGGTCCAATTTTAAAAGAACCGGTTATACCAACGTGGGAAAGTAGGACTTCAAATAAAGACTAAGGTGCCAAAGCAAACTTTTATCCTTTTCTGGTCTTTGGAATAAAAAATAAAAAATACTTACACATTTAGTCGATTTAATTTTTTTTTTTTATTTGGAGCCCGTCATTTTTGGTTTGGGTTTTTTTATCAATTCTAAAGACCCAAACACAATTCGCGCCTTTTGTGACCGTCAAATGTGGTCCATATTTATCAATCCTAAGGTATATGTTAAAATACTATATTTTATTAAATGAACATTAATTAAATGTTTATATTTATTAATATACATTTAAATAATACATATTAATATATTTTTAAAATTATATAATGTTTAATTATTAGCATTTATGAATCCCGTGACATGCCGTCTCTAGACTCGTGATTCAAATATCACTTCTACCTGTTTTTTAAGCCGTTTATTATGGGACATGGTTTTTGTGCCCAGTTTTAAGTTATTTTTCTTTTTATTTTTTTATTAATTTCTGATAGATTCTTCTTGAAATTTAAATCCAAATCCAACTCATTAATTTTGTACAATCAGATTTGTATTAGTGAATATTGGTAATATGTAGTAGTTTAATAATTATTTTGAGGTTGACTTTGGCTTTCAGAATTGTATTAGGTATTAGGTACGACTGCTTCCTACAAAAGGGAAAAGAACATTAATAAGATCAAATAACTAACATGAAAAACTTGTACAGTTTTAGTCTCCACCATCCAATAATAACACTTAGCTTGTGTTTGTGGTCAGTAGAGAGGAAAGAAATAGAGTGAAGAAAAAAAAAATCAATAAAAAAGTGAAGAGAAATAAGTAAAGAAAATAAAGTAGAAATTTGGTTGTTTGGTTTAAGAGAAATAAGTGAGAAATAGGTGAGATATAAGATATATATAAGAAATAGGAGAGATAAATAAATAAATAAAAATGTGAGATCTATCATCTTTTAATTTTCTTCCTATTTAATTCTACTAAATCAAACAATCTCTCTCATTTTCACTCTCTTGTTTTCACTCTCTCACCCTATTTTTCGCCCATTTTTTCTTTACCAAACAAGGCATTATTGTGAATGACACAAATAACTTGTACTATGTTATGCCTTATGCCTTGAAGCAAAATGGGATAAAATAGAAGTACAAGCAAAACTAACAAGCTCGTTGTCTAAAAATAACACTTACAAAACTGAAATAGTTAAAACCCATTTATGTAATCATCAAACAGTTTCGTTTGGTAATGCGAAGGATTTAGCTCTGCTTGAGTTCCTGACCTCTAAAGTCACCTTACACCAATTAAATTGTCCTATGCAAATGTTAAACGATGAAGGTTTTTAGATACTTGAAGGTCAAACTCAGGCCATACGTGTTTATTGGTTACTCTCGCGTGTTAGAAAAAAAAATTGTGGTGTCCAAATTTTCATCAAAAATAGAATATTGTATTGTTGTTGTAATCGCAAGTGAGTTGACTTTATAACATAACTTATGACTTTTATTAGAAGTATCAAAATTGGTTCAATCTATCGAGTAAGGATAAGTTGAACTCTGTAATTTTATGTTAAAAAATATATGAGGTAACTTAACTACTAATAAACAGGCTTGAAAGGTACCAAACCTGCATGCTAGACATTAGCAAAATAAACATGGTTTGTGTAAATAATAGGTCGGCCCAACTTGTCTCTCATGATTGACTACTTATTAATTTTAATTTTCATTTCTCAATTGGCCTAAGTTTGGTGTTATATTGTGATAACTAATCATCTTTATGATCGACTTCTAATTCCACATTTAAGGAGAATTTTAAATACATAAAGTATCATTTTATTAAAGAAGGTGTTGAATAATTCTATTCAACTAGTTCTAATAAAATTTATGCATTAGTTGGCATTTTTTCACCAAACCTATTTCATCTACTACTTTTTCGTCCATTGGTGCTTGATATAAATTTTTTGAATATATTTGACCCAGTTTTCGAGTGTGTTAAAATAGAAAATTGTTAGTTACATTAGTTGATAATTAATTATTTTCCTATTCTTTAATTTGTTATGAAATCAAATTTGAATTGATTTGTCAAAGTAGATAACTTGATTTGACTCAACTCACCACAAGTTGTTTGAAAGATAGGTCAATTCAAACTAACTCATATAAAAAATACCAGTCAAACCCACCATTAGTAGGTTAAATAAATTAACCCACTTAATTTAAAAAAAAAAATACACACACAAGAAAATTAATTGAACTTAATAGAATGATCTATTAGAATCTTATATCTTAAAATTACAATTGTATTAACAATGAAATGAAAAAATTGTCAAAAAAAAAGTAAATATTAATCACAACCAATTTATAAAGGAAGTAAAAAATTTTGTGACATGAAATATTAACAAATAATATTAAATTAATATTAATTATCATAGTTAATGATGAGTATGTATAAAATTTAGTTATTAATATAATTAAATAATCACAAAAACTAACATTTGAAAATCACGAAGAATAACAAAAAAAAAAATAACATGGGTCAACAAGTGGTAAGTTAAGTTGTTAGTGGGTCAAACTATTTTTTCTTATTATCAAAATGAGCAAAAAATAAATTACTCAATCCGACTTAAATCCATAATAATTGAATTGACTCATATTTCAAGTTATTTTGACAGTTATAATTTTGTACCAATTTCTACATATATAAAAAGAGGATCATATAATCAAATTATAAGAATACATTTTATTATTTCTCTTTGCCATATTAATATATAGAGTTTCAATAATAGTAACTCGATAAATTCTCATTACATTAAGATTTATTATTGGTTTTGATTTGTCCTCATCGCCTTTTATCCAATTATGTAGTCATAATTGACCTTGTGAAGAAGAAAAGAAAGAGAAGATTGGAGGAAGGTCTAGAAGAAAATAGCATTTTAATACATTATGGATTGAAGAAATTAACTTGTCATATTGTAAGCTTAAATAATTATTAGAGCCCAACAATTTTGGAGTGAAATGGCGTTGCTACTTTCCTTGTGTTCAATTTTCCTCTCGTTTATCATTAACTTCATGTAAATGACTTGGAACAAAATTGTTTTGAACTTTAGTCTTCATTGAAAATAAATTAAAAGTGCTAAATTAACATATCTAGTCATATATTTGTCATATGGGATGTTAAGGGTGAAATGTGAAATAATAAAATTGTTGTGAAATGCTATAGGGAAGGTCACAGTGTTCCTGAAATGTGAAATGGAGATCAGAATAAGATCCATTAATAATGGCAAAGGTAAAATAAGCTTGTTTGCAACATCTGTAGCATGGATCCGATCCCAACTCGCATAGTTGTAGGGATCGTCAAAGGCTGTTGCTGTCACTGTGCTTCCATTTATCCCTTTGGCATCGCCGCAATAAACTTTGGGATCAAAGTTGTAGCCACTCCCTCCATATCCACAACATGCTTTTATACCGTATTGAAGCCCTATTCCAAGGGGAAAAAATGATGGAATTATTTTAGTTACAAAAAGGTGTCATAAAAATACCATTCTAATATCTCAAGTTTTTAAATAAGATATTAAATAAGTATAGACCATGAGAAGCGGATGTTGGAAAAGCTCCAACAACACGTTGTGGATGTCAACATAAATGACAAAAGCATCAGAAAGATTTTTTCTAGTTTGATTCAATGTCTTTTTCAGCATGTTACTATAGTCAACTACAGCATTATTGTAAGAAACCAAACATCCAAATTCATCAAGGTCTGAACTATATCACGAGGAAGCTCCTCCAATAATGAAGTGAAACATCCCACGTGTGCAAGATTAAGAACCATAAATGTACACCCTCCAAGATTATATAGCTCCTAGGAATTTTATTGAGCACAATTCAAATTAATAACATTTTTTGTTTTAGTAATCATTAACATTAGATTTGAGATGGGGTTGATTGTTAAGGTAATCTCACCTTAATGGGGGCAGAAATTTGTAAAACGACTTTGATGGAAGTACTGTGGGACTCCACTTATGCCAATGGTTGCTAAGTTGGAAGTAAAATCATTTTGGCCAATATAGAATGTGTAAATAGATATCCCAAATATATCTCGTGAAGAGAGTTTGTTCCTGAAAATAATCAAAAGAAATTATTACACTACTACAACAGTGAAGAAAAATTATATATATGTGTGGTGGGGGGACACAAGTAGTTAGTACATTTGTACCTTGTTGATCAACTTCTTTGAGTTTAGCTTTGAATTGCTGCATTAGGTTGAGCTGGATATCAATTATCAAGGGAGAAAGGGCTGATGCCAATGACAAACAGAGATATTAGGCAAAAGCACACTGGACCCATTGTAGCATAGTTTGCCCCGTCTTTATAATCTGATCCAATTGATTGTAGATATGGACTCAAAAATTGGCAATCCAAGAGCTTCAGCTGCCAAATAAAATGCAATACAACTAGTCGAATATTAATACTACTACTACAATGATTTTCCTATTTTGAAAAATAAATCAAATCATTATTATATTTTTTACAATGGCCTTGTGGACTTTCTTTTCTTCTTTATTCTTCCAATTAATAATAATAAATAAATAAAAAGATTGACTACACATGTGAGAAGTATTATGTGAAGATAGTTTTCTTTCCTAAACTCCAAACAAAAACTAGAATCATGGATGGGTAAGAATGTAATTCAAGTACGGCCAAAAATATATTATAAAAAATAATAGCTACTACCTTTTACAACTAATATCTACAAGATATTGACTATCCATGATCGTTAACGGTCTCGTCTTGTAATGATAATTTTCTTAAGGAAAAAGATATAACTATAATAAGAGTAACACTATAAAAAAAAAAAATTGTCATACACATGTCTAATAATAACGATTACTAAAAAATTACTTTCACTTATATAATAAATATAATATATATTTATATATTATTAAAAAGTGTGAATATAAACTATAATAAAACATAAAATATATTGTTAAATCACATTTAAAATAAATATTAAAAAATTATGTATAATTATATTATATATATATATATTATATTTATAATAATATTTTTTATATATATTATTATATATAATATTTCTTATAATATATGTAAATAATCGTAGATTTGGATAATTTTAAATAATTTTGTTAGATTTCTTTATTACAAATGGATCAACAAGCCCTAAAATTAACAACATTAAGCTTTTAATTTTTTTCTTTACTTTTATAACCAACAATTTTCTTATTTCAGTAAATTACATTGTTATATAAATTAGGAGTGGTGTTACATGAAACACACACAAAAAAAAACATAATTACTAATATCTTGTAATCTTTGTTTTCTCGTCATTAACAAATTTCGTATGACTATATCATGAAAACATTTATTGAATTTGTCTTCATAAATATTCAAAAATGTTAATAAAGCTTGCCTATTCAAAAAAGGTACACATAGGATTTTCATACGGCAAGTTCATTTGAAAAATTAACATAAAAAATTAAATATAGGTTAAATCTTGTTCATTATGTACTAAATGAATTAATCATAATAAGAAATATAAATGGCTTAACTGATACGAGAAAAAAAAAAAAAAAAAAAAAAAAAAAAAAGAGAACAAAAGCTAAAACTAACATTCTAATCAAATATTGTCTTAACTTGTTTTCTTTGATCATTCTCCTTCATTGTCTACTTTCACAAAGAGATATATCACATGCTCAAAGAAAATAAATAAATTCTCAATAGAGTTAAAGTGAGGGAGAAAATATTAAGAAGCCTTGAACGTGAAACCAAACATGTCGGAAGTCATTTGAGAAGAGCAGACCTCTTGAGGAAAAGCAGCACAGAAGCCATCCGTACCTGAGTTTGAATCCCCAAAGTTGAAGATTGACATGAAATCACATTCACCGCCGACTTTAATTGATAAAGCAAAGCAAGATACAGCGGACACCTTTGAACTCGTTCTTGAGAGTTTAAGGAATTTGTCGTGCTGGAGCAACACTACTACCTATGAAAAGACACTTTCTTGCTTTGTACCTTCCATTTAATTTTATTTGTATTTTTAGCAATAGACAATTCAAGTTATTTTATTCATATTTAGTTATGAAAATGTTATATGAAGGTAGGAACGAAAAATTAAATGAAAACAAACTCATTTTTCATTACTTTGATATCGTAATTAAAAAATATATCAGCCACGTTTCATTTCATTCTACTAATTATTATTCTCATTTAACTTAATTGATTTACCTGTATTATATAATGTACATAGTCATGAAGGTCATCTTAAAGTTCAAAAGTTGAAATAGATGCATGAGAAAATTAATTATACTCTCATTGTCTTTTGTTATAATATTTTTTTATTGATAAAAAGTATTAATATAATGTACAAGTTATTATTATATAACCATATATACAAAATTACCAATAGTTACCACTTTTTAAATGATTTAAAATAAGATAAAATGAAATGGTAGCTAATAAGAGATATATCATATTACATTTGAGTTAATAAACTATATATTGTTAGTGTAAAATTTTTTTACACTGGTAACCAATTAAATCTTTTAATTTTGTCATTACACTGGTAATAGTGACATGACACAATTAAAAGATCTAATTGGTTGCCAGTATAAAAAATTTCACTAACAGTATATAAATGATTAACTCATTACATTTTACTCCATGCATGAATTTTGCTATCTATTTTAACAAGTATAATATGAAAGTAATTTATTATTTATATCATTTTATTCACTTTCCCAAATGATGAAATTAATTTTTTTATTCTAATACATTATAGAATAGAATATATAAACAATTGTATGAAAATTTTATATTATATCATAGTGTTTCATTTCGCTTATTATTATTAGATTAGATAAATGTAAACCAGTCATGCATCAAAATTTTAACAAATAGTTTGCCTTTATCTAACAAATAATTTACTAAATTGGTTTTGTACTAGTATGTTGGACCGAATAGGTATGCACATAATACGAGGGGAGGAGATTTTTTCAATTGTTTGTTTTTATATATTTCAAAAGAAAATATTTTTATAACACGAATTAAAAAAATTGAGAAAAATTATATATATAAAACAATCACATTTTAACTAAAATGTAGTTTTTTAATTATTGTAATTTTTTATATATAATGTTCATTTAAAAAAAATTACTCATCCAAGTAATCAATTTTTTTCTTTATCTTCCCTTCTTATATCTATTCTTTTTTACTCTATTTTAAATTTTCTTATTTATTTATTCTTTATTTCACTCCTACTCCTGAACTATTATAAATAAAACATTATTAGAAATTCTTAAATTGATAGATTAGAAGAAAAAAAAAATTACTTAAAAAAAATGAAAATAAGTTATGTACGATGATATATACCCACTTAGAGCATCTACAATGGGTTTGCTTATAAGCAATTCCTGTGTCACATCACTGCCACATTAGTTCTAGTTCACTTTATGAGTTGTTTAAATTTTAGCAAAGTTATTTGTAGAAGCAACTTTGTTAAAATTTAAGCAACCCATAAAATGGGTCTGAACTGATGTGACAGTGATGTGACACAAATAGGTACTTATAAGCAATCTCATTGGAGATGCTCTTAAATTGCGTAAACTCCCTCCTTTGCTTAGTTACTTGTTCTCTGTTGTAATTTCTAATTGAAGGATGAATATTGCTAACTTTTGTACAAGTGTTGTTTAAGTTCTTACAGTATTGGTGTGTTTTGATTTGCCTTCGTAGCAATCGTCTGACTGACAATTGCGATTGTAAATCAACGGCCAATGCTTCCTCGTGCGTGACTGCTCTCATCACTTGTTCCACACATACATGTAATTTTAATCACTATTTTAAACCATTAATTTTCAATTATCGACAATAACTGTATTTTATATTATATAAAAAAATTAAAAATATAATTACAATTATTTTAATTTTTTAATTTTGTTATTTTAATTTAAAAAATCAAAATTATGCCTGCACAAGAGTACAATATTAATTTCATCATCCTCCTTCAAGTCCTTGATTTTCATTTCTTGAGTATTTGGTTTATTACTCTTCATCTTAATATCTTTGACCTAACACATCTGTGAAGAAAAAGACGTCTTTGGCCTAACATGTAAAAATTATTCCAACATTCAAGTAAGTCCCGAATCTCAACTAGAAAAATATAATAAATGTTTTAATAAATGTTATCTAAAAGTATCTTTTTTTTATCTTAGAATACAATTTATTTATATTATACCGTTATTGGATTTGGACTAATATGCCAAGCTCAAACTACATTCTAATCCTTTAAGATAAATGATCTTACCATAATTTTGAAATATATGCTCAAGTGGCTCTTAATAAGAATCCGACAAGTCATTAGCTTAATCTTACTAATAAGAAATGAATGATATGTTGAATTTATTAGTACTAATAATCATATATTTTATTTATATATTGAGTCTTCAAACATCACCAATGAATTCAAGTTTTTTTATGTAAAAAAAAAAACTTTTATTGTTTAAATTTAAGTGTAAAATAAATTTCATATCAATTAGAACTATATATATTGAATAATATATATATAAGTGATAAATACTCACCTGCTTAATGCCTTAAGATCTTGAATTATGTTATGGTATTAAATTCACTTATATGATTTATTCACTACTCACACCATGTGGATGCTCCCTCCTTGATGTTTAAACTCCCTCGACCTAATAGTAGTATTAAAGTTGACGGTTTTACCAAATGATTGGTGATCGACTTTGATGAATATTGAGCAATATAATTATTTTTTAATGCTAATAGTGAATTGGTGTATAGATTCTTATATTGATGCGCAATGTCAGTGCAAATAAGTCATAGTTGAATACTCATGAATAAAAAAGACTTTCACTTGAGAGAGAGTGTGAACATGTGAAAGATAGTCATACTTAAAGAGAAATGTTGAAATTCAATTATAAAATGAGTCTCACATTAATTAAAATTAGACATGTTGAATAGTATAAAAAAAAATGATCTATATACCTAATGTCTTAATATTTTAAATAATAATATAATATTAAATTTACTTATTTAATTTACTCATTACTCACTATACGCATATTTTTCAATGTTTAAATTCCCCTAACCTATATTTATATCAAATTAAGAAGTTAAAGCTTTCGACTCTCGTACCCTTGGCACCCCTTTCATTTGTTAGCTAGCACGATTAGATCCATAAAAAACACAATCAAATTGTCATACTCACTTATTTCTAACACACTAATAATTCATTAAAATTTTAGAATTATTTACTTGTAACGTTTAATTTTTATACTGGCTCTCAATATTTTGTTTTTTAATTTTCTATTTCATACACTTTTATACTGATTAGTTTGAAATTTACTTATAAATTATAACATAATATTGTGAATTTTAAAAAAGGCGAGAACAAAAAATTCCCTATACTTCAATTAGAACAAAAAATTGAAATTTAGTAGATTGAAAATTTCGTGGCTAGTGCTATTGTCGCTTATCTTTCAATTTCCTATGTTTTTATCATTCTTCTTTCTTGAATTTTATGTATAAATCGAGGTTTCTGATATCCATTGATAGTTTTTCGATATAATTTTTTTTCTCAATTTTTATTCTCGATGAACAATTAAAATATAAATAGTTAAAGGAATTAGGTATTGTTTTCAGCCGAAAACGTGTTCAACCAGCAGCCATACGTGTTGAAGAAGAAAAAAGACCCTCTTTATTTTTTTTAGAAAATAAATGTTACTTTTAAAAAATGTGTATTATCTTTATTTTATAGATTTCATAAAAAAC